>NC_041389.1:645534588-645539832 GCF_002162155.2 Triticum dicoccoides
GCTACGCCAGGGGAAGGGGTGCGGCTGCCCTCCCACCCCCACTATTTATAGGAAGAAGGGAAGAGGGGGCCGGCCCCCTTAGATGCATCTAGAGGGGAGGGGGCGGCCAGGAGGGGAAAACTTGCCCCCAAGCAAGGTGGGAGGCAACCCCCTCCCCTACGGTTTCCAACCCTAGGCGCCTCGGGCCCTTGGGGGGGGGGGCACCAGCCCACTAGGGGGCTGGTTCCCTCCCATATTCAGCCCATTAAATCCTCCGGGGCAGGTGGCCCCACCCGGTGGACCCCCGGACACCTTTTGGTGGTCCCAGTACAATACCGATATCCCCCGAAATCATTTCGGCGACTGAAACTGGACTTTCCATATATAAATCGTTACCTCCGAACCATTCCGGAACTCCTCGTGTCGTCCGGGATCTCATTCGGGACTCCGTACAACCTTCGGTAACCACATACAATTTCCCATAACAACTCTAGCGTAACCGAACCTTAAGTGTGTAGACCCTACGGGTTCGGGAACCATGCAGACATGACCGAGACATCTCTCCGGCCAATAACCAATAGCGGGATCTAGATGCCCATGTTGGCTCCCACATGTTCCATGATGATCTCATCAGATGAACCATGATGTCGGGGATTCAATCAATCCCATATACAATTCCCTTTGTCCATCGATATGTTACTTGCCCGAGATTCGATCATCGGTATCCCCATACCTCTTTCAATCTCGTTACCGGCAAGTCTCTTTACTCATTCCGTAAAGCATGATCCCGTGGCTAAATCCTTAGTCACATTGAGCTCATTATGATGATGCATTACCGAGTGGGCCCAGAGATACCTCTCCATCATATGGAGTGACAAATCCTAGTCTCGATTCGTGCCGACCCAACAGACACTTTCGGAGATACCTGTAGTGTACCTTTATAGTCACCCAGTTACGTTGTGACATTTGATACACCCAAAGCATTCCTACGGTATCCGGGAGTTGCACAATCTCATTGTCCAAGGAAATGATACTTGACATTAGAAAAGCTCTAGCAAACGAACTACACAATCTTGTGCTATGCTTAGGATTGGGTCTTGTCCATCACATCATTCTTCTAATGATGTGATCCCGTCATTAACGACATCCAATGTCCATGGTCAGGAAACCACAACCATCTATTGATCAACTAGCTAGTCAACTGGAGGCTTACTAGGGACATGATGTGCTCTATGTATTCACACATGTATTACGGTTCTGATTAATACAATTATAGCATGAACAATAGCCAATTATCATGAACAAGGAAATATAATAATAACCATTTTATTATTGCCTCCAGGGAATATTTCCAATAGTCTCCCACTTGCACTAGAGTCAATAATCTAGTTACATTGTGATGAATCAAACACCCATAGAGTTATGGTGTTGAGCATGTTTTGCTCGTGGAAGAGGTTTAGTCAACGGATCTGCGACATTCAGATCCGTATGCACTCTACAAATATCTATGTCTCCATCTTGAACATTTTCACGAATGGAGTTGAAACGACGCTTGATGTGCCTGGTCTTCTCGTGAAACCTGGGCTCCTTGGCAAGGGCAATAGCTCCAGTGTTGTCACAGAAGAGAGTCATTGGGCCTGATGCATTGGGAATAACTCCTAGGTCGATGATGAACTCCTTCATCTAGACTGCTTCCCGTGCTGCCTCTGAGGCTGCTATGTACTCCGCTTCACATGTAGATCCCGCCATGACACTTTGCTTGCAACTGCACCAGCTGACTGCCCCACCATTCAAAATATACACGTATCCGGTTTGTGACTTGGAGTCATCCAGATCTGTGTCAAAGCTAGCATCGATGTAACCCTTTACGACGAGCTCTTCGGCACCTCCATAAATGAGAAACATATCCTTAGTCCTCTTCAGGTATGTAACGCCCACGATGTAGCTATATCTCCCACGTGTCGAGGCACGACTTAGAGGCATAACCGCATTGTGGTTTTGTCGCAAGAAGGGCCATCTTCACACAATCCCATGTAATGAACAAGAATGGGATAAAGAGTTGGCTTACAATCGCCACTTCACACAATACATAAATATAATCATACATCATCCAAAATACACACATAGACCGACTACGGTCAAGATCCAAATGAAAATAAGACAACCCCAAATGCTAGATCCCCGATCGTCCCAACTGGGCTCCACTACTAATCATCAGGAAAAGACACATAGTAACGACCACGTTCCTCATCGAACTCCCACTTGAGGTTGATCCCATCATCTGCACTGGCATCGTCGGCACCTGCAACTATTTTGGTAGAATCTGTGAGTCACGAGGACTCAACAATCTCACACCCGCGAGATCAAGACTATTTAAGCTTATAGGAAAGGATGGTGAAATGAGGTGGAGCTGCAGCAGGCAATAAGCATATATGGTGGCTAACAAACGCGAGTGAGGGCGAGAAGAGAAGCAACGGAACGGTCGTCATCTAGCAATGACCAAGAAGTGATCCTGAACTCCTACTTACGTCATTCATAACTCAAACCGTGTTCACTTCCCGGACTCCGCCGAGAAGAGACCATCACGGCTACACACATGGTTGATGTATTTTAATTGGGTCAAGTGACAAGTTCTCTACAACCGGACATTAACAAATTCCCATTTGCCTCATAACCGCGGGCACGGATTTCAAAAGATAATACCCTGCAGGGGTGTCCCAACTTAGCCCATCATAAGCTCTCATGGTCAACGAAGGATAAACCTTCTCCCGGAAAAACCCGATCAGTCTCGGAATCCCGGTTTACAAGACATTTCGACAATGGTAAAACAAGACCAGCAAAGCCGCCCGAATGTGCCGACAAATCCCGATAGGAGCTGCACATATCTCGTTCTCAGGGCACAACGGATGAGCCAGATGTCGGGTTGGCATAGACCCTGGTTGCCCAGGGGGCGCCGGACATCGCTCGGTTTGGGCCAGCACTCGAAGGAGCAGTGGTTCGGGGGTTTAAATAAAGATGACCCTCGGGCTCGCGAAAACCCGGGGGAGAAAGGCTTAGGTGGCAAATGGTAAAACCAAAGTTGGGCCTTGCTGGAGGAGTTTTATTCAAGGCGAACTGTCAAGGGGGTCCCATAAATCACCCAACCGCATAAGGAACGCAAACTCAAGGAACATAATACCGGTATGACAGAAACTAGGGCGGCAAGAGTGGAACAAAACACCAGGCATAAGGCCGAGCCTTCCACCCTTTACCAAATATATAGATGCATTAATTAAATAACAGATATTGTGATATCCCAACATATCCATGTTCCAACATGGAACCAACTTCATTTTCACCTGCAACTAGCAACACTATAAGAAGGGCTGAGCAAAAGCGGTAACTTAGCCAAACAACGGTTTGCTAGGAAAGGATGGTTAGAGGCTGACATGGCAATATGGGAGGCATGATATAGCAAGTGGTAGGTAGCGCAGCATGGCAATAGAACGAACAACTAGCAAAGCAAAGATAGAAGTGATTTCGAGGGGTGGTCATCTTGCCTGCAAGGTTCTCAGAGTTGCCGAAAGCTTGATCCTCATAAGCGTACTCAACAGGTTCCTCGTTCACAAACTCGTCTCCCGGCTCAACCCAAGACAAGAACACAAGCAACGGAACCACAATCAATCACGAGAAATGCACAAGCAACATGATGCAAAACATGTATGATATGCGAGATATGATATGCGATGCATATGTGTGCTCCGGAAGGAAAATGATGAACAAGGTAGTAACTTGGCAAACCAAGCATGCCACTGGAAATATGAGATGATTTCGGTCGAAATTGATATAAAGATCACCAGAAACGGATGCACGGTTTGCAAATGGCAAGCAAAACAAGAATGACACGAATCTGCGAATAATAGCATGATAGCAGTTAAAATGCAACAAGTAACAATGCTACAGCACTCCAACATAGCAACAAAGCATATGGCAGTAAACTACAGGAGATGCTTGACAAAAGATGAACACTGAGCTACGGCTAGATCACAACATAACAAGCTCAAACAAGCATGGCAAAAGTGCAAAAGATAACAGGTTCACAGACTTAGTGAAATTACTGGACATGACTGAAACAGCATCAGGTAGCAATGTTCGAAGCAAGAAATCAACATGCTACAGGAACTTAACATGGAAAAACAAGGCATGGCAGTGTTCTACTAAATGCATATGACAAAAGTCCCTTACTGAACATAAGCCAAAAAGGACCAGAAGATATGATGGCAACCTTGTAAACATAGCAAGTTTCGTTAACAGGTTTCAGACTTAGCAGAAAACAGAGCATGGCAGAAACAATAATATGAAGGCATCTTGGTGAGCTTGATGCACTACCACAAAGTAATTCATGACAGAACAAGCATACCTACATCACGATGGCAAGTTTATGAAGCTATCCATGGCAAGAACAAAATCATAGCATGTATGGATCCACTACAACAAGCTTGGCAAAATTGAATAACACGTAAACAATCTGCCAGAAATAATTTATAGCAAAAGTAGAGCAAGATTGAATCATGCTATGTCACTCCATAATTGCAAACAAGAGCAAGAATGGATCAATTACAACAATATCTACAAAACATCCTTACTGAACATCTCCAAAATATGCATGGATCTCTCTGTAGCATCAAGTTTACATGGCAACAAAATAACAGCAGACAAAGACTTAGAGAAATCACTAAGTCTCTGAAATCAGAAACATTACGGTGCCTAGATTGCATGCTTGTGCTAGTCACCACAGAGATCACAAAAATACATGGCATACACCCTTGGAAAGATGGCATGACATAGAACAAAACACATGTAAAGCTCATGCCCATAAGATGCACAAATTAAATGATACAAAAATAACAAATCTCCAAGTTCTGCTAAGAACCAGCAGATAACAGCAACTAGCACTCTTGCACCAGAGATTTGGGCATCAAGATGACCTCTAATGAACATGGTGCAATTGAACAAAATGTAGAGCATCACGAGGCGAACAATTTGACATATCACACGCGCGAAACGGAGCTATATGCAGAGAGTTATGATGCAATGAACATGGCAATATGCTGTAAAAATACTGGGACTTAGGAAAATTTCGGGATCTTGGGGTCAACCTCGGCGTTGACCAGATCCGATCAGGACGAGGTGCGGCTCGGGCTCGTCGCCGGCGACGGGAGAGGAAGGGGCGGCGCCGGCCGGGGACGGCGGGGCCGCGGCGAGAGGAGGCGACGGCGGAGGGCG
>NC_041389.1:645540224-645549773 GCF_002162155.2 Triticum dicoccoides
GGCGGCGGGGCACCGCGGGAGAAGCGCGGGGCGCGGGCGGAGACGGGCGGGCCGCGCGGGCCCGACTCGGGCCCCGCGGGCCGGCGGCGGCGGAAGGCGGCGAAGAACAGGTGTCGGCGCGGGATTCGTCGGTCGGCGAGGGCGGACGTGTCCGGCGGCGCGAGGTGGAAGACGCTAGGGTTTGATCTGCGTATGTATACGGGAGGGGATGCATATATATAGCTAGAGGGAGCTAGGAGAGTCCTAATGAGGTGCCGTTTTCGCCCACACGATCGTGATCGAATGACCTAGAGCATGGAGAAGAGTTTGGTGGGTTTTGGGCTGTTTTTGAGGGGGGTTTTGCTGCAACACACAGAAGGCATCTGCGGTTACCCGGTTAATCGTTGGAGTACCAAACGACCTCCAAATGGAACGAAACTTGACCGGTGGTCTACCGGTGGTATACCAAGGCCACTTGAGAAGCCTCGGTCCATTCCAAGAACGTTTGACACCCGCACATGAAAGAAAACAAGAGGGGTGCGCCGGAGGAGGTGGGAGCGCCGGATTGCAAAACGGACAACGGGGAAAATGCTCGGATGCATGATACGAACACGTATGCAAATGCAATGCACATGATGACATGATATGATATGCATGACATGAACAAAAAGCAAAACTAAAGACAAAAACCCAACCACGGAGGGAATATCATAGCACATAGCCGAAAATGGCAAGAGTTGGAGTTACAAATATGGAAAGTTACATCCGGGGTGTTACAAGGTACTTTAGGATATTCTTGACCGCTGTCCAGTGTTCCATTCCGGGATCACTTTGGTACCTCCCTACCAAACTTACGGCAAGGTTCACATCAGGTCTGGTACACAGCATGGTGTACATAGTAGAGCCTATGGCTCAGGCATAGGGGATGACACTCATCTTTTCTCTATCTTCTGCCGAGGTCGGGCATTCAGCTGTGCTCAATCTCACACCTTGCAATACTGGCAAGAACCCCTTCTTGGACTGATCCATATTGAACTTCTTCAATATCTTGTCAAGGTATGTACTTTGTGAAAGACCAATGAGGCATCTCGATCTATCTCTATAGATCTTGGTGCCTAATATGTAAGCAGTTTCTCCAAGGTCCTTCATTGAAAAACACTTATTCAAGTAGGCCTTTATGCTTTCCAAAAGTTCTATATCATTTCCCATCAATAGTATGTCATCCACATATAATATGAGAAATGCTACAAAGCTCCCACTCACTTTCTTGTAAATACAGGCTTCTCCATAAGTCTGTATAAAACCAAACGCTTTGATCATTTCATCAAAGCGAATGTTCCAACTCCGAGATGCTTGCACCAGCCCATAGATGGAGCGCTGGAGCTTGCATACTTTTTCAGCATTCTTAGGATCAACAAAACCTTCCGGCTGCATCATATACAATTCTTCCTTAAGGAAGCCATTAAGGAATGCCGTTTTGACGTCCATTTGCCAGATCTCATAATCATAGAATGCGGCAATAGCTAACATGATTCAGACGGACTTCAGCTTCGCCACGAGTGAGAAGGTCTCATCGTAGTCAACCCCTTGAACTTGTCGATAACACTTAGCGACAAGCCGAGCCTTATAAACGGTCACATTACCATCTGCGTCAGTCTTCTTCTTAAAGATCCACTTATTCTCTATGGCTCACTGATCATTGGGCAAGTCTGTCAAAGTCCATACTTTGTTTTCATATACATGTATCATATATCGGATTTCATGGCTTCAAGTGATTTGTTGGAATCCGGGCCCGTCATTGCTTCTTCATAGTCTGAAGGTTCACCGTTGTCTAACAACATGATTTCCATGACAGGGTTACCGTACCATTGGTGCAGAACGTGTACTTGTGGACCTACGAAGTTCAGTAGCAACTTGATCCGAAGTTTCATGATCATCATCATTAACTTCCTCTCTAGTCGGTGCAGGCACCACAGAAACATCTTCCTGAGCTGTGCTACTTTCCGGTTCAAGAGGGGGTACCTCATCAAGTTCTACTTTCCTCCCACTCACTTCTTTTGAGAGAAACTCTTTCTCCAGAAAGGATCCATTATTGGCAACAAAGATTTTGCCTTCAGATCTGAGGTAGAAGGTATACCCAATAGTTTCCTTAGGGTATCCTATGAAGATGCATTTTTCCGATTTGGGTTCGAGCTTTTCAGGTTGAAGTTTCTTGACATAAGCATCGCATCCCCAAACTTTTAGAAACGACAGCTTAGGTTTCTTCCCAAACCATAATTCATACGGTGTCGTCTCAATGAATTTAGATAGTGCCCTATTTAAAGTGAATGCGGATGTCTCTAAAGCATAACCCCAAAATGATAGCGGTAGATCTGTAAGAGATATCATAGATCACACCATATCCAATAGAGTGCGATTACGACGTTCAGACACACCATTTCACCGAGGTGTTCCAGGCGGCGTGAGTTGTGAAACAATTCCACATTTCCTGCGTGCCAAACTCGTGACTCAAGTATTCTCCTCCACGATCCGATCGTAGGAACTTTATTTTCCTGTCACGTTGATTCTCTACCTCATTCTGAAATTCCTTGAACTTTTCAAAGGTCTCAGACTTGTGTTTCATTAAGTAGACATACCCATATCTACTTAAGTCATCAGTGAGGGTGAGAACATAATGATAGCCTCCGCGAGACTCAACGCTCATTGGACCGCATACATCAGTATGTATTATTTCCAACAAGTTGGTTGCTCGCTCCATTGTTCCGGAGAACAGAGTCTTGGTCATTTTGCCCATAAGCCATGGTTCGCACGTGTCAAATGATTCATAATCAAGAGATCCAAAAGTCCATCTGCATGGAGTTTCTTCATGCGCTTGACACCAATGTGACCAAGGCGGTAGTGCCACAAGTATGTGGGACTATCATTGTCAACCTTACATTTTTTTGGCATTCACACTGTGAATATCTGTAACATCACGTTCGAGATTCAATAAAAATAAACCATTGACCAGCGGGGCATGACCATAAAACATATCTCTCATATAAATAGAACAACCATTATTCTCGGATTTAAATGAGTAGCCATCTCGCATTAAACGAGATCCAGATACAATGTTCATGCTCAAAGCTGGCACTAAATAACAATTATTGAGGTTTAAAACTAATCGCGAAGGTAGATGTAGAGGTAGCGTGCCGACGGCGATCACATCGACCTTGGAACCATTCCCAAGGCGCATCATCACCTCGTCCTTCGCCAGTCTCCGCTTATTCCGCAGCTCCTATTTTGAGTTACAAATATGAGCAACCGCATCGGTATCAAATACCCAGGAGCTACTACGAGTGCTGGTAAGGTACACATCAATAACATGTATATCATATATACCTTTGGTGTTGTTGGCCTTCTTGTCCGCTAAGTACTTGGGGCAGTTTCGCTTCCCGTGACCATTTCCCTTGCAATAAAAGCACTCAGTCTCATGCTTGGGTCCATTCTTTGGCTTCTTCCCGGCAACTGACTTACTGGGCGCGGAAACTCCCTTGCTGTCCTTCTTGAAGTTCTTCTTACCCTTGCCTTTCTTGAAACTAGTGGTCTTATTCACCATCAACACTTGATGTTCCTTTTTGATCTCCACCTCCGCTGATTTCAGCATTGAATATAACTCAGGAATGGACTTATCCATCCCTTGCATATTGTAGTTCATCACAAAGCTCTTGTAGCTAGGTGGAAGCGACTCGAGGATTCTGTCAATGACCGAGTCATCTGGAAGATTAACTCCCAGTTGAGACAAGCGGTTGTGCAACCCAGACATTTTGAGTATATGCTCGCTGATAGAACTGTTTTCATCCATCTTATAACTATAGAATTTGTCGGAGACTTCATATCTCTCGACCAGGGCATGAGCTTGGAAAACCATTTTCAGCTCTTGGAACATCTCATATGCTCCGTGCTGCTCAAAACACTTTTGGAGCCCCGACTCTAAGCTGTAAAGCATGCCGCACTGAAACAGGGAGTAATCATCACTACGCAATTGCCAGGCGTTCATAACGTCTTGAGTTGCTGGGAAAATGGGTGCATCACCTAGCGGTGCTTCAAGGACATATGCTTTCTTGGCAGCTATGAGGATGATCCTCAAGTTACGGACCCAATCCTTATAGTTGCTACCATCGTCTTTCAGCTTGGTTTTCTATAGGAACGCGTTGAAGTTGAGGGCAACATTAGCGTGGGCCATTGGATCTACAACATAGATTGTAAAGACAATTTTAGACTAAGTTCATGATAATTAAGTTCATCTAATCAAATTATTTAATGAACTCCCACTTAGATAGACATCCCTCTAGTCATCTAAGTGATACATGATCTGAATCGACTAGGCCATGTCCGATCATCACGTGAGACAGACTAGTCATCAACGGTGAACATCTCCATGTTGATCGCATCTACTATAGGCCTCATGTTCGAACTTTCGGTCTCTCATGTTCCGAGGCCATGTCTGTACATGCTAGGCTCGTCAAGTCAACCTAAGTGTTTTGCATGTGTAAATCTGGCTTACACCCGTTGTATGTGAACGTTAGAATCTATCACACCCAATCATCAGGTGGTGCTTCGAAACAATGATCCTTCGCAACGGTGCACAGTTGGGGGGAACACTTTTGTTGAAATTTTAGTGAGGGATCATCTTATTTATGCTACCGTCGTTCTAAGCAAATAAGATGTAATCATGACTGTAAGGGCATATTTATCCCTTAGTTGTTTTGGTGATTGATGACAATGCTTTTGCGGACTAATCATGTGCATGGAGTATTTCAGACATATCATGACTAGGCACAAGACGGTTTGGTGCCCCTCGAAGACTATTGAAGACGGCGTGTCTCTAGGTTTCTTTTCGGTAGATTTTAGTCGTAGGAAAGCCGTACTATTAAGAGGGGGTCCGCTTTGGAAAGTTTTGGGTGGAATCATCACGTACACGTCTACTCCGTTTTGCACCACCTTTCCTTTGGCTCTTTGGAGCATCCTCCGTCTTTCCTTGTCTATGCAAAATGAAGGTTTCCGTGTGTTGCTGAACTGGAGCATGCGGTGGTACTGCTCCCTGGAGCAGTAGTACCGCAGGCCCTTGCGGTAGTACCGGCCTCTAGCGCGGTAGTACCACAAGTGCTCACGGTAGTACCGCACCTCGGGAGCGGTAGTACCGTGGGCTCTGTCCAGGTTCAACCGCAGGAGCGGTAGTAGGCGCGGATGTAATTTTTTACATCCGTGCCTGGCCTGCGGTAGTACCTTATCGGTTTTTTGCATAGATCAAAACTTAGCGGAAGTAGTCACGGATGTATTTTTATATGTCCGTGCCTTCCCGGCATAGTCCATTCCTGCCTTGCGGTAGTACCACAAGGGGTCGCGATAGTACCGCAGCAGCGGTTCTACCGCTCCTCGCCTTGGCGTTTCAGGATGGATCTTAGGCTCTGCCGTGGCAGCGGTAGTACCGTGGTTCGCCGCGGTAGTACCGTGAGCCCTTGCGGTAGTACCGCTGTGTTGGTGCGGTAGTACCGCAGGTCGCGGTCTGGTTTAGTGGATAACGGTTGGATTTGTCCTTGCACTATATAAGGGGAGTCTTCTTCTCCGAATTGACTACCTCCTCCACTCCCAAGCTCCATTGTTGCTCCAAGCTCCATTTTTGCCCGATCTCTCTCCCTAGCCAATCAAACTTTTTGATTCTTTAGGTATTGGTTGAGAAGGCCCCGATCTACACTTCCACCAAGAGAAATTTGATTCCCCCACCAATCCCTTGCGGATCTTGTTACTCTTGGGTGTTTGAGCACCCTAGATGGTTGAGGTCACCGCGGAGCCATATTCCATTGTGGTGAAGCTTTGTGGTGTCGTTGGGAGCCTGCAATTAAGTTGTGGAGATTGCCCCAACCTTGTTTGTAAAGGTCCGGTCGCCGCCTCCAAGGGCACCAATAGTGGAATCACGGCATCTCGCATTGTGTGAGGGCATGAGGAGAATACGGTGGCCCTAGTGGCTTCTTGGGGAGCATTGTGCCTCCACACCTCTCCAATGGAGACGTACTTCCCCTCAAAAGGAAGGAACTTTGGTAACACATCCTCGTCTTCACCGGCTCCACTCTTGGTTATCTCGTGCCTTTACTTGTGCAAGATTATTTGTGTTATATCCCTTGCTTGCTTGTGTGCTTGTTGTTGTTGCATCATATAGGTTTCCCACCTAGTTGCATATCTAGACAACCTACTTTGATGCAAACTTTAAATTGGTAAAGAAAAGCAAAAATTGTTAGTTGCCTATTCACCCCCTCTAGTCAACTATATCGATCCTTTCAATTGGTATCAGAGCCTCATGTAACTCCCTCGATGCGGCTATATCTCCCACGTGTCGAAGCACGACTTAGAGGCATAACCGCATTGAAAGCAATGTCGCAAGTGAGGTAATCTTCACACAACCCATGTAATACATAAGGGAAAAGATACATAGTTGGCTTATAGTCGCCACTTCACACAATACATAAATAAACATCCATCATTCATATTACACTCAAGGTCCGACTACGGAACCAAAATAAAAGAAGATACCCCAAATGCTACACAGATCCCGATCTTCCCAACTGGGCTCCACTACTGATCATCAGGAAAAGACACATAGTAACGACCACGTTCCTCGTCGAACTCCCACTTGAGCTTGGTTGCGTCACCTGCACTGGCATCGTTGGCACCTGCAACTGTTTTGGTAGAATCTGTGAGTCACGGGGACTCAGCAATCTCACACCCGCGAGACCAAGACTATTTAAGCTTATAGGAAGGACAGAGTTGTGAGGTGGAGCTGCAGCAAGCGACTAGCATATATGCCGGCTACATTCGCAAAAGAGAGCGAGAAGAGAAGCAAAGCACGGTCGTGAAGCTAGTAGCGATCAAGAAGTGATCCTGAACTACTTACGTCAAGCATAACTCCAACACCGTGTTCACTTCCCGGACTCCGCCGAGAAGAGACCATCACGGTTACACACGCGGTTGAGGTGTATTTTAATTGAGGTCAACTTCGGGTTTTCTACAACCGGACATTAACAAATTCCCATCTGCCTCATAACCGCGGGCACGGCTTTCGAAAGATAATACCCTGCAGGGGTGTCCCAACTTAGCCCATTATAAGCTCTCACGGCCAACGAAGGATATTCCTTCTACCGGGAAGACCCGATCAATCTCGGAATCCCGGACTACAAGACATTTCGACAGCAATAAAACAAGACCAGCAAAGCCGCCCGAATGTGCCGACAAATCCCGATAGGAGCTGCACATATCTCGTTCTCAGGGCACACCGGATGAGCAGTACGTACGGCAACCGAAGATGCCCCAAGTTGCCTCAGGGTGGCACCGCAAGTGGCTCTAGTTTGGACCAACGCTCAGAGGAGCATTGGCCCGGGGGGTTAAATAAAGATGACCCTCGGGCTCGCGAAAACCCAGGGGAAAAAGGCTTAGGTGGCAAATGGTAAAACTAATGTTGGGCCTTGCTGGAGGAGTCTTATTCAAAGCGAACTGTCAAGGGGTCCCATAAATCACCCAACCGTGTAAGGAACGCGAAATCAAGGAACATAACACCGGTATGACGGAAACTAGGGTGGCAAGAGTGGAACAAAACACCAGGCATAAGGCCGAGCCTTCCACCCTTTACCAAGTATATAGATGCATTAATTATAGCAGATATATATTGTGATATCCCCAACAAGTAAATATGTGCCAAACAAGGAACAACATCTCCATGTTCCAACAAGGAACAAACTTCAACTTCACTTGCAACTAGCAACGCTATAAGAGGGGTTGAGCAAAGCGGTAACATAGCCAATCAACGGTTTGCTAGGAAAGGATGGTTAGAGGCTGACATGGCAATATGGGTGACATGATATAGCAAGTGATAGGCATCGTAGCATAGGCATAGCAAAAGAGCGAGCATCTAGCATAGCAAATATAGAAGTGATTTCGAGGGTATGGTCATCTTGCCTGCAATGTTCTCAGAGTTGTCGAAAGCTTGATCCTCGTAAGCGTTCTCAACAGGTTCCTCGTTCACGTACTCGTCTCCCGGCTCTACCCAAAGCAAGAACACAAACAAAGGAACCACAATAAATCACGGTGCAATGCACAAGCAACATGATGCAATATATGGCATGATATGCGAGATGTGATATGCAATGCGTATGCGCGCTCCGGAAGGAAAATGATGAACCAGGCATCAACTTGGCAAACCAAGTATGACGCTGGAAAGATGAGATGATTTCGGTTGAAATCGATATAACGATCACCGGAATCGGATGCACGGTTCGCAAATGACAAGCAAAACAAGAATGGCACAAATCTGCCATTAACAGCATGATGCCACTTAGCAAGCAACAAGAAATTAAGCTACTGCACCCAAACGTACCAACAAAGCACATGGCAGTGATCTACTCAAGATGCTTGACAAAAGATGAACACTGAGCTACGGCTAAATCACAACATAACATGTCCAAACAAGCATGGCAAAAGTGCAAAAATTATAACAGGCTGGACATGGCAAAAACAGCATCAGGTAGCAATGTTCAGAGCAAGAAAACAACATGCTACAGGAACTTATAATAGCAAAACATGGCATGGCATGAATCTACTTAAAGCATAGAACAAAAGTCCCTTACTGACCATAAGCCAAAAAGGATCAGAAAATATAGTAACACCCATGTCAATATAGCAAGTTTCGTTAACAGATTCAGCAACAGTGCATGACAAAAACAGATAACAAGTAGGCCTGTTTAATAGCTCGATGCACTCACTACAGAGCATTATATGATAATCTAAGCATACATACATCAAGAAGACATGGCATAGAAGATATACATGGCAAGAACAACATCATAGCATACACGGATCAACCACAACAACCTTGGCAAAATTGAATAACATGTAAACAATCTGCCAGGAAACATTTTATAGCAAAAGTAGAGCTCGATTGACTCAAGCTATGGCACTCCATAATTGCAAACAAAGGCATGGATGGATAGAGCATAACCATATGTTCAAAACATCCTTACTGAAGTATCTCAAAATATGCATGGATCTCTCGGTAGCATCAAGTTAACATGGCATAAAAATATCAGCAAAACAGGGCTGAAATCAGCAACATCAGGAAGCCTACTTTGCATGCTTGTGCTAGTCACCAAATAGATCACAAAAATACATGGCATAAACCCCTGGAAAGATGGCATGGCATATTACAAAACACATGTAGGACTCAAATTCATAGGGTGCACACATCAATCATGGCAAAAATGACAAAAGTGCATGTTCTGTTAAGAAATAGAAACTAACATCACATAACCCTCTTCTAACAGCATTTCTGGCATCAAGATGAGCTCAAATGAAAATGATGCAATGAGACGAAATGATCTACTCTTTGAGACGAACATTTTGACATATTACACGCACGAAACGGAGCTACAGGTGCAAAGTTCTGATGCGTTGAAAATGCCACAAATTAATCACCGAAATAAAACTTAGACGATTTTTTTGGGGGGGGGGGAAGAAGTCAACCCTCGGGCTCTTCAGATCCAG
>NC_041389.1:645550205-645559820 GCF_002162155.2 Triticum dicoccoides
CGGCGGCGCGGGGCGGCGGCGTGCCCACGTGGCGCGGCCCGATTGGGTGCGGGGGCGGCGGCGCTGACGGGCGGACACGTCCGGGCGGCGGGTGGACGTGTCCGTTGGCGGGAGGAGGAAGGAGCTAGGGTTTGTACCGCGATTTGGAATGGGGGGGTGTATATATAGGCATAGAGGGAGCTAGGAGAGTCCAAATGAGGTGTGGTTTTCGCCCACACGATCGTGATCGAACGACGGAGAGCATGGAAGTGACTTAGATGGGTTATTGGGCTGTTTTGGAGGGGTGTTGGGCTGCAACTTAAAAGAGGCCTTTGCGAGGGTGCGGTTAACCGTTGGAGTACCAAACGAGCTCCAAATGACCCGAAACTTGACAGGTGGTCTACCGGTGGTATACCAAGGCCACTTGACAAACCTCGGTCCATTCCGAGAAAGTTTAGTACCCGCTCACGGAAAAACGTAAAAGGGGACGCCGGGGGACATAGGAGTGCCGGATTGCAAAACGGACAACGGGAAAAATGCTCAGAATCATGAGACGAACACGTATGCAAATGCGATGCACATGATGACATGATATGAAATGCATGACATGGACAAAATGCAAAAAGAAGAAAAACCCAACCACGGAGGGAATATCATATCACAATGCCGAAAATGGCAAGAGTTGGGGATACAAATATGGAAAGTTACATCCGGGGTGTTACAACACTCCACCACTACAAGAGGATCTCGTCCCGAGATCTAGGACTGAAAGAACTCCGGATATTCAGAACGGAGGTGATCCTCGCGCTCCCAGGTGGCTTCTCGGTCGGAATGGTGTGACCACTTCACTTTCAGGAATTTGATTGACTTGTTGCGAGTCTTGCGCTCGGTTTCTTCAAGAATAGCAACGGGGTGCTCATGATAAGAGAGATCTTCTTGAAGGTCAATTTCTTCGAATTTGATAGTGCGCTCAGGAGTCTTGAAGCACTTGCGAAGCTGTGACACGTGAAACACATCATGCACGTTCGCGAAGTTGGACGGAAGCTCAAGTTGATAGGCGAGATCGCCTCTTTTGCCAATGATCTTGAAAGGACCCACGTATCTAGGGGAAAGCTTCCCTTTGATACCGAAGCGACGAGTGCCTTTCATTGGAGAGACGCGGAGGTAGACATGGTCTCTGATTTCAAAAGCCACATCATGGTGCTTATCATCATAATAGCTCTTCTGGCGTGATTGCGTGGCTTTGAGATTCTCACGAATGGCTTTGCACATTTCTTTGGCTTCTGTGATCAAGTCGTTGCCAAGAAGTTGGCGTTCACCTATCTCGGACCAATTGAGAGGAGTACGACACTTTCTTCCATAGAGAATTTCGAATGGGGCCTTGCCCGAACTCGCTTGGAAGCTGTTGTTGTAGGAGAACTCGGCATATGGAATACAATCTTCCCACTTCATACCGAAAGAAATGACACAAGCCCTGAGCATATCTTCAAGGATTTGATTGACTCGCTCGACTTGGCCACTTGTTTGAGGATGGAAAGCTGTGCTGAAACGAATGTTGGTGCCCATGGCCTTCTGGAAAGAATCCCAAAACTTGGAGGTAAAGATGCTGCCACGGTCTGAAGAGATCACTTGTGGAATGCCGTGCAAGGAGACAATCCTGGAGGTGTATAGCTCTGCCAACCGAGCTGCTGTGATAGATTCTTTGATAGGAAGAAAATGAGCCACTTTAGTAAGCTTGTCAATGACAACGAAGATAGCATCATTTCCACGCTTGGACTTTGGAAATCCAGTCACGAAGTCCATTTCGATATGATCAAACTTCCATTCTGGAATAGCAAGAGGTTGGAGGAAACCAGCTGGTCGTTGGTGTTCTGCTTTCACTCTTCTGCAGACATCACACTCATTCACGAATTGAGCAATTTCTCGCTTCATTCGAGTCCACCAATATGACTGCTTGAGATCATGGTACATCTTCGTACTTCCAGGATGAATGGATAGAAGCGAATTGTGTGCCTCGTTCATAATGACTTTACGTAGATCACCCTTTGGAACCACAATCCGGTCCTCAAAGAAAAGAGTATCTTTGTCATCAATGTGGAAGCACTTGTACTTGGAAATGCCCTTGTCGATACCACGTTTCACCTTTTTCACCATGGTATCCAGGAGTTGAGCCTCACAAATTTGATCTTACAAAGTAGGAGAGACTATGAGGTTGGCAAGAAAGCCTTGAGGAACAACTTGAAGATTCAGCTTGCGGAAATCTTCACAGAGATCCGACTGGAAGGGCTTGAGGATTAAACTGTTGCAATAAGCCTTCCTGCTCAAAGCATCTGCAATCACATTGGCCTTGCCCGGAGTATATTCAATACTTGGGTTGTACTCTTGAATCATTTCGACCCATCGAGTCTGCCTGAGGTTGTGGTTGGGTTGAGTGAAGATATACTTGAGGCTCTTGTGATCGGTGAAAATGCCCAATTTCCTTCCCAACAAGAGATGTCTCCATGTTATCAATGCATGGACAACTGCCGCCAACTCAAGATCGTGAGTGGGGTAGTTCTTTTCGTTGGGCTTCAGCTGACGAGAGGTATAAGCCACAACTCTCTTCTCTTGCATTAACACAGCACCGAGACCTTAAAGAGAAGCATCACAGAAAACTTCGAATGGCTTGGATTCATCAGGAGGAGTTAAGACAGGAGCTGTGACGAGTTTCTCTTTGAGAGTATTGAAAGCAACATCACACTCAGGAGACCAGACATACTTCACATGCTTCTGGAGGAGGTTGGAAAGAGGCTTTGCAATCTTGGAGAAGTTCTCAACGAATCTTCGGCAATAGCTTGCAAGACCAAGAAAACTGCGGAGCTACTTGACATTTTGAGGAGGTTCCCAATTCACAACTGCGGACACCTTCTCGGGGTTAACAGTGATGCCCTTGGCGGAGATGATATGACCAAGATAAAGCACTTCATCAAGCCAAAATTCACATTTGGAGAACTTAGCATAGAATTGATAGTCTCTGAGCTTGTCTAGCACCAATCGCAAATGTTTGGCATGATCCTTCTTATTCTTGGAGAAGACCAAAATATCATCAAGATAGACCAAGACGAATTCATTGGTGTAGGGGTTGAAAATGAAGTTCATCATCCGAGAGAATGTTGGAGGAGCATTGACAAGGCCGAAAGACATGACAGTATATTCATAAGAACCAAAGCTTGTTCTGAATGCTGTCTTGGGAATATCTTGTTCACGAATGCGAATCTGATGATAACCCATACGAAGGTCAAGCTTGGAGAACACTTTAGCACCTTTGAGTTGCTTGAAAAGCTCATTGATGTTGGGAAGTGGATACTTGTTCTTGATTGTCTTCTTATTCAATGGACGGTAATCGACGCACAGTCGGTCCATGCCATCCTTCTTCTGGACAAAAGGAACACCACAACCCCAAGGAGATGAACTCGGTCTGATCAAACCCAGACGCTCTTGTTCATCGAGCTGCTTCTTCAATTCCTTCAGCTCATTAGGTCCAAGCTTGTATGGACGCTTGCAAACGGGTTCAGTGCCAGGCTCAAGATCGATAACGAACTCAACTGGCCGATGAGGAGGCATACCCGGAAGCTCTTCTGGAAAGACATCTTGGTACTCACAAACGACTGGAATATGAGAGATAGCATCCAATTCGCCTTCTCACTGAGAGAAAACAACCGAATGGTTTCATCACGAGCGACATAGATGAGCACATCATTAGAAGAGTGAGTCAATTGAATTTCCCTGGCAGCACAATCAAGTTGAGCTTTGTGCTGAGAAAGCCAGTCCATCCCGAGAATAAGATCGATATCCGAGTCACCAAGGACAAATGGTTTAGCCAGAAATCTATAATCGCCCATCTTGATACCGACATTCGGAAATAAAACTCGAGAAGTCATTTGCTTACCCGGGGACACAATCTTCAACGGAATAGGAATCTTTTCCGTCACAAACTCATGCTTGGCAACAAAAGGTCTCGAAATGAAAGAAAGCGATGCACCAGTATCAAATAAGACTTTTGCAGGAATATCATTAACTGAGAGATTACCCATTATCACATCAGTAGATTCCTCCGCTTGAGCTGCATTCATCATATTCACCTTGGCATGCTTTGGATTATGCTTGACCACTGCATTGCTGGAAGATTTCACAGGAGGAGGAGGCGGAAGGCGCCTTTGGTTGAAGCACTTGTTCGCATAGTGACCTTTCTGCTGACACTTGTTGCAAGTCACCTCTGAGAGCGGACGGTGGTAAGGAGCACTTGACCTTGGAGCTTGAGAATTAGACTTGTTCTGATAGCCTGGGTTGGGCAGGTGGGAAGATCCACGGCCACCTGAGTTCTTCTGCTGATAAGGCTGACGGAACGGAAGAGGAGGAAGGTAGAACTTCTGCTGCTTAGCTGCCACTTGAGAGGAAGAAGAAGACTGAACTGCATACCTGATTCTCTTCTTAGAAGCCTCACATTTGAGCTGGGTAGCTTCTTGCTTCAGTGCCATATTGTAGAATTCATCATACTTTTCTGGCTCAAAAAGCACAAGAGCTAATTGCAGATCTTCTCTAAGACCACCTCTGAATTGATAGATCATACTCTTTTCATCAGGGACGTCTTGCTTAGCGAAGCGAGCGAGTTTCTGGAACTGGATATTGTATTGATACACAGACATGTTGCCTTGCTTGAGATTGCGGAACTCCTCACGCTTGCTCTCAACAACACTTTTCGGAATGTGGTGAGCTCTGAAATCTCGGCGGAACTCATCCCAGGTAATGACACGACCTCCTCTGGAATCTTTGTATTGCTGGTACCACTCAGCAGCTTGGTCCTTGAGTTGAAACGATGCAAACTTGACAAAGTCCTCAGGTCTGACATTGCTACATTCAAAATGTTTGCAGATGTCCACAAGCCAATCGTCGGCGTCTCTGGCCTCGACACAGAAACTGAAAGACTTCGGCTGATTAGCGAGGAACTGACTGAGAGTAGCAAAGTGTGGCTGGTTGTTGCCTTGACCTTGATTTCCTTGACTACCTTGCCCTTGAGTACGCTCTTGCAAGAGCTGCAAAATCATCTGAGCATTTGCATTGGTGGCTGCCATGATAGCTTGCCAGGCCTCCGGAGGTGGAGGTGGAGGTGGAGGGTTCGACTGACTCCCATCATCACGATCCGGATTCAGACGCGTTGGCGGAGCCATCCTGAAGAGGGTGACATCCGTTAGCACTTGATAGACAGATAGACAAGTAGAATCAATGGATAGAAATTGCAACATATAGTCTTCACAATAAACATTCGAACAAGAATGAACGAATGAATTCCAAAGTTAACATCACACGTCCATACGGTGAGAAGCCACTTGATTAAAGGTTGATGAAAAATAACAAGGTATGACTGGAACAAATAAGTGGTAAGGATTACCCAATCACGAACCAAATATCTGCTGGAAGAAATGCTAGGAGCTACTTGAATCCCACCTATAAACTCCCGAAACTTTCTGGTTATGCAATCTGGTGTTGGGGATACAGGGGACACAAAATATATCACCCAAACTAACAATACCTAGATCCAGCTGTATCCATCCGTCAACACATAACCAAGAAACCTTCGGAAATCGTGTACCTCGACCTTTGAAAAGCATCCGTTATACGAGTCATGGCAATACTCCCGAGCTCGCCCCAGTACTGGGTTATCGGGGTTATCTCACCAACAACTGCACAAAAGAGATTTCGATGTCGGCAAAACTCAGGTATTCCAGAACTGCAACGATAAAATTGTGATGACAACACCTCGGAGCTCAACTCCCCGGGACACTGCCACAACCCCTAAATGTCAGGAGGCACCAAGAACAATGTTCTCGTCACAAAACCATCGGAACGATTCCAAGATACCCGCGTGATCCTAATTTTTTTTTAGTGAAATCTGAGGAGAGGAGAGTCAAAACTTCTACGTCAGGAGACCTCACAGAGCGACGAAGGGACTGGGGAGTAAAAAGAATCCTACTCTCCGATATATATAATCCTAAGACTCAAAACATTTTCCATTCTAGACTCAAAAACGCCAGCAAACAATCAAGTAGGGGGCTCCTAAGTCGGGGAAGGCTCTGATTACCAACTTGTAACTCCCTCGATGCAGCTATATCTCCCACGTGTCGAAGCATGACTTAGAGGCATAACCGCATTGAAAGCAATGTCGCAAGTGAGGTAATCTTCACACAACCCATGTAATACATAAGGGAAAAGATACATAGTTGGCTTACAGTCGCCACTTCACACAATACATAAATAAACATCCATCATTCAGATTACACTCAAGGTCCGACTACGGAACCAAAATAAAAGAAGATACCCCAAATGCTACACAGATCCCCGATCGTCCCAACTGGGCTCCACTACTGATCATCAGGAAAAGACACATAGTAACGACCACGTTCCTCGTCGAACTCCCACTTGAGCTCGGTTGCGCCACCTGCACTGGCATCATTGGCACCTGCAACTATTTTGGTAGAATCTGTGAGTCACGGGGACTCAGCAATCTCACACCCGCGAGATCAAGACTATTTAAGCTTATAGGAAGGACAGAGTGTGAGGTGGAGCTGCAGCAAGCGACTAGCATATATGGTGGCTACATTCGCAAAAGAGAGCGAGAAGAGAAGCAAAGCACGGTCGTGAAGCTAGTAGCGATCAAGAAGTGATCCTGAACTACTTACGTCAAGCATAACTCCAACACCGTGTTCACTTCCCGGACTCCGCCGAGAAGAGACCATCACGGTTACACACGCGGTTGAGGTGTATTTTAATTGAGGTCAACTTCGAGTTTTCTACAACCGGACATTAACAAATTCCCATCTGCCTCATAACCGCGGGCACGGCTTTCGAAAGATAATACCCTCCAGGGGTGTCCCAACTTAGCCCATTATAAGCTCTCACGGTCAACGAAGGATATTCCTTCTACCTGGAAGACCCGATCAATCTCGGAATCCCGGACTACAAGACATTTCGACAGCAATAAAACAAGACCAGCAAAGCCGCCCGAATGTGCCGACAAATCCCGATAGGAGCTGCACATATCTCGTTCTCAGGGCACACCGGATGAGCAGTACGTATGGCAACCGAAGATGCCCCAAGTTGCCTCAGGGTGGCACCGCAAGTGGCTCTAGTTTGGACCAACGCTCAGAGGAGCATTGGCCCGGGGGGTTAAATAAAGATGACCCTCGGGCTCGCGAAAACCCGGGGGAAAAAGGCTTAGGTGGCAAATGGTAAAACCAATGTTGGGCCTTGCTGGAGGAGTCTTATTCAAAGCGAACTGTCAAGGGGGTCCCATAAATCACCCAACCGTGTAAGGAACGCGAAATCAAGGAACATAACACCGGTATGACGGAAACTAGGGTGGCAAGAGTGGAACAAAACACCAGGCATAAGGCCGAGCCTTCCACCCTTTACCAAGTACATAGATGCATTAATTATAGCAGATATATATTGTGATATCCCCAACAAGTAAATATGTTCCAAACAAGGAACAACATCTCCATGTTCCAACAAGGAACAAACTTCAACTTCACCTGCAACTAGCAACGCTATAAGAGGGGCTGAGCAAAGCGGTAACATAGCCAATCAACGGTTTGCTAGGAAAGGATGGTTAGAGGCTGACATGGCAATATGGGTGGCATGATATAGCAAGTGATAGACATCGTAGCATAGGCATAGCAAAAGAGCGAGCATCTAGCATAGCAAAGATAGAAGTGATTTCGAGGGTATGGTCATCTTGCCTGCAATGTTCTTAGAGTTGTCGAAAGCTTGATCCTCGTAAGCATTCTCAATAGGTTCCTCGTTCACGTACTCGTCTCCCGGCTCTACCCAAAGCAAGAACACAAACAAAGGAACCACAATAAATCACGGTGCAATGCACAAGCAACATGATGCAATATATGGCATGATATGCGAGATGTGATATGCAATGCGTATGCGCGCTCCGGAAGGAAAATGATGAACCAGGCATCAACTTGGCAAACCAAGTATGCCGCTGGAAAGATGAGATGATTTCGGTTGAAATCGATATAAAGATCACCGGAATCGGATGCACGGTTTGCAAATGACAAGCAAAACAAGAATGGCACAAATCTGCCATTAACAGCATGATGCCACTTAGCAAGCAACAAGAAATTAAGCTACTGCACCCAAACGTACCAACAAAGCACATGGCAGTGATCTACTCAAGATGCTTGACAAAAGATGAACACTGAGCTACGGCTAAATCACAACATAACAGGTCCAAACAAGCATGGCAAAAGTGCAAAAATTATAACAGGCTGGACATGGCAAAAACAGCATCAGGTAGCAATGTTCAGAGCAAGAAAACAACATGCTACAGGAACTTATAATAGCAAAACATGGCATGGCATGAATCTACTCAAAGCATAGAACAAAAGTCCCTTACTGACCATAAGCCAAAAAGGATCAGAAAATATAGTAACACCCATGTCAATATAGCAAGTTTCGTTAACAGATTCAACAACAGTGCATGACAAAAACAGATAACAAGTAAGCATGTTTAATAGCTCGATGCACTCACTACAGAGCATTATATGATAACCTAAGCATACATACATCAAGAAGACATGGCATAGAAGATATACATGGCAAGAACAACATCATAGCATACACGGATCAACCACAACAACCTTGGCAAAATTGAATAACATGTAAACAATCTGCCAGGAAACATTTTATAGCAAAAGTAGAGCTCGATTGACTCAAGCTATGGCACTCCATAATTGCAAACAAATGCATGGATGGATAGAGCATAACCATATGTTAAAAACATCCTTACTGAAGTATCTCAAAATATGCATGGATCTCTCGGTAGCATCAAGTTAACATGGCATAAAAATATCAGCAAAACAGGGCTGAAATCAGCAACATCAGGAAGCCTACTTTGCATGCTTGTGCTAGTCACCAAATAGATCACAAAAATACATGGCATAAACCCCTGGAAAGATGGCATGGCATATTACAAAACACATGTAGGACTCAAATTCATAGGGTGCACACATCAATCATGGCAAAAATGACAAAAGTGCATGTTCTGTTAAGAAACAGAAACTAACATCACATAGCCCTCTTCTAACAGCATTTCTGGCATCAAGATGAGCTCAAATGAAAATGATGCAATGAGAAGAAATGATCTACTCTTCGAAACGAACATTTTGACATATTACACGCACGAAACGGAGCTACAGGTGCAAAGTTCTGATGCGTTTAAAATGCCACAAATTAATCACCGAAATAAAACTTAGACAATTTTTTTTGGGAGGGGAAGAAGTCAACCCTCGGGCTCTTCGGATCCAGATCCGATCGGGCGGCCGGCGGCGGCTGCCGGAGTGCGCCCGGAGCTCGTCGGGGCGACTCGGGGCCGGGGAGGCGAGGGGAGGCCGGGGCCGGCCGGGCGCTCGCGGGGCGGGCGGCGCGCGAGGCCGCCGGAACGCGGGCGCGGCGGAGGCGCCGGCGGCGGCCGGCCGGGATGGCGGCGGCGGCGGCCGGCAGGGCGGTGGCGAGGGCCAGTGGTGGCGGCGGGGTCCGGTGGCGGCGGCGAGCGCGGGAGGTAGGAGATGGGCTCGGGGGGCCCGATCC
>NC_041389.1:645560261-645571860 GCF_002162155.2 Triticum dicoccoides
GAGGAAGGAGCTAGGGTTTGTACCGTGATTTGGAATTGGGGGGGGGGGTGTATATATAGGCATAGAGGGAGCTAGGAGAGTCCAAATGAGGTGCGGTTTTCGCCCACACGATCGTGATTGAACGACGGAGAGCATGGAAGTGACTTAGATGGGTTATTGGGCTGTTTTGGAGGGGTGTTGGGCTGCAACTTAAAAGAGGCCTTTGCGAGGGTGCGGTTAACCGTTGGAGTACCAAATGAGCTCCAAATGACCCGAAACTTGACAGGTGGTCTACCGGTGGTATACCAAGGCCACTTGACAAACCTCGGCCATTCCGAGAAAGTTTAGTACCCGCTCACAGAAAAACATAAAAGGGGACGCCGGGGGACATAGGAGTGCTGGATTGCAAAACGGACAACGGGAAAAATGCTCGGAATCATGAGACAAACACGTATGCAAATGCGATGCACATGATGACATGATATGAAATGCATGACATGGACAAAATGCAAAAAGAAGAAAAACCCAACCACGGAGGGAATATCATATCACAATGCCGAAAATGGCAAGAGTTGGGGATACAAATATGGAAAGTTACATCCGGGGTGTTACACCTCATCTCTTTATTAAGGACTTTGTCGTCCGAAGAGTATGGTTGAGCACTCCGGTGTGAATCCATTCTTGTCTACGGCCGATGGGGGAACCGCGCTCTCTCGTGAGGAATTCAATGTGGCTTTGGACACATTGAAAACCTCCATGATGACCGAGGTTGAAAGCATGTTTAACAAATTCTTAGAAGGGCTTAAATTATCCACCACATCGATGAAAGTGGGTGATCCCACT
This sequence comes from Triticum dicoccoides, assembly GCF_002162155.2. Lineage (NCBI taxonomy): Eukaryota > Viridiplantae > Streptophyta > Magnoliopsida > Poales > Poaceae > Triticum > Triticum dicoccoides. Next base: position 645,561,084 of record NC_041389.1, read on the forward strand.
AACAAGGCCATGTCCTCCGTCATTCGTCAAAGGCCGGATTTCCACACCCTGTCCTCAAGTGAAGTGTTGGATGAGTTTGTGGCTATGAGTATCTTGGACAAGACCGCCGACAATGCGGTGTTACGTTCTCAACGAGCAAAGAAGCCCAACCTTGCCTTGAAGGCCAAGGTTAATGTGGAAGAAGAGGACGAAGAGGAAGAAGAGGAGAGCAATCCCGAACATACAAAGTATGCCTATCATGGACGCATGGCTCTTGCTTCAAGGCAATTTTGGAGCAAGAAGAACACAAGGCCCAACTTCAACAAGAACAACTCAAGTGGCGCGAAGGTCAAGCAACGAGTGAGGACGTGCTATAATTGTGGCAATGTGAGCCACTTTGTTGCGGAATGCCCGTATGAGAAGAGGGAAGACAATGGTGGCAAGCTCATCCGAAAGACAAGGCCAAGTCCTTCCCTAACAAGAGAAACTTCACCAAGAAGACTCCTCCCAAGGGGTTGGTGGCACAAGAAGAGTACAATGAGGACGATGAAGACGGTGAGTCGGTTGCCATGGCCTCCGTCGCCATTGCGACAACTCCACGGGTGTCTCTCTTCGACTCACCCAATGATAACATCACCGCCAAGTGCCTCATGGCTAAAGCCACCAACAATGTAACCCCCAACATCAAAACTACCATCATTAATAATCCTTCTTTGACGGATTGCATTGATAAACATGAGGGGTCTAATGTGGAGGAGAATGAATTTGAGTCTTTTATGAGTAAGCTCAAGGGTAAATCCAAGAAGCACTTCGTTGCTCTCTTGGAACAACTTGGTGAAGCCAATGACATGATCGAGGCTCACGAAGATACCATCTCTAAGATGGAGGGGCATAGTCGTGACTATGCCGATGAGATTTTGGATCTTTCCAATGCTCTTGAGGAAGAGCGAGGTCTTCGTTTGGCTCTTGAGGAGTCATACGATGATGACCACGCTAAATTAAAGAAAGATCTTGATCATGCTCTTCTTGTATCTCGTGTGCTAAACTCCGAGAAGGCCAAGCTTGGGGTTGATCTTGTTAGACTCAAGGAGGAGTTTGACTTACTTGACAAGGCTCACAAGGTCTTGAAGGGTGTTCATGCTAGCCTCAAAGAGTCTCATGATCAACTCCAAGTAAAGCTAACCAAGGAGAAAGCCACTTTTCCTCATATGGTCTTAATTGATAATGCAAATGCTACTTACCCGTGTTGTGAGCATGTGCATCTTGTTGAGGAAAATGCAAAGTTTAAGGAGCAACTTGAGAAAGGCCTTGTATCTTGCATACAAGACGAGAAGAATCTCAACGACCTTTTGAGCAATCAAAAGGAAGTTGTGGCCAAGGAAGGGATTGGGTACGCGCCCAAGTCCAAGAACAAGAAGAAGAATGACAAGGCCAAATGACCTCCTCCTCTTAAGCAAACCTTTGTGAAGGAGGTAGAGGGTGCTTCTAAGGAGAAGAAGAAGAACAATGTGAAGGGCACTGTTCAAAATACCGGCCGATATACCGATAAATCGGCCGATTTATTGCTTATCGGGGTCTAACCGGTAAGGTAAACGCATATCCCCTGAGTTTATTGGTCTGGCCAATTTATCGGCTGTCAGAGCGATTTATCGGCAGTCAGAGCGATTTTGGCCGGTAAATCCAGGGGGACCACCTGTCTGAAATCACAAAAAATCTCCTGTAGCGCACCGCCTTCCCGAGAACCCTCGCGCGGGACACATCCCTCCTGAGTCCCGATAGAGTTTGGCGTTTGGGCTTCGCCAGTAGCCGCTCCCCGCGATTCACCACGCCGCCGCTACCATGGCCTCCTCCGGCGGCCGGACCTAGCTCGCCTGCCCCTCACCTCATCCCCCTGTCCAGCACCGCCCCGCACCTCGTCGGCTCGTCCCCGTCTCCAGCACCGCCCCGCACCTCGTCCCTCATCTCATCCCCGTCTCCAGCACCGGCCGGCCACGCCCAGTCCTTGAGGATTCCACATAGCGGCGCCCCATCCTTGAGGCTTCCACAGGGCGGCGCCTAGGAGCAGGACGTCTGGAGAAGCTCCCCGCCCACACCCCTCCCCAGGATCCAGCAGCGGCGTGCCTCAACCCCCCGCGAACCCTTCGTCCACGATCGAGAGCAGCAGAAGCTCCACATGCCACGGCATGGATTCTTCTCATTCCCGATTCTATTCTCTGGACAAGTAGTGATGCATGCTTGTTGATTTATTTTTGTTGAGTTATGTAGATGGCTGATTGTATTAGGCAGATTTTAATTATATTAGTCAATTATTGCTTCATTAGTAAACTATGTAGATGGCTGATACATGGTTGTTTCCTTTATTTATGTAGATGCCGATGCATGGTTGTTTCCTTTTATTTATGTAGATGGCTGGTTCAGGTTCATCTCAAGTTGCAAGTTCATCACTTAAGAGGAAGTCGGATGACATGGCTTGGGAGTTTGCCGAGTTGATTGATCCTAGTGATCCGCAAAGGCTCAAGTGCAAGCTTGGTGGAAAAGTTATGTCGGGAGGGGTCACTAGGATGAAGGAGCACATTGGGCAGATCAAAGGCGCCGTGACCAGCTGTATGCAAGCTACACAAGATCAGATTACTCGAGCTTTTGCATCACACGAGGCACCAAAGAGGAAGAAATTGGCAAAGCAAAAGCGTGAAGAAGAAGTTAAAGCTGCAGTCACCGTAGAGGTTAATGAGGATAATCAAGAACAGCTGAATGAAGTTGGTGAAGGTACTCCAAAGAAGGGGGCAATGGATCAATATCTTGCACCAATTGATCCTTCGATCCCGTTGAAATCTAAAAAACAGCAGACTATAAATGATAGTGTTGATAAGGAAAGAAGCTACAAAGTTGGGATATTTTGGCTAGATGGATGTAAAAGAAAAATGTACCCTTCAATGCTATCAATGATGATGATTTCAAACAGTTTTGTGAGGCTCTTGGTCGCTTTGGTCCTGATTGGAAGCAACCCTCGCAATATATGATCAGGGAGAAGATGTTGGTGCAGGAGGTGGAGACTAGGGATTTGTTGAAGCCACATGAGGTCGAGAGGGCGGATACGGGGTGCTCTGTCATGACTGATGCTTGGACAGACAAGAAAAAGAGAAGCATCATGAACTTGTGCGTGCATTGCAAGTTGGGGACCGTCTATCTTGGATCAAAGGAGGCGTCGGCCGATGCACATACAAGTCTATACATTTTCAATTATGTGGATGAATGCATTGAGAAAATAGGTATGAATAATCTTCAACTTGCTCTCATTCGTTTCTTTTCAAGTTTATTACTTGCTGAATTTTAGTACTTGCTTATTACTTGCTGAAAATTACTTATTGTGTTTTGTAGGCGCTGAAAATGTTGTGTAAGTAGTCACGGATAATGCTTCAAACAACATGGGAGCAAAGGTGACGTTGAAAGATAAAAGGCCCAAGTTATTTTGGACCTCGTGTGCAACTGACACCATCAACTTGATGGTAGAAGCGGTTGCAAAGTTGAAGCATTTTGGTTCTACAATAACCAAAGCTAAAGAAATGACTACTTTCCTTTATGCACATCATACTACATTGGCCTTGATGAGGTCCTATACAAAAAAGAGAGACATTGTTAGACCGGGGGTGACTAGATTTGCGTCGGCATTTCTTACCTTGCAAAGTCTTGATGCTAAGAGGAAGCAACTAAAGGAAATGTGTTGTAGTGATACTTGGGAAGGATGCAAGCACACGAGAACAAAGAAAGGGAAGGTGGCTCATGCCGCAATAATGAGTAGGGCATTTTGGAAAAATGTGTCTCTTTGCATTAAGGTATTGTTTACTAAACTTCAAATTGTGCTTGTGTATGTTGGAATGCATGTGTATATGTTAAATACTAATGTTGTGCACTTGTGCTTGGGTATGTTTGAAACTTGGAATGGAAGGTTTTTGAGCCATTGGTGAAGATACTTCGGTTGGCTGATGGCGATGGACAGTCCATGGCCTCTATGTATGGAGAAATAATAGAGGCAAAGAAGGCAATATTGGTTGCGGTTGATAATTCGGACAAGGACTATAAGGCGATCACAACGGCCATGGAGAGCAAGATGAATGGGAGGCTAGATACCCCATTGCACATGGCTGCATATGCCTTGAATCCATATTATAGTTATGCTACCACAAGCATCTTTACCGATGTGGAAGTCATGTCCGGCTTGATGGAAGTTATTGAGCAATTTTATCTCGATGATGATGAGAAGCAAAACAAAGTGCTTAACATTGACTTGCCCAAATTTAAAAAGAAGGAAGGCATGTTTGGGAAGGTGGCTGCCACCAAAGCAATTAGCAATGCAAATTTCAATGCCGGTAAGCTTGTTCCCAAGATAATATTGTCATATTGCAATTCCGAATTTTTTGGGCTGATGCATAATACTTTGTATTTTTCCTTTAAATGTAGGGGAATGGTGGGCAACTTATGGACTACAAACTCCTACATTGATGCACATTGCTTTGAGGATACTCAACTTGACCACAAGTTCATCCGGATGTGAAAGAAATTGGAGCATTTTTGAACAACTAAGTCTCAACTTGCAAATACTCAAATCTGACCCGTATATTATTTTTGACAGAATGTAAATCACTAAGCTTCATTTCGCAATTTTTAGGTGGATGCAAAGAGGAGAAATAAACTAGACGTGCATCGTAGGGACGATCTAGTTTATATTCAATTCAATAGAAGAATGATAGACAAGAGGAAGAAGTACTCCTCATCTTGTGATGTTCTTCTTGGTGAAGATGCTTCCATGGCACAAGATTGGATATGTGAAGGTGCTTACATTGATGCTGCGAAGGAGGTTGATGTGGAGGAGGTTGATGCAATGGGAGCTTCCGAGTTTGTTGAGCTACGTAGAAGTGCAAGAGTGAGAGAACTTCATGAAGTGGAAGAATTTGTTTCCGATGGGGAAGAATCTGATCACGGGCTTGTCAATGAGGATGACATAGACTTCGAGTCCGATGATGATGGGGTGATATAAGGTGCCAATGAAGATGAGGAGGGGGACCCGATGGAGCCTTAATGGGGCTTCAAGCCTTCAATGCTTTGCACTATGTGTGCTTTTTTATGTTTGCTAGCTATTTATTTCAGTTGTGACTTGTGAGAGAACTATGAACCACTATGCGTGTTGTTTGCTAGTTTCCTATTTTGTCATGCAATGATGCAGCTATGCAAAGCTATGGTTATTTATGACCTTACTATGTAATATGTATTGCTGGACTATGTTTATTTCTCATTGTTTGTCATGTGTGTGCACCTACATTTTGCAATTTATTTGATTTTTGAAGGCTTGGAGCACAACTGAGGGTACATGGTCATGTATGTCCTTGTGCGTGTGTGCGTGTGTGTACTGTTTAATATACTAATATATTATTTTTTAAGTCTTGGAGCACAACGTGATGGTAGATGGTCATGTATGTGCTTGTGTATGTGTGCACTGTGTAATATATTACTATAGCATATTTTTTAAGGCTTAGAGGACAATTTATTTGTCATGTGTGTGTAATATTATGGCATATTTTATATTATTTTGGTTGGGAAAACCTAAGATTTTTTTAAAAAACTTGCCGATAAATGGTTGACCGATAAAAACGACAAATTGGCCGATAAGCCGATTTATCTCTTCTCTTGGGTCGGCCGATAAGTTAACGAGAAGCGATATCCCGAACATTGGTGAAGGGTAGTAATGCCAAGAAGGGCAATGCTACCCCTTCCAACAAAGCCGACGACTTTAACCCTTCTTATGTGTTATGTCGTGCTAGTGATGGACATGTTTATGCCAAATTTGTTGGTTCTCCTTATGAGTACATTGAATGGTCTATTTGGGTTCCTAAGACCCTTGTCACTAACATCAAAGGACCCATTGCAAAATGGGTACCTAAAACCAAGCATTGATCTCTTGTAGGTGTTTGCTTCCGGTGGGGGATCATGGTTGCTCGATAGTGGAGCCACTAATCATATGACCGGAAGCAAGGACTTGGTGGTGGACATACACAAGATTCCATCTATGCCCACCAATGTCGAGTGGGGTGATGCCTCGTCCTCTAAGGTATTCGGACTTGGCAAGGTTGTCATTTCTCATGATCTCACGATCGAGAAGGTCATGCTTGTTGAGTCCCTTGCATACAAGTTACTTTCCATTCGTCAACTTGCACTCATGGGCTTTGCCACTTTCTTTGATATTTATACCGTTGCCCTCTTGTGGAGCAAGGCTCTTAAAGTAGCCTTTGTTGGGCATGTCGAGAACGGTCTCTATGTGATTAACTTTTCGGAGCGACCCACTAAGACCGCGACATGCCTAATGGCTAAAGTTGATCTGGGATGGCTTTGGCATCGCCGTTTAGCCCATGTCAATATGAGATCTTTGCAAAGTCTTCTCAAGGGGGACCATGTTCGTGGACTAACAAATGTCAGTTTTGCCAAAGATCGTGCTTGCAGTGCTTGTATCGAAGGAAAGCTACATGAGAAGGCTCACCCTCCCACGACTGTCATCTACTCAAAGAGGCCTTTGGAGATCCTTCACTTGGATCTCTTTGGGCCTCCATCCTTTGATAGTCTTGGGGGTAGGAAGTATTGCTTGGTGATTGTGGATGATTACTCAAGATACACATGGGTATACTTCTTCAAGAGGAAGAGTGAGACCCAACTAACTGTCATTGACTTTGCAAATGAAGCACAACGCCAACACAATGCAAAGATCTTGACAATAAGAAGTGACAACGGCACCGAGTTCAAGAACTACACCTTGGATGAGTTTCTTAGTGATGAGGGGGTCAAGCATCAATATTCCGCACCTTACACCCCTCAACAAAATGGTGTAGCGGAGAGGAAGAACCGGACGTTGATGGATGCGGCAAGGACCATGATGGCGGAGTTCAAGTCTCCATACAACTTTTGGGACGAAGCCATCAACATCGCCTGTCATGCATCCAATCGGCTCTATCTCTGCAAGGGCTTGAACAAGACTCCGTATGAGATACTCACCGGTAACAAGCCCAACCTCAAGTACTTTCGGGTGTTCGGGTGTAAGTGTTTCATTCTCAAGAAAGGTGTTCGCTTGTCTAAATTTTTGGCTAGAGCTCAAGAGGGCATATTTGTTGGTTATGCTACAAACTCTCATGCTTACCGTGTCCTCAATAAGTCTACGGGACTTATTGAGGAGACGTGTAACATAGAGTTTGATGAGAATAATGTCTCCCAAGTGGAGCAAAGTGGTACTTGTGATGTAGGTGATGAAATTCCTCCCCAAGCCATAAGAAGAATGGGTGTTGGCTTTATCCTACCCATTGAGGAACCCCTTGTGGCCGAAGGAGAAGGACAATGTTCCACTCAAGTAGAACCATCACCAACTCAAGACCCACACGCTTCCGAAGAACAAAGTGAAGGTCCTCAACCTCATGAACATGACCAAGGGCAAGATCATCCTCAAGATGGTATTGAATCCCCAAGTGATGCCCAAGGTCAAGTTCTTTCTTCCAAAGCAAGTTCAAGATCAAGAGCAAGCTCAAGATCAAGAACAAGCTCATGACGACGCTCAAGATGATCAAGTGACCGCTCCACAACTCACTCCGGAGGAGGAATTAGAGCGTCGTGCCGCCAAGATCGCTTCCAAGCTTTCCACCAAAGATCATATCATGACAAATGTGCTTGGAAGCTTAAGAAAGGGGGTAAGCACTCATAGACAATTAGCAAACTATTGTGAACATCACACATTTGTCTCTTGTGTTGAACCCCAAAAGGTTTATGAGGCGCTCGAGGATCCGGATTGGCTTAATGCCATGCATGAAGAACTCAACAACTTCGAGCACAACAATGTGTGGAGATTGGTGCCAAGGCCAATGGGGAACCATAATGTCATTGGAACCAAGTGGAAATTCAAGAACAAGCAAGATACTCATGGAATCATCATTCGCAACAAGGCTCGTTTGGTGGCACAAGGCTACTCCCAAGTCGAGGGTATCGACTATGGTGAAATCTTTGCTCCCGTTGCTCGCCTTGAATCCATTCACATGTTGATTGCTTATGCTTCTCATCATAACTTTAAGTTGCAACAAATGGATGTGAAGAGTGCTTTTCTTAATGGTCCTATTAATGAGTTGGTATATGTCAAGCAACCCCCCGGGTTCGAGGATCCCTATTTTCCCGATCATGTGTACCAACTCGATAAGGCACTCTATGGCCTTAAGCAAGCCCCACGTGCGTGGTATGACCACCTTACCGAGTTGTTGCAAGATCACGGTTTTGAAATTGGGAAAATCGACCCCACTCTTTTTACTAAGAAGGTCAAAGGGGAGTTGTTTGTGTGCCAACTATATGTTGATGATATTATCTTTGGTTCCCCTAACAAAACTTTCAATGAGGAATTTTCCGCACTCATGACCTCCAAGTTCAAGATGTCCATGATGGGAGAGTTGAAGTTCTTTCTCGGGTTCGAGGTCAAGCAAAGAAGAGAAGGAACATTCATCAACCAAGCCAAATACACTCAAGACATGCTCAAGAGATTCAAGCTAAGTGATGTCAAGCCGGCTTCCACTCCAATGCCTGTCAAATGCCAACTTGACATAGATCCCAATGGTAAAGTGGTGGATCAAAAGGTATATCGCTCCATGATTGGCACCTTGCTTTACCTTTGTGCATCTAGACCGGATATCATGAGATGAGTGTGGGAATTTGTGCACGATTTCAAGCCGCACCTAAGGAAAGCCACTTTGTGGCGGTCAAGCGAATCTTTCGATATTTGGCTCATACCCCAAACTTTGGCTTATGGTATCCAAGAGGATCTAACTTCAACCTTGTGGGCTATTCGGACTCCGATTGGGCGGGAGACAAAGTGTATAGGAAGTCTACTTCCGGAGGGTGCCAATTTCTTGGTTGCTCATTGGTAAGTTGGTCTTCCAAGAAGGAAAGTTGTGTGTCTCTCGTCCACCAAACCGGAGTATGTGGCCGCCGGTAGTTGTTGTGCACAACTCCTATGGATGAGGCAAACTTTGAAGGATTACGGTGTCATTTGTGACAAAGTGCCTCTTTGGTGTGACAATGAAAGTGCCATCAAGATTTCTCTCAACCCGGTGCAACACTTCAAGACGAAGCATATTGAGATTTGGTATCACTTCATCCGGGATCACATTAGGCAAGGGGAGATCAAGCTCCACTACGTCAACACTCATGATAACCTTGCGGATATTTTCACGAAGCCCTGGGATGAAGCAAGATTTTGCGAGTTAAGGCATGAGCTAAATATCATTGATTCGAGCAATGTTGCTTGAACCCTTGCACACCCCACCATACTCAACTTGTTATCTTGTTTTGGTGTAGGCATGGACATAGGGGGAGTGTTGTTCTCTCAATGAACTCTCCCTCCCCCCATTATGCACAAATTGATCAAATCTTTCACATTAGCCATTGTTGATGTCACTTGTGCTTCAAAGACGAGTTTTGGTCATGGGACCAAGGATAATTCTTCGCGGTGCCATAACAATTGACTCAAACATAGGTGGCTTCGGCCACTGCCCTCTCTTTGTAGAGATTGCATTGCGTGTTTAGTCCTTGTTGTCTCGTGGGTTAGCTCTTTGGTGTGTCTGTTTGCTTGAAGGTTGCATTGCAAAGGCCCCCTTTTCTTCTCTGTTTTTGAAACGTGCATTTTCTTGGGTCTACGGTACTACCGTGGGTCACCACGGTACTACCGTAGGAGCTGCGCACGGTACGACCGCACCCAGCACGGCAGTAATTTTTTTACTGCCGCCTGGGGGAGCGGTACTACCGCCCTCGGTGCGGTACTTCCGCCCGGGCGGTACTACCGCGATGACGCGTGGTACTACCATGCAGTCGCGAGCGCGTGGGGGTTAAGAGCGGGCAGGGGGAGTTCCAACTCCCCCATACCCATTCAACTCATTTTCCCCACGCCGTCTCTCTCTCTCCTGCCTAAGAACTGTCACGACCGGTTTTTCAATAAAATAATTATTGAGAGACCAATCCCTTTTACGGACCAGCAAGGAAGAATTCCTTCTCACTGCTAGACAATATCTTGGTCACAGAAGAAAATACCAGGAGTACTGAATATAATACAAGGTTGAGCGGAGACTGCCCAACAATTTATTACATGCACGCCGATAAAACAAGACGGCGGATAGGGTGGCATAACTACTAACTCACGATAATAACGGTGGTGGAAATATCACCGCGAAGCGAGTGATATGACTCCTGAAGACTACAGCTCTTCGAGCGTCGGAGTGAGGCTCGAGGAGACTTATTGCGGGTGGCGGAAGCGTATGTAATAAAAGTGACCAATATCCGGGATCGCGCAGGACTGACTGGGACTCCTCTAGGCGTCGGACGCGCTATCAAACTCTTCATCCAAGAGATCGCCTTCGTCAACATCTGGCCAAATCAACAAGCCAGGTGAGTACTATGAAAGTACTCACAAGACAGTTCGGACTTAAGATATAACAAATGAAAACATGAAGCATATGAACAAGTTAACCAGTGCGTTCAGACATAGAGATAGTAATTACTAGGTGCCAAACAAGGGTCTGAATGACTCCTCGAGCGGAAACTGCAAAAATAATAATACTAGTGCCAAACGAGGGTCTGAATGACTCCTCGAGAGGAAACTGCAAAAAATAATAATACTAGTGCCAAACGAGGGTCTGAATGACTCCTCGAGAGGAAACTACAAAAAATAATAATACTGGTGCCAAACGAGGGTCTGAATGACTCCTCGAGCGGAAACTGCAAAAAATAATAA
>NC_041389.1:645572141-645666392 GCF_002162155.2 Triticum dicoccoides
TGCCAAACGAGGGTCTGAATGACTCCTCGAGAGGAAACTGCAAAAAATAATAATACTGGTGCCAAACGAGGGTCTGAATGACTCCTCGAGCAGAAACTGCAAAAAATAATAATACTGGTGCCAAACGAGGGTCTGAATGACTCCTCGAGAGGAAACTGCAAAGAATAATAATACTGGTGCCAAACGAGGGTCTGAATGACTCCTCGAGCGGAAACTGCAAGAATAATAATGCCACAGTCGGGCGTCGGGGCGACACCAAATAAAGGGCTTATAACAGAAATAAAGGCAGTGCGTGCCACAGTCGGACGTCTGAGCGACATCACATAAAGGGCTTATATTTAAAGTAAGAAACAAAAACACGCCACAGTCGGACATCTGCGCGACGTCACATAAAGGGCCTATATTGTAGCTCAATAATTCAATAGTTCGGGAACATAAATTATCACAAGTACGAGACAAATATAAAGTTAGTCCATCCACAGGAATAATAATTAAACTGGATTTACCACTTGAACTTGTTCACCGGGGACAAGTTTTCCACGCGGATAGATATGGATATACTACTTGATCCTGGATGCGATGACTTGGAAGAATTTGACTCTGCAGAGTTTGTACTTAACCACAACCAACGGATTCCAGTAGTCACGGGGACTAGTTCCGTTTACGGTGTTTTAGAAGAAACACGTCTAACCAGTACACACCCATTCAACATTCCGAAGCCAGGGATCACCCTCGGCAACGTTCAAGAAAAATCTTGAGACGGGGAGGCTACAACCTCGCGTAGCATGGGATCAAATTTCTATACGCGCGCTCTAAGGGGGTGCCCCCCTCTCGGTCCCAACCGGAAACACCCATGCCCCCTGACCGGATGACTGGCTTTAATCCTGGGCCAAGGTACCATCATCCCGGCCCCTCTGTTTGGTGTGTACACGGAAAGAGGTTACCGACTTACTAAACCACATCCTGGCAAGAAACATGTGGTAGCACGGAAGGGGAAAGGACTATAACATGACTCCGTCCACGTTAACGTCGGGATTCGTCGGATGACGCAAGGCTGGTATGCTACAACAGTACCACCTTGCTGCCCTTCATGTCACCACATGATTAGGCCATCTCTCATCAGAGATCATCGCAACTTTGGAACATGCGGGTAGTTGCCTCACAAGCAACGAGGTATTCACCGACACTCATATGTCACGCACAAACTTTCACGCAAACATGCAAAACACCTGTCATATCAAATGTCCAAAACATGCTTGCCTGGTTCAGAGAAGTCGGAGTCTAGCTCGGCGAAGTTCGCGGCTCCGTCACCTCTTCCGGAACCTACGGCACAACGAAAACGGGTACTAACGCGAAAACCAACGCGTGCACAGAAACTTCTCCAATTTTTTTTCAAATAAATCCCATAAAAAACTAGACAAAATTTTAAGACTGTCAGAAAAAGAATCACTCAAAAATCCCTTTTTATTAAAAAGTTATAAAGGTTTCTGTCCAGGGACTTATCTGTAATGAAACAGAAAAGTTCCAGGGTTTAAACTGAGAAAACAGAAAACGCTTCGGAAAGAAATGTGCCAGCTAAAAAGGGAAAGCGTATTTTTCCCGAAGGCGCCAACAGAAAACGGTTCGCGAGTGGAAACAGAAGAGAGGCTGACAGGGGGTCCCACATGTCAGGTTTAAAAACCTCGCCGGCGCCCGAGGACTGCGGTGGACGCCGGCGTGGAACCACGGCGAGTCAGGGAGATCGGAGGGTACCAAGAGCTTCAACGTGTTCTTCCGCGTCGGTGGGTGGTGGACTCGACCAACGGGGAGTACCACGTCGACGGCGACACTTTCTCCGGCGGACGGCGGCTCGGGTGAGGGTGGAGAACTCCGGTGGAGGGCTGCAAACTTCGAATTGAAGCGCGGGTCAGAAGAGTGGATGCATAGTGAAGCTACTGGAAAGAGATGGGAGGCAGAGGTGCACGCACGGGAGCGAATCGAGCTGGATCCCGTGGCGGGTCGCGGAGGCCGGAGTCGAGGAAGGAGACCTCCTCGGGGCTCTTCCAGTGGCTAGGCGTGCTCTAGGTGGAGTGCAGGGATGGTGTGGGTTCGGGTTGAAGCTCGGGGCCTCTATTTATAGGCGGATCGACGGGGTGGCCGTGAACGGAGAATCTCCGGCGAGCAATTACGGCGATGTAGTGGATTGGCAGGAGGTTTGAGTGGTCAGGCAGCATCAGTGGAAGTTACTGGTGTCATTCCCCCGCTAATCTCGGCTGGTCTTGGCGTAACGACGCCGGTCCATGGTGGGGTGGCCGCACGGGCACGTCGGCGGCAGAGAGCGCGCTCCGCGCCCTACGATTCTCGACGAGAGTGGCAGCGCGTTCTGGGGAGTGGAAGGCCACGCGGCGAGCTCCGGTGGCTTGGGCGGCGCTGGGTGGCGTCGTCAGCGCCGCGCCTCTCCCTGGCGGCCGCAAAGCCGCCGCTGGCGTCGGACACGGGGCGGCGCACCTTCTGCTGCTCGTCGCCGACGTCCGCAAGGTGCCAGACGCTCGTGCGGTGCAGAGGACAAGGGGGAGGGGACAGGGAACACGGCGACACAGCGGCACTGGCGAGATCGACGTCGGGTTCTGAAGAAAACGACAGTGCACTGAAACTGTTCTCTGAACTTAACTGAACTTGACATTGACAATGCACTGCAGGTGTTCGACAGAATGATTTGGCAAGCAGGATTTTTTTCTGGAGCTGGTACTTGCTGAGGTGACCACTCAATGCACCCAGAGGCTGCCTGATTTTACTTGGAATTTTTGGAGAAGGATTTGAATGAATTTCACCAAATTTGACAAATCTGGTCCAAACTTGCAGCAAGTGTAGTTTGAAAAATTTGAACTGAAGACCAGTGGATCTTCATGGATCTTGGTTTAGGGTTCAAAGGACTAGGAAGGGAAAAAGGTTTTGGGGCAAAAATCAAAGCATAAAGTGTAGCTCCTTTGTAAATCACCAATGGCTAGAATAGAAGACAGAAATTTGTTTGAATAAGATTTAAATGGAAAATAATCATATGGGGAGGTTCAACTTGCTGGATTTGATGCAACTCATGATCCAAAGGTGAGGGAAGGTTTAGGAGAGAGTATTTGCACTAAGGCCATGGCAAGAGAGAAATGTTGAAAGTGGCAAAGGATTATTCCAAAAGCCATAGTGCAAATTTCAAAGAGATTTTCAAAAGGCATTTCCCAAGTGAAAAGTATTTTGTCTTGAGTCCAAATGAAAAGCAAGAACCTCCAAGACCAAAAACAGATCTTGGGTGAATCCAAATAAAACTCTTGCCAAAAAAAATTATTTGAAAGGGAGAGTTCTTTTGAAGAAAAATTTAAATCACCTCCCTCAAGTCAAATAATTTTTTTTGAAAAATCCAAATAAAAATTTGGGTGTCACAACACCTACCCCCTTAGGAAAAATCTCGTCCTCGAGATTTCTGCTGATCCTCAAATAGATATGGATACTCTGCCTGGAGGAATTCTTCCCTTTCCCATGTAGCTTCATCTTCAGTGTGGTTGCTCCACTGAACCCTAAAAATTTTTGTCGTTTTCTGACGGGTCCTCCTTTCAGATTCCTCCAATATCTTTACCGGCCTCTCTCTGTAGGTGAGATCTGGTTGTACATCAATGCCCTCATGAGGTACATGCTTCTCCGGGTTACTCACACATTTTCTCAATTGTGAGACGTGGAATACGTCATGGACGTCTGACAGCTCCTTGGGTAGGGCTAGTTGGTAGGCTACCGTGCCTCTCCGTGCCTTTACACAAAATGGTCCAATAAATCTTGGGGCTAGCTTCCCCTTAATTTTGAACCGCTGCAGACCCCTCATAGGAGATACTCGAAGGTATACGAAATCACCGGGTTCAAAGCTGACCTCACGATGCTTCTGATCATAGTAGCTCTTTTGTCGGCTCTGTGCTGTCTTGAGTCTGTCCCTGATCTGCTTAACTTTCTCCTCGGCCTCTTTAAGCATGTCTGAGCCGAAGATACGGCTGTCACCTGTTTCTGACCAATTCAGTGGGGTACGACACCTCCGTCCGTACAATGCTTCAAAGGGTGCCATTTGCAAGCTGGCTTGGTAACTGTTGTTGTAAGCAAATTCGGCATACGGCAAACTCTCTTCCCAACTGGATCCATAGGTGAGCACACAGGCTCTTAGCATATCCTCTAGGATTTGGTTTACACGTTCCGTTTGTCCATCAGTCTGAGGGTGGTACGCTGTACTGAAAGCTAGTTGCGTGCCCAGAGCTTGTTGTAGGTGATCCCAAAATTTGGAGACGAATTGTGTGCCTCGGTCTGATATTATAGTCTTTGGGACTCCATGCAAGCAAACTATCCGGGAGAGATAAAGTTTGGCCAGTCTTTGTGTGGAGTAGGTAGTCTGCACGGGAATGAAATGAGCAACCTTGGTTAGTCGGTCTGTGATGACCCATATGGCGTCATTTCTGCGTTGTGATCAGGGTAAACGACAATGAAGTCCATTCCTATTTCATCCCATTTCCACTCCGGTATCCTGTTTGGCTGGAGTAGCCCTGCTGGCTTTTGATGCTCGGCCTTGATGCGCTGACATGAATCGCAACAAGCAACAAATGTGGCTATATCTCTTTTCATACCGTGCCACCAAAATCTTTCCTGTATGTCTTTGTACATTTTGGTTCCTCCAGGATGTATCGAGTATGGAGCGGTGTGGCTTTCGGTTAAGATTTGTTGCTTGAGTTCCTCAATGTTAGGTACGCAAAGCCTGTCTCCGTACCATAATATTCCTTCACTGTCGGTGATGAACTCTGAAGCCTTTCCAAGGTTCATTTTCTTCTTTATACCTTCGATGCTGGGATGTCCCTGTTGAGCCTTCTTAATTTGTTCCACTAGGGTGGGTTGTATCTCCAGATTTGATACGGTGCCTTCAGAGACTAACATCATGTTGAGCCTAGAGAACTCTTGCTGAAACTCAGGCCTCAAGTTTTGCGGACCGTCATTGTCCGGGCTGGGGTTTCGACTAAGGGCATCTACCACTACATTTGCTTTCCCTGGATGGTAGTGAATGCCGACATCATAGTCCTTGACCAATTCCAACCAGCATCGTTGGCGTAAATTTAGCTCTGGCTGTGTAAAAATATATTTGAGGCTCTTATGGTCCGTATATATTTCACAGCGATTTCCCAACAGAAAGTGCCTCCACTCCTTGAGTGCATGTATAACTGCTGCTAGCTCCAAGTCATGTGTTGGGTAATTTTCCTCATGTTTTCGCAGCTACCTGGAGGCATACGCGACAACTCTGCCATCCTGCATTAGCACACACCCGAGACCTTTTCGGGATGCGTCACAATACACTTCAAAACTCTTGTGTATGTCTGGCACAGTTAAGACCGGTGCGGTTGTTAGCTTCTTCTTGAGTTCTTGGAAGCTTTTCTCGCATGCTTCCGTCCATACAAATTTCTTGTCCTTCTTGAGCAACTGTGTTATTGGTTTTGCCACAGTGGAGAATCCTTCAATAAATCTTCTGTAATATCCGGCCATTCCTAGGAAACTCCGCACATCTGAAACATTGGCGGGTGGCTTCCAGTCAAGTATGGCTTTGACTTTTTCTGGGTCTACGGCCACGCCTTCTTGGTTTAATATGTGGCCTAGGAAACCCACTTGCCTTAGCCAAAATTCGCACTTGCTAAATTTGGCGTACAACTGGTGTTTTCTTAATTCTCCCAAAACAATTCTGAGGTGCTCAGCATGCTCTTCTGGTGTCCTTGAGTAAACCAGAATATCGTCAATGAATACCACAACAAATTTGTCCATGAATTTCATGAACACTTTGTTCATGAGGTGGACGAAATATGCGGGGGCGTTTGTTATACCAAAAGGCATCACTGTGAACTCATATAATCCGTATCTGGAAGTGAATGTTGTCTTGGGGATATCTTCTGTCCGTACTTTCAATTGGTGATACCCCGATCTCAAATCAATCTTTGAGAACACCTTGGCTTGTGCGAGCTGGTCAAACAAATCATTTATCCGTGGCATCGGATATTTGTTTTTGATGGTGACCATATTGAGGGCTCGATAGTCTATACACAGTCTCAGTGTCCCATCCTTTTTCTTGGCGAACAACACAGGCGAACCCCAAGGTGAGGAGCTGGCTCGAATAAATCCTTTGTCCAATAATTCCTTTATCTGCTTCTTCAACTCCACCAATTCTGAGGGTGCCATTCTATAAGGCTTCTTATAGATGGGAGCGGTGCCAGGTGCTAGTTCAATGCTGAATTCTATCTCTCGGTCTGGTGGCATGCCTGGTAGTTCTTCAGGGAACACATTAGGAAACTCGCATACCACTGGAACTTTTCTCAGTTCTGCAATGTCCATTTTGTTCAGTATTGGTTGCTGTGATCGTGGCCTTTCTTGAGCGGAAACCCTTATTGTCTTGCCGTGATGGTGAGTGAGAATCACTGTCCGATTGAAACAGTCGATGAATCCCTTGTTGGTGGTCAACCAGTCCATCCCTAAAATGACATCCAGTCCTTTACTCTCCAACACGATGAGATTTGCTTGGAATTGTAGTCCTTCGAACTCAATGACCACTCCTTGGCAGTAACCCTGAGCGATTTGCTTACTTCCGGGGGACTTGATGATCATAGATTTTTCCAAGGGAAATATCGGAAAACCATGTTGCAAAACAAAACTCTTCGAAATGAATGAATGGGAAGCTCCAGAATCAAACAAAACCGTGGCAGGTACTGTGTTGACAGGGAACGTACCGAGCACGATGTCTGGGGCATTCTGCGCTTCTTCCCTGGTCACATGGTTCAGGTGACCCTTCTTGTGGTTGTTGTTGGGATTGAAGTTGTTGCGCTTGGGGGCTGGATTGTTTCCACCATTGTTTGGCTTGGGTGCCGAGTTCCTCGGCTTTGGGCATTATTTAGCATAGTGTCCTTCTTCACCACAAGCATAGCATGTGACCCCTGGACGGTACGTGAACTCTTTGTCCCTGGCATGAAACTGTCTGACGGGCCTTGGATCAGTAGTCGTGGATCTCCTTGCTTTTTTCCTTGGAACCTCAGTCTTGCCTCGGTTGTTGCGAGCAAGAGTCGTCTTGTCCCTCTTTCGCTTACGGAGATCTTCCAGACTACGACGCTCATTCTCCAATGTAATGGCCTTGTCAACCAGAGTTTTAAAATCCGGGAAAGTGTGTACAACCAGTTGGCATTTTAGTGCTGGTGCCAGTCCGTCCAGGAATTTTTCCATCTTCTTGTTTTCTGTCATGTGCTCGTCGTAGGCATAACGAGATAGCTGGGTAAACTGACCATTGTATTCTGTCACTGACACGCCTCTCTGCTTCAGGTCATCAAACTCTCTCTTCTTGATTTTTATGATGCTCTTGGGGATGTGTGCCCCACGGAAGCCTTCCTTGAACTCTTCCCAGGTGATGTTGTGTTCACTGGGATGCATGTGTAGGAAGTTTTCCCACCATGCTGCTGCTGCTCCAATAAGGTAGTGTGGTGCATAAAGCACCTTCTCATGATCCGAACACTGAGCAATAATTAGTTTCCTTTCAATGTCACGAAGCCAATCATCGGCTTCCAGCGGCCTATCGGTGTGAGCAAAAGTTGAGGGGCGAGTCTTTTGTAACTCAGATAACTTGGAATGTGGTTGATAGGGCTCACGGTGGTTTCCCATATTGATGACATGATTCATCATCTCTTGGTGTTGTTGCTGGCTTTGCTCGAAGAGACGACATACTTGAGATAGGGCTGCTTCGCTGTCTTGTTGACTGGACTGTCCCTGAGTGAAGTTGTTGCTAGTCTGTGTCCCATAAACCTCTTCTGGCTGATTGGGCATGTAGCGAGTCCACGGGCGAGACATTTTCCTAGTCTGGGGGTATCATTTTGCAAAACCCATGAGAAAAACTGTGTAGCACAAGGAAAATCTTGCAAAGGCAACAATTTAAAAGACCTCAAGGTTTTTAAGAAAACATAAACGATTTTGCACGGAGAAGAACTGCTTAGCATATATCTTACACGCGAAAAGCAAACACATGATACAACACTCGGGATGCGCGTACACATTCCTGACATGTTATTTAGGCTAGCGTACTCCTCCGGAAAGCAGCAAACACACCAATGCAAACTAGCGTACAGATAAAACACATCATACAAGCAGACATAACGCGCGGCTACTCGGCGCTCTCAGTCGGAGATGGTGAAGATTTCCTTCCCCTTGCCGATGGCGAGACTCAGCGGTCCAGGAGAATCAACCTCCACCTCCTCTCTAGCTGGCTCCTGTCGCGTAACACTGCGCTGCGGTGATGGCGCGGGAGTGACCGGTGGTAGAGCGGGTGCGGTAGGCGGTGCAGCTCTGACTGGAGTAGGAGCGATGACTCAGTCGAACTCCTCAGTGGTAGGCAGACGGCGAGCAGTGGCTAAAACGGCCGGTGCATAAGAGGCTGAAGACGAGACGAATGTCAGAGGCGGTGCCATGTGGAGAAGCTCCTTCCTTCTGGCAGGACCGCCCCAGACTAAGTCCATGCGGGCAGCCACAAGATTGTCCACGAGGTTGTCGAAAGACTCCTCCAGAGCCTTGAGATACTCCACAACCATCTCGATGGCTTCATCTCGCTCTCCCCGATGGCAGGCGAAAGCATAGTGACTAGTGTATGGCACATGGCATGGGAGGTAGCGGTAGCGACGAGTCTTCATCATAGGAAGGATGTCCCGAAGACGAGCTATCGCCTCACGGGCAGCCATCTGCATGGCATGCCTCTCCGTAGGCATGGCCCTTCCCACAAAACGGAAGTGGCGAGCTGCAGAACGCCCTCCCTTGAATTGCACCACAGCTTGGTGCATAGACACGTCGTCGCTGAGCTTGTGCTGGTAGAGCGTGAACTCTGGGCGAGCTGCATGGCCCGATCGCGAGCTTGGTGATGGAGACGAGGAGCTTGACAAACCCCTCGGGCACGTTCGTGAAAACTCGATTCTCACAGCTGCTGCCAGCCATCTACAAAAGTAGGCAAAAATTCTGAGTAGTCATGTCATAAATTTATGATGACCAACAGAAAATAGCTACAATTGCAAAATGCTAAAAAAGCACAAAAGACACTAATAACCGATTAGGGATCGCACCTAGCGGCTTCCTACAGTCAGCCTGGCTCTGATACCAAGCTTGTCACGACCGGTTTTTCAATAAAATAATTATTGAGAGACCAATCCCTTTTACGGACCAGCAAGGAAGAATTCCTTCTCACTGGTAGACAATATCTTGGTCACAGAAGAAAATACCAGGAGTACTGAATATAATACAAGGTTGAGCGGAGACTGCCCAACAATTTATTACATGCACGCCGATAAAACAAGATGGCGGATAGGGTGGCATAACTACTAACTCACGATAATAATGGTGGTGGAAATATCACCGCGAAGCGAGTGATATGACTCCTGAAGACTACAGCTCTTCGAGCGTCGGAGTGAGGCTCGAGGAGACTTATTGCGGGTGGCGGAAGCGTATATAATACAAGTGACCAATATCCGGGATCGCGCAGGACTGACTGGGACTCCTCTAGGCGTCGGACGCGCTATCAAACTCTTCATCCAAGAGATCGCCTTCGTCAACATCTGGCCAAATCAACAAGCCAGGTGAGTACTATGAAAGTACTGGCAAGACAGTTCGGACTTAAGATATAACAAATGAAAACATGAAGCATATGAATAAGTTAACCAGTGCGTTCAAACATAGAGATAGTAATTACTGGGTGCCAAACGAGGGTCTGAATGACTCCTCGAGCGGAAACTGCAAAAATAATAATACTGGTGCCAAACGAGGGTCTGAATGACTCCTCGAGAGGAAACTACAAAAAATAATAATACTGGTGCCAAATGAGGGTCTGAATGACTCCTCGAGAGGAAACTGCAAAAAATAATAATACTGGTGCCAAACGAGGGTCTGAATGACTCCTCGAGCGGAAACTGCAAAAAATAATAATACTGGTGCCAAACGAGGGTCTGAATGACTCCTCGAGAGGAAACTGCAAAAAATAATAATACTGGTGCCAAACGAGGGTCTGAATGACTCCTCGAGCGGAAACTGCAAGAATAATAATGCCACAGTCGGGCGTCGGGGCGACACCAAATAAAGGGCTTATAACAGAAATAAAGGCAGTGCGTGCCACAGTCGGACGTCTGAGCGACATCACATAAAGGGCTTATATTTAAAGTAAGAAACAAAAACACGCCACAGTCGGACGTCTGCGCGACGTCACATAAAGGGCTTATATTGTAGCTCAATAATTCAATAGTTCGGGAACATAAATTATCACAAGTACGAGACAAATATAAAGTTAGTCCATCCACAGGAATAATAATTAAACTGGATTTACCACTTGAGCTTGTTCACCGGGGACAAGTTTTCCACGCGGATAGATATGGATATACTACTTGATCATGGATGCGATGACTTGGAAGAATTTGACTCTGCAGAGTTTGTACTTAACCACAGCCAACGGATTCCAGTAGTCACGGGGACTAGTTCCGTTTACGGTGTTTTAGAAGAAACACGTCTAACTAGTACACACCCATTCAACATTCCGAAGCCAGGGATCACCCTCGGCAACGTTCAAGAAAAACCTTGAGACGGGGAGGCTACAACCTCGCGTAGCATGGGATCAAATTTCTATACGCGCGCTCTAAGGGGGTGCCCCCCTCTCGGTCCCAACCGGAAACACCCATGCCCCCTGACCGGATGACTGGCTTTAATCCTGGGCCAAGGTACCATCATCCCGGCCCCTCTGTTTGGTGTGTACACGGAAAGAGGTTACCGACTTACTAAACCGCATCCTGGCAAGAAACATGTGGTAGCACGGAAGGGGAAAGGACGATAACGTGACTCCGTCCACGTTAACGTCGGGATTCGTCGGATGACGCAAGGCTGGTATGCTACAACAGTACCACCTTGCTGCCCTTCATGTCACCACATGATTAGGCCATCTCTCATCAGAGATCTTCGCAACTTTGGAACATGCGGGTAGTTGCCTCACAAGCAACAAGGTATTCACCGACACTCATATGTCACGCACAAACTTTCACGCAAACATGCAAAACACCTGTCATATCAAATGTTCAAAACATGCTTGCCTGGTTCGGAGAAGTCGGAGTCTAGCTCGGCGAAGTTCGCGGCTCCGTCACCTCTTCCGGAACCTACGCCACAACGAAAACGGGTACTAACGTGAAAACCAACGCGTGCACAGAAACTTCTCCAAATTTTTTTCAAATAAATCCCATAAAAAACTAGACAAAATTTTAAGACTGTCAGAAAAAGAATCACTCAAAAATCCCTTTTTATTAAAAAGTTATAAAGGTTTCTGTCCAGGGACTTATCTGTAATGAAACAGAAAAGTTCCAGGGTTTAAACTGAGAAAACAGAAAACGCTTCAGAAAGAAATGCGCCAGCTAAAAAGGGAAAGCGTATTTTTCCCGAAGGCGCCAACAGAAAACGGTTCGCGAGTGGAAACAGAAGAGAGGCTGACAGGGGGTCCCACATGTCAGGTTCAAAAACCTCGCCGGCGCCCGAAGACTGCGGTGGACGCCGGCGTCGAACCACGGCGAGTCAGGGAGATCGGAGGGTACCAAGAGCTTCAACGTGTTATTCCGCGTCGGTGGGTGGTGGACTCGACCAACGGGGAGTACCACGTCGACGGCGACACTTTCTCCGGCGGACGGCGGCTCGGGTGAGGGTGGAGAACTCCGGTGGAGGGCTGCAAACTTCGAATTGAAGCGCGGGTCAGAAGAGTGGATGCATAGTGAAGCTTCTGGAAAGAGATGGGAGGCAGAGGTGCACGCACGGGAGCGAATCGAGCTGGATCCCGTGGCGGGTCGCGGCGGCCGGAGTCGAGGAAGGAGACCTCCTCGGGGCTCTTCCAGTGGCTAGGCGTGCTCTAGGTGGAGTGCAGGGATGGTGTGGGTTCGGGTTGAAGCTCGGGGCCTCTATTTATAGGCGGATCGACGGGGTGGCCGTGAACGGAGAATCTCCGGCGAGCAATTACGGCGATGCAGTGGATTGGCAGGAGGTTTGAGTGGTCAGGCAGCATCAGTGGAAGTTACTGGTGTCATTCCCCCGCTAATCTCGGCTGGTCTTGGCGTAACGACGCCGGTCCATGGTGGGGTGGCCGCACGGGCACGTCGGCGGCAGAGAGCGCGCTCCGCGCCCTACGATTCACGACGAGAGTGGCAGCGCGTTCTGGGGAGTGGAAGGCCACGCGGCGAGCTCCGGTGGCTTGGGCGGCGCTGGGTGGCGTCGTCAGCGCCGCGCCTCTCCCTGGCGGCCGCAAAGCCGCCGCTGGCGTCGGACACGGGGCGGCGCACCTTCTGCTGCTCGTCGCCGACGTCCGCAAGGTGCCAGACGCTCGTGCGGTGCAGAGGACAAGGGGGAGGGGACAGGGAACACGGCGACACAGCGGCACTGGCGAGATCGACGTCGGGTTCTGAAGAAAACGACAGTGCACTGAAACTGTTCTCTGAACTTAACTGAACTTGACATTGACAATGCACTGCAGGTGTTCGACAGAATGATTTGGCAAGCAGAATCTTTTTTCTGGAGCTGGTACTTGGTGAGGTGACCAGTCAATGCACCCAGAGGCTGCCTGATTTTACTTGGAATTTTTGGAGAAGGATTTGAATGAATTTCACCAAATTTGACAAATCTGGTCCAAACTTGCAGCAAGTGTAGTTTGAAAAATTTGAACTGAAGACCAGTGGATCTTCATGGATCTTGGTTTAGGGTTCAAAGGACTAGGAAGGGAAAAATGTTTGGGGGCAAAAATCAAAGCATAAAGTGTAGCTCCTTTGTAAATCACCAATGGCTAGAATAGAAGACAGAAATTTGTTTGAATAAGATTTAAATGGAAAATAATCATATGGGGAGGTTCAACTTGCTGGATTTGATGCAACTCATGATCCAAAGGTGAGGGAAGGTTTAGGAGAGAGTATTTGCACTAAGGCCATGGCAAGAGAGAAATGTTGAAAGTGGCAAAGGATTATTCCAAAAGCCATAGTGCAAATTTCAAAGAGATTTTCAAAAGGCATTTTCCCAAGTGAAAAGTATTTTGTATTGAGTCCAAATGAAAAGCAAGAACCTCCAAGACCAAAAACAGATCTTGGGTGAATCCAAATAAAACTCTTGCCAAAAAAATTATTTGAAAGGGAGAGTTCTTTTGAAGAAAAATTTAAATCACCTCCCTCAAGTCAAATAAATTTTTTTGAAAAATCCAAATAAAAATTTGGGTGTCACAAGAACGGCGCCGGAGAACCTCGCCGGATCTCCGTCTCCGGCTGCTCTCCTCGGATTCCGTCCGGTGGGATCCTTCCCCACCACTTCCTCTTGCCATGGAACAAGGTTTCTCCCCAAATCCCTCTCTCTTTGGTTCGTTCTTTCGTTTCTAGGTTTTTGGGGAGATGCTTGTTGTTCTAGAGATTTTAGGCCAAATCTTTGCAAGAATAGGATGTAGGAGAGTAGTAATGCATAGAGATGTTACTTGGTATGTTGCCCCGTGGTAGATTTGATCAACCGTAGTACCGCTCCGTTGTCACGGTTGTGCTCAGATCTGTTCGTGGTTCGGATCTGACCCCGTGTGGTACTACCGCACCACCCGTGCGGTACTATCGCTCCTCAGGAGCGGTACTACCGCGCGAGGCGCGACACTAAAATTTTACTTCCGCTTCAAGGTGCGATACTACCGTGCCATCCTGGCTGGGTACTATTGTGACTAGAAGCAGCACTAAAATATTGGTACCGCGCATCCATGCGGTACTACCGTTGTTGTCCAATCTCCCAAGTGGCAATTACCCAATGCTAGTTCTACTTGTTTCACCTGTTTTGCTGTGGTCTTTGCATTGATCCTTCTCGTTTTTCTTGCGTGTTCTTGTGTTGTGTGTCATAGGTGGTGGCTCCGGTTCCAATGTCCACCGTTCCAATCCCAGCCGTGACACGGGCTCCAAGCGTCTGCGCAACCAAGGTGAAGCTCCAGAGGGCTCCAATGCCCCGCAACGCAGAACCAAGACCACCGCCACCAAGAACAAGGAGCCCTCCATGGGCATGGATGAGATACCTCTTGCTGATTTCGTCACTCGGAGGAAGATCAACCCCTATGTGAATCCCCGTGCTAACTTCAGAGGGAATGATCTGTTCTGGACCAAGCAGCAGAACCTTATCTATCTGGATGTGATCAAGGCCAAGCAGAACACCTACGTGGACGTGCACTGGATTGACATGAATCATACGAGGCAGGACAAGCACCGTGACTACTTTGGAGAGGCTTTGGCTCTCGTGGAGCAGTTTGGCATTGAGGACATGATCTCTTTCCATCTGGATTATGACCTTGAGATCATAGCCCAGTTCTTCGCTTCGGTCCACTTCCATACTGATGAGGAACGGTCCATGACCTGGATGACCAATGGACAACAGCTGACTGCTAAGTGGAAGGAATTCATGGCTTTACTTCATGTGCCTGATGAGGGGCTCAACACGCCCGTTGGCGTTCGCCCTCATGCCAACCCCGAGTCCGCTAGCATGAACAAGCTCCAGCAGTACTGTGTTGAGAAGAAGCTTCCCAATGACAAGAAGACATGGGTGCTGAACTCCTTCCTTGACATCATGCACCGGATCTTACGCAACTCCCTCTTTCCACGCATTGGTGACAAGGACAAGGTGCATGCCTATCTTGTGGATATGATGCTCATTTGTGAGGAGGCACGTCACGCTCAGACTCAACCACTTGATGTATCACACATCATGTGGTGCGAGCTCCGGTTTGCGGTGTTCAACTGCAAGGTACCCATCTATGGACCTTACTTGTTTCTTTTGATCACAAAGACTTGGGAGAAGCTCTATCCCGATGAGGAGTTTGCTGCTCCTAACTGGATCCGTCACGACCCCATCAAGCCTTAGTGGGAGAACACCACTACTCGTGCTGAGGCAGAGGCTGCTCGAATGGACGTGGACGAGGCTGAGATTGAGGAAGAGGAGGCGGATGAGGACAGCTCTGCAGGCTACTCGCCTTCGTCTTTTGAGCCTTCTTGGGCTAAGAAGCTGAAGAACAAGATGAAGGCTATGTTCTGCATGCAGGCCAAGGGCCAGTACAGGACCTGTCGGGGATATACCCCGCGGTATGACCTGGCCGGAGTTATAACCCGACTGGGACTTGGTAAATCGGTAGATGTTAAGTCAGATGATAACCCGGCAGATGTTAAGTCAGATGATAACCCGGCACATGTTAAGTCAGATGATAACCCGACAGATGTTAAGTCAGATGATAACCCGGCAGATGTTAAGTCAGATGATAACCCGGCAGATGTTAAGTTAGATGATAACCCGGCAGATGTTAAGTCAGATCATAACCCGGAAGATGTTAAGTCAGATCATAACCCGACAGATGTTAAGTCAGATCATAACCCAGCAGACAGAGTCGCCTGGGGTTAATAAGCCCAAGATGTTAAGAAGCCCATGAAGAGAAGTCAGAATAGTTTAAGTCTTAGTCCAAGATGGACTCTACATGTAACCCGCCCCTTCAACTTATATAAGGAGGGGCAGGGCACCCCAAGAGGGGGGAAGAAATAATCTTAAGGCTAGACATAACTAGGAGAGCCGGTTTACGGCGACTCCCTCGTGATGATAATGAGACCTAGCCACAAACAGCATGTAGGATTGTTACCGGGTGATGTTTCCCGGGACCCAAAGTTGTCTAACCCTTGTCTTGTGTTGCGTTTCTCGATTCCGCTCAACCCCTCTCAAGCTACCACATAGATGCGTTGGCCTCATGACTAAGTCCTCACACTAGGACATCTGCCGTGACAATTCCACAACAGTTGGTGCCCACCGTGGGGTTTGCGCACGGTGGTGATGAGTTCTTGGAGGGATCTTTTCTCAGGGATCGAGAAGTTCGTGATGTGCCGGATAAAAAGGAGTGGGTGCAGAAGATCACCACCTCGACGAACAGTCAAAACGACATATACAAGGTTCAAGATCAAGAGAAGATTAGGGTCACATGTTCAGCCTCTGCGACACGCGCTGTGGTAACCCGCCATAGTTTTCTTTTTTAATAAAGCATCAGGGATCCGTGAGAAGCAGGTTGCAATGAGACGGACCCAAATTTTTTCGTTGCGTCCGCTCCTTGCGACCCTCCGAGCTACGGTTGCTTTTCCATGTCTGCTCCCAGCCCTAATGACATCTGCTACACGCTGATACATTTAAGATCTGAAAACAGAATCATTCCAGCGCAAGGAGGAAACGTCCTGACCTATTGTGTGCGAATACTCGGATCAGATCTGTCAAGTTTGAGAACGAAGCGGAATCTGCCAAAGCAGGTCACGACCCCTACAACAACACAGACTCGTTGCCTCGAGCTGAGCGCACCCGTTGACCTGCCAAACGTCGTCGCAGTTCCCCCATGCTGCAGCCACCAAGTCGCGGCCGGATCACTGCTGAGCGCACCCGTTGACCTGCCAAACGTCGTTGCAGTTCCCCCATGGTGCAGCCACCAAGTCGCGGCCGGATTACTGCTGAGCGGCCTCGCCTTCGCCTTGTTGCCCTGGCCGGATCACTGCTTCTTCGTCCGCGCGTCAAGGTCGCCATGGCCACAACCCGGACCGCTCTTTCTTGCGAGACGGCGCTGGCTCGCGGCTGCCTTTGCGCTGGCCACGGCCGCGCTTCTGCCGCAGTTATCTCAAGCCGCTGGCGGGTCGCCCCCGGCCCCGCTCCCGCCTTAAAGCGCCCTCACCTCTTCTTGCTCTGCGCGCTCGCGCTAAACCGACCACGGCCGCGCCTCTCCAACTCGCCGCTGCCGCGGACGCATCTCGTCGACCCGCCAGATTGAACCGGCCCTGTCGTCACGAGCCGCCGCCGTCCTCAGGCTGCCCCTCGCTCAGCTTTGTGCCCGAGCCGCTGGTTGCTGTCACCGCGTCTGCAGATGGCTGCTCCCGTTGCGAGCTCGTGCCGAGTCACCGCCTCCATCTCTACAGCCACGAGCTCCGCTGCTGCGGCACGTGCCGAGCCGTATCGCCTCAACGGCCGCTCCGAGTCACCACCTACTGCCGTCTTCGAATCGCCGCTTCCACTGCGGTTTTTCCTTCTGAACCGCCGCCGCGAGCCTCTGCAGAGCCGTCCGCGCGGCGGACTAAGTTGCCCCTCGGCTGGCTCCGGTGAGCCCGGCTCGGCCTTGCCTTTAAACCACCACGCCCAGTGGTATCAAGCCGCTGTTTCCATCGCCTGACTCGCCGACACACCCCTAAATCGCCCAGCGGCCTCACCTCTGGCTCTGAAGCTGCGCCGAGCTGCCGCACCCCTAAATCAACCGAGGACTGCCTCAACGCACCTGCGAGCCGCCGTCGGGCGCCGAGCTGCTATAGCCCTTGTTGCTAAACCACCATGTTGTCTTGTGCTTCTCCTGCTACTCCCGTATCGCGGCGCGGCCTGAGCGCTTCCGTCCCTGCCACAAGGCCGCCCTGCCTCCGAGCCGTCTCATGCTTGTCCTGCCGCGGCCACGCCCGCGTGTGTTTGAGCCGCCCGCTGTGGAACTCCTCCACCTCGAGTCGCTGCCGACCACCACGAACCGCCGCCGAGCTGTATCTCCAAAAGGAGTGGCAGTGTTAGCTGAAGATTGCCGGTGTTGCTGTGTTTTGGGTTTGGTACCCGTTGCTGAGGTCTAACCCGCCTGTCTCTGTGAAGCGTCAGTTCTGCCGCAGCTGAGCACCGACCTGGCTACCTACGCACCTGCAGGATGCTCCCTTGCTGCGAACTGGCCCTGTTTCCTCCCATGCGCTTGTACTAATTGGAGAACAGAAAAGAAAAGCAGCACTGGTAGTGATGATAACCCGGTGGCCCGGTCGTTTTACCCTGTAGATTACAAGGGCTCGGCAGTTTATAGTCCAACATATATGGACACGGGTGGTGGTGCAAACAATGGTACTCTGTCAGGCTACCACCCAAAATTGTCAGGGTTTATGCTCGACAAAAAGGGACGTCATACAGATGTTAAGTAAAAAAAGGGACGTCATACAGGTGAGAAGCAAGTCACTGCTCCACCTCAAACGCAGATGAATCGCCACCAGCGCTTCAGGCCTCCTTTGTTCCTGAGTCGCCTGGCCTCTTCAAATCGGCCTCTTCAGGTCGCCGGATCACCCTCATCTCCGCTAAATCGCCGAGCGCCTCGAGCCTCCCTTGCTGCTTCTCGCGAGCGAGCTACAGTGTGCCGAGTCACCGGAGTCCAAGCGCGCCGAGCTTGCCGCCATGTCTCAACCTCGCATTGCCCCCAGGCCGCGATGGTGCTGGAGGTAAGTCGCCGTCGCAGCCCTGCCTTGCTGTTCCGCTTCACCAGCGCGGCCTCGTCTCAGGCCTCAACTGCCGAGCCGCCAGCGCCAGGCCGGGCCCGCAACTGCCTCCAAGTCGCCGCCATGGGCTCGCCGTGAACAGATAACCAGCAGCAACACATACTCCACTGTTGACCTGCCTGGTGGTTCGCATGTCTGCGGCCCCGTCTCTGAACCGTTGTCCACCCCCGACGGCCGTGCCGCGCAGCATGGCCTTGCTTGCCTAAACCGCCACTTCCGTGGTGTACTTCGTCTTAGAGTTAAGCCATTCCAGACACGACTCTGGGTCACCGTCACCTTTTCTGGTGTGAGTCGCCCTGCTGCTACCTTTTCTATAGCTGTGAGTCGCCGTGTGTTGATCCGCTTTTGCTGGGATCCGGAGCTGCCGAGCCGCCTCCGCTCGACCTCGGGTTGAGCAGCCGCCGCGGCCCCGAGTCGCCATCACCGCCTCAAGCTGCCTCTAAGGCGCCGAACTGCCTCGGCCTGGGCGTTTCCTTGATCCGCCGTCTCTGGCTGGAGCCGCTGCGGGCAGACCCGGCTTCCTTCAATTTGACCCGTGTTGGATCCCTGTACGCCGAACCGTTGAGGCCTCGCTGACAATTGTGGTAGCACCTCTTCATCTGCCTTGAGCCGCCGGTGCCTCTCCAACCCGACGCCTGTCGAACAGCCGCGCCGGTCCCGCTTCTAAACCGCCCGGTCACCCACGCTACATCTCTTTTCCCGTGCACTTGCACTGATTGGAATAAAGAAGAAAAGTCAAAGTGATCAAAGTACTCAAAAAAAAGAGAGAAGGGGGCCTTATAGAGCCCACAAGAGGAAAACAGACAGTGGCT
This sequence comes from Triticum dicoccoides, assembly GCF_002162155.2. Classification (NCBI taxonomy): domain Eukaryota; kingdom Viridiplantae; phylum Streptophyta; class Magnoliopsida; order Poales; family Poaceae; genus Triticum; species Triticum dicoccoides. The sequence continues at coordinate 645,591,325 of NC_041389.1, forward strand.
GATCATCAGAGTTCTCTGTTTGCACCGGATGGGCCGTACATCACCAGGTCATGTACGGATGCTACATGCGGATCATCCGTCGTCTGAATACATCAGGTGATATTCATTTCATCTATGTTAATAGCATATATTAAATTCTTTAAGGACAACTACTGTGGCTCGTGATGCATTATATGTGGATAGTTTGTTCAGTGCAAGAGTGATGGTGTTGACATGGATATATAACTCGCGCCACGATTATCATGCACTAGCATCTGACCGTGTCATAATACTCGGTGAATATCTGTGCAAGCTGTCACCTCTGCGGTCCAGTCTACATCAACATGACGCGGCTGACTCGCCTGTCTGCGCGGCTTACCGCGACTATGACTGACTCACCTGTCCGCACCTATCGTGGATTTGTCACGGCAGATGTCCTAGTGTGAGGCCAACGCATCTATGTGGTAGCTTGAGAGGGGTTGAGCGGAATTGAGAGACGCAACACAAGACAGGGATTTAGACAGCTTCGGGCCCCGGGAAACATCATCCGGTAACAACCCTACATGCTGTTTGAGGCTAGGTCTTATTATCATCACAAGGGAGTCGCCGTAAACCGGCTCTCCTAGTTATGTCTAGCCCTAAGATTCTTTTCTCCTCCCCTCTTGGGGTGCGCTGCCCCTCCTTATATATGTTGAAGGGGCGGGTTACATGTAGAGTCCAACTCAGACTAAGACTTAAACTATTCTGACTTCTCTTCATGGGCTTCTTAACGTCTTGGGCTTCATAACGTCTCGGGCTTCATAACGTCTCGGGCTTACTAACCCCAAGCGACTCTGTCTGCCGGGTTATGACTGTCAACCGGGTTATGACTGTCTGCCGGGTTATGACTGTCTGCCGGTTTATGATGGTCTGCCGGGTTATGATTGTTTGTCGGGTTATGACTTCCTGCTGGTTTATGATTGTCTGCTGGGTTATGATTGTCTACCGGGTTATGACTTAACACCTGCTAGGTTATCATCTGACTTAACATATGTCTTAACTGTCAGCCTTAACCATCTGTCTTAACTCTCTGCCGGTTTACCAAGTCCCAGTCGGGTTATAACTTCGGCCGGGTCATACCGCGGTGTATACCCCCGACATTAGCCCCCAGTTTAATTTGGATTTATCCATGTTAAACTCATCCTGATCATCCTTAAGTCCTTGTCATTTCCTTCTTCCAGAAAATCCGGGTCAATAAGCCAGCTTCATAATCAATTTGCTGACATTGGTTTGTCACAGAAAAATATTATGAAGAATAATTCATTTGACTCAGCTCCCAATGCTTAACAAAAATATTGGTCCTTGAAATACTCATCTGATCTTCAGCCGGTTTAAGGATGTAGCACTTGCCGGTTTAACATTGCCAAAATTGCCGGGTTATAAATATTGATGGCACCGGGTCATAATTGTAGTTAACATCAAGCTTGAAAATATACCTCTTATATGCCTATCACTTGTAGCACCCAAGTCTTAAGAAGGTAGCATAGCAACAACTTAAGACTTGCTTCAATATAAATGTCACAACCTTGAAAACATCCGTTTCTTTCATCTCAGTCACGAGTCATAAACTGAGTATTCCACATATGTAGCCCCCAAGTGCCGGGTTGTCATGCTTGCAGCAACCTAGGACATGAAATTGCCTTATGCTCATAAAAACTTCAACCAGTGTAGTCCCCTAGGGCCAGGTCATTATGCAATAGTGAGCAGGGACTTTATAGATATGATCATGTAGACTTTGAATAGCAACGTGTAGCCCCCAAGGGCCGGCTCAGTAAGATAATATTGAGCTGGGACTTTATATATACTTCATTGAGAATAACATCATATGATGTAACCCCCATCATGGGGCTTGAACCCACGACCACAAGGTTAAGAGCTTTGTGCTTTACCAACTGAGCAGCGGATCCTTCAATATAATGAATTAAGACTTGTGTACCTTGAATTGTTGACAGGAGCAATTGGTAGCCCCCAAGGGCCGGCTCATTATGATGTGATGAGTCAGGTTTTCAATAATGCCAGTAAAAATGACTTTGCATTATCCCCCAAGTGTCATGGTGCATGCTTGCAGTGACATGAGACTTGCATATTTGATGTGATCTCAATTTAAATAATGTAGCCCCCAAGTGCCGGGTCATAAGCCTGCAGCGACTCGGGACTAATCCTTCCATTGTAGAATAAAACATATTAATTGATAAAATAATAGCCATTGCGCTAAAGAGATTTTGAAAACCTCAATCATAATACTGGTTATTGATAACCATAATAAAAATCCAGCCATGTTGGCTATTAAAGATGTGAATAATATAACCCAATGATTTATAAGCGCATGATTCCAATGGCGCAATCCAAATATATACCGGCGACTTGTCAGGACCCCGATTCTAAGTCACACCGATCTAGCCTGTAACACCTCATATCACATTGCGGCCTCACGCACGATACTCCCACGGGTGTCGCTTTACCATGGCCCGGGACCGTTTGCGCCTTTTGGCTCATGTATATGACAATGTCGCTAGCATCCATATGACAGAGAACCCGGGCCGACATGGCTAGTCGTGAACCCAAAGCGGCACTAACGTATGGGGACAGGCATACATGAATCAACATCGAACGTGTCGGTCAGCAGCGTGTGAATCCGGGCTGTAGCACTGGGCTAACAGGACTCTGGGAACCCGGGCTGTAGCAGGCTAGGCAGGACTCCGAATGTCACCGTGTGACATTTCCCCCAAGGGACAGACACAGGAACAATATGAAACACATGCCGGCCAGTCAAGTGTCCAGAGCAGTAGTGCTGGGCTAGCAGGACTCCGGTGAACCGGGCTGTAGCGGACTACTATGGCTCAAGGAGGCACTAGACTACATTTCCCCATAAGAGAGGCTGCCAAGGATAAACAACTAGATTGTCGGATCCCACACATACCAAGCATTTCAATCATACACACAATATGCTCGATATGTGCAAATACAACATGGCATCACAACAAAACTCTACAACTCAAAGTACTTTATTTAAAGGGCTCCAGAGAGCCTTACATAACTTGTTCATACAGATAGGGGTCACATGACCCAACACTCAAGTCATACAATCATACAAACACATGCGGAAGCAACTTGTCTGGGTACAGACACTAGAAAGAAAGAAGGCTTGACGAAGCCTGTCTATCTACGTAGGCCCTTCACAAGCCTAGATCACCACCTGGGTGGCAAGTCACTCGTCGTCGTCGAGTTCTACATAGAACCTATCGGAAGGGGCGGTGTTGTCGTCTGAAATAGTAATTGAAGCAACATGAGTACAAAGGTACTCAGCAAGTCTTACAACAGATCCTACTATACATGTTCATTCTCAAGAAGGTAGTGGAGTTATTGCAGCAAGCCAGCTTTGACTCTTGGCTAAGCTATCCTACGAGACACCACTTGTAAAATAGTTTTCGCACACGAGTCCACTAATCACCATTTCAATACTCCACCGTGGATCCTCCCTCGTCATCCCACGAGAGAGCCATCCGCGGTACTCACACTTATCTTGAGGCTTTTAGTAGTATCCATTTACTTGTCTATGAACTGCATAAGCGACCAAGTAGTCCTTTACCACGGACGCGGCTATTCGAATAGTTTTATACCCTGCAGGGGTGTACCTCGTCACACACGCTCTCACCACTTACCACCGTTTACACAGTATGTACTCGGCAACCTTCAAGCGGAAGCCCAGCGAGGGTGTCGGCCACAACCTACCTAAACACTCGAGTCTCTAGTCCAGGTTTATCGCCTATTCAGGTTCCATCCGCAGGGAGTCCGGCCGAGGTTTCCACATACGGCCCCGAACGATGTGTGCAGGGTTCCCGAGACACCAAACGGGCGACTCGGTACACCGGGCCACGAGCCTACCGCATCACAGCCCACCCCTCAGTCAGCGCTGTCCATGGCCTCCATCTTACTACAAACACCAGAAACTACGTACAACTCCTGGACAGAGGACAAGGGTGATTAAGAAGCCGAGGGGGTCCATTGGTTTCGGGCCCAATGCGTGGTAGTAGCTGAATCTTAAATCACGCATACAGATCTCAGTTCTTAGGGACGGTCTCAATGAAACAACCCACCATGTACTCCTACATGGCCTCCCATCGATACCTTTACCAAATCGTATTCAACACCTCACTCTCATAACCGACACACGCTTTCACTCTAGTTCATCACCCTGATGAGCCAGACCTGACACGACTCTAAGCATAGCAAGCATAGCATTGTAGGAACACAACATGGCTCAATCAACTCCTACACATGCTAGTGGGTTTCATCTAGTTACTGTGGCAATGACAGGTCATGCAAAGGAAAGTGGGTTCAACTACCGCAACACACAACAGTTTGAATCGTGTTGTCTTAATGCAGTAAATGAGAGGAGAAGCGAGAAGATGGGTTTGTATCGAAATGATCAATGGGTTGCTTGCCTGACGGATTGGTGGTGGGATACTGCCCTTCAGTTGGATACTCGTGAATATCCTCGGAGGCAGGACCTACCACGATGAACACATCGAAGCACAATCAACACCAAGCAAGTGCAACAATATGATGCATGCATGAGACATGGCAAAATGGATGTATTGGGCTAATGCAACTAAGACCAGATGGGTTTGGACTATTTTGAATCAAAGATTCAAATTCCAAGTTCATAAATGGCCCATGTTAGTGCTTTATCTTGTTCTGCATTAAACAGTAGGTTAATTTACTTAAACATGCATTAAACCAGTACAGATGGATAGAATGGATTTTTCTGATCATTTTTCATATATAAATCTTTTCATTCTGAGCTATAGATTATTTTCTATGATTTTTTGAAGTTTGTGATATTTTTTGGAATTTCCTGTATAGAAATAATTCCAGTAATTAAATTACTTATTGCGTCAGCAGTGTGTCATGATGACGTCAGCGGTCAACGGGGTCGTCCAGGTTAAACCTGACGTGTGGGTCCCCTGTGTCAGTGTCACTGTTAGATAATTAAACTAATTAGAATTAACTTAAATCTAACCCAGGTTAATTAGCAGGCGGGCCCCACTTGTCATTGACCCAGGGGAGGTCAAACCCCTGGTCAACTGGGCGGAAGCGCCGGCGTTTAGCCGCCGGCGAGGCCAGACGCGGCGGTGGGGTGTGGGATCCGTGCTCCGGCGACCAAATGGGCGGCGGAGAGCATCTACACGCAGCTGGGAACGAGCCGCATCGATTGGTGGTGGTGGTGGAGCTCAGGGTCGCCGGAATCGACGCCGGTGACGAGCTGTGCGGCTGCCGGGGTACGGGTGTAGTCGAACCCGTCGCTAGAGAGCATGGCGAGGGGCGTGTGATGGTGCTACGGGCTCCTGGCGATGCAGTGAAGCTAACGGCCATGGTGGTGCGACCGTTGGATGGCCGGAGCCTCGTCGGCGACGAGCTCGGCGGCGACGCGTGCGGGTGAGCTACGTGCAGTTGCTACGGAGCTCGAGAGGGAGAATGGAGAGGATAGGGAGGTGGCCAGGCTCACGGTGGGTGCGACGGAGCGGGCGGCGAGGTCGGGGGTGAACTGCTGCGGTGGTGACGGCGGAGGGGATCTCCGGCGGTGGGCGGTGAAGGCGAGGTCGGAGCAGTGGCTTCGGGGCAAGCGAGTGCTCGGGGCCCGACTTTCTCGAAGGAGAAGGCAATGGCGGAGCTGCTGGACATGGTGGGGCGGTGCGAGAACGACGGTGGGCGCGGCTACGTCGGCGGGACGACGGCGGCTCCTTCGGCCATGGCGAGAGAGCGAGGGAGAGGCGATGGGGGCGAATGGAGGTGTCCAGGGGCTCGGGGGCGCGACGTGGAGGTCGTCCAGCTCGTCCACGGGCGAGGCGGCAAGCAGGTGGCGTCGTGGCGAGCTCGCGCACGCCGGCGTCACCTCTGTGCCTGCTCTGGCGGGAGCAAGCAGCTGACTGGCCATGGGCCAGCACAGTGCTGGGCCGCCAGGTGGGCTGCCAGGTAAACTTCTTCTCTGCTTTCTGTTTTTCTTTTTATTTGTTTCTGTTCTGTGTTTTGAAATAGTAGAAATACTATTCCATTTAGGAAAAACCTGAAAATATTCAGAGGCACATTTGAAAATATTCTCAACAGCCTAAAAATACCTTCAAGATTATTTGGGTATTTTAAAATATTTATAGGATTTAAATTGCCCAAATGCAAATACTTATGGCTTGGTGCAAAAATCCAGAATGGCCTCCAAAAATATGAAACCATTTTTGGCAGAGGTTTTAGCCAGGACCAAAGATGGTGAACATTTATGGAGGGCATTTCAGGTTCATTGAAAAGGATTTTAGTAAACCCTAGTTGTGTTCAGGGGGGGGGGGTGCTGGGGGTTTCTGGCATCCCCATTTCAAGTTTCTGTGAAAAGTAGACATGATGCAACACTCTAATGCATGAACTAGCTAGGATGTGACACGACTTATAGTCGAAAATGAGATCAGGTTAATAAACACCGGATATTATCTTATCTCATACTGGCGACTTATAGTCGAAAGCCAGGCCGGGTTAATAAACACGGGATAAATTATACTCATAAAGCATTATATACCTAAAAAGGCAATAAGGATTTAAATAGTCATAATTGTGGTATTGCACCGATCAAGAGGGTTTAAGCTTTGGTTCGAATATGACCACAACCCCCAAGTGATTTCCCTGGTGGCCTTATGCCTATCAAGAGGTGTAGCTATGGTTCGAATACGACCAAGCCCCCAAGTGATTTCCCTGGTGATTTCCCTAGTGGCCTTATGCCTATCAAGAGGTGTAGCTATGGTTCGAATACGACCAAGCGCCCAAGTGATTTCCCTGATGGCCTTATGCCTATCAAGAGGTGTAGCTATGGTTCGAATACGACCAAGCCCCCAAGTGATTTCCCTGGTTGCCTTATGCCTATCAAGAGGTGTAGCTATGGTTCGAATACGACCAAGCCCCCAAGTGATATTGTGAGCTATGCTCAAGGGGCACCTATGTTTGAGCTGTGCTTTTGCAACAGACTCTCTTTGGCCCCTTTAACTTTTCCCGAGAACTCGAACTTGCGAGGGATTATTCTTTTGAACCGGAAATGCTTAAACCGGATATTGAGAGCTTCAAAGCTTTGCGGGAGACAGCTTTCCCTTCAGCCGGATTTTAAACCGGAATCCTTCTTTTTAAGCCGGAAATTTTCTGACGGCCTTTAAATTTGCACCAATATGGCGGTTTAGGGTCCTGCATTAGATAACTTTGCAAGCCGGAGTAATTGCTCTTTTAAAGAAATCAATATATAATATAAAAATATACTAGATGGATTTCACCTGATATGTTAGGCCAGAAATTATCCACCGCGGAGTTGATCATCACCACAGTGAAGGTATGTATCCATCGAGCATCACGGCACGGCAATCACTAGTGCAAAAGTGATGTTGGCGCGCACCCCTTACGCGACACCCCTTTTTTGGTAAGGAATAATGGCCCTGCGGAAAATATTATAGACCAAGTAATTATTCTTTGACAAAAATAATATATGTTAAAATAGACTTAGATAGACATCACCTGACTTGTCTGGACGATGGACGATCCGTACACATAGCGTCCATGAATAATCCACGATGATTCTAGTGGCGCTTTGATCACTCTCTCGAGGAGACCTTAAACCGGGGCGGCTCTTGTTTTTGATTCTCACGTAGACGTTGGTGCTTGGCCCTTCACGTGGGTGGTTCGAGCAATTTGAGAAGACAAAATTTTGAAGCAGTAGTACACCTTGCTTCTTTTCCTCACGTGATAAGATACCATGACGACCTTGCATCAGCTTTTTTGGGACTTGTGTAGCAGCACTAACATTTTTATCTTGGACTGCTCTTGGGCTCTCCTCCGAGGTGCCTTGTCAGTAAACATCTGACTATAAAGGTCCAAATCATCCGAACTTCACCCGGATGTTGAGTGCTATGAATCCTGTCGCGGGCATGTACTGCACCCGCATGTCCACTATGCACCCATATGTTCAGATTGAATCAACCTCATCAGGTGATTTCGAGTATGCAGCCTGATGTACCAGTACATGGCTTCAAACGCCTCAAGTCTGAAACTTGTACCCAACAGCGACAATTTCCGGTCAGAGGGAAAAAACAGGTTCGGTGATTTGTGATTTTGACACCCACGTGAGATATGGGAGCAGCGGGCGTTGGCTTGGCATATCGGGCGGCTCACGCCGCTGCTAGAGGCGTAGATAAAACGACAGTATGTTCCGGCGCGTGGGGAATAGCGAGAGGAGACGCGGCCACGGCGGGTCAGAAACGGTGCGGCGGAGCCAACAGTAGGTCGGCATGGGCGACCAGCATGAGCAGCAGCAGTAAACCGGCGATGGCCTAAACAGGGTGGTTCGCGGCCGCGACGACTTAGAGTTGATGCAGGCGGTTCTGAGGATACACCCCGGAGGTGGCTCAGTGGAGAGGAGGGTGCGGACACGGCCCGGAGCAGAGGCCGGGCGAGGGCGGGTCGGAAACGGACAGTCATGGCAGGAGCGGCGGTTCATGATTCAGACATAGCAACTCAAGGTGGACTTGGTGCTACTAAGGCAGAAGAAGCGCGAGGCTGACCAAAGCGGAGTTGGTGACTAATAGGAGGTGTCACGACCGGATTTTTGAGATGATAATTTCCCAGAAAAACGGCCTTGTGCCCACCAGCCCCAGGATTACTGTTAGCTGATGAGGCACCAACTTGATACAAGAATTCCAAGCGAGGTACAAAAATATGTAGTACAAGACCATTTAGGCCTATGAGTACAACACTTGGTTTCTAATGGTAGAAGGCGGAAGCAGTTGGATACATCTGCGTCTATGGGACTTCATTTCCCACAAGAACAGCTGACCAGGATAACTCCTATCTTCACGAGGCTGCAAATGTCAACACGTAGGTTCCGAGGTTGTCGCCGCGATGCTTATCTCCAAGCAAGGAATTGGTCCAAGACAATAGCCAGGGACAATCCAGTGAGTACGTTTGAATGTACTCGCAAACATTAAGAACACAGGTGTAATATATCAAACATGCTCCGGATTATTATGTGATCACACGTCTGTCACGAAATATACGAAAAACCATGATGCACACATGTGGTAAAACATTTAATCCAAAGTAAAATACTGGGTGCCAAACGAGGGTCTGAAAAACTCCTCGAGAGGAAACTGCAAGAATAGTAATACTGTTGCCGAACGAGGGTCTGAATGACTCCTCGAGGGGAAACTGCAAGAGTAATAATGCCGCAGTTGGGCGTCGGGGCGACACCACATAAAGGGCTTATAAAGGATAAATGAACAACAAGCATGCCACAGTCGGGCGTCTGGGCGACACCACAGAAAGGGCTTATAAAAGAATAATCACAGTGAATATCCAGGAGGTAGAACCATCCCAGGGATACTCAATAAAAATACATAATATAAATGGTTAGTCCAAAATAATAAAGATCACAATCCATATGTGCCATAATCATAAACAATATTTAGTTCAGTCGTTTCTCCATCCGAAAATCGATAATTTGATCTAGTCAAGCCGTATCTCCATCCGAATACCATCAGCGAGTCCTAGTTAAATCGTTCTCCATCCGGATACCGTTACTGAGTTCTGGTTAAATCGTTCTCCATCCGAATACCGTTACTAGATTCAACTCAGACGGTGGTCCTTACTCAAGAATAAGGCTATCCAACAGGATATATCCTCTGCAGAGGGATTACCATTTTCCCACGAGTAACGGGTTTACTTAGTCCATCGGGACTAATTCTGTCTACGGTCTTTTAATTGAAAACACGCCTGACCTGCACACACTAGCTTAACTCACCGGTGTCTGGAATCACCCACGACACCTGCCAAGCAAAACTCTAAGTGGGGAGGCTACAACCTCGACGTAGCATGGGATCAAATTTCTATTCGCGCGCTCTAAGGGGGTGCCCCCCCTCTCGGTCCCAACCGGAAACACCCATGCCCCCGGACCAGGTGGCCTGCCTACCGGATGCACCCGGTATCTTCCACCATGGCCTCTCTGTACGGTGTGTGCTTTGGTAAGGGGTTGACAACCTACTGAACCATACCCCGTCTACGACAGGGACAAGTGGTGATACCAACAAATAAGGAAGCTACTGATCAAGACTCGACCTACGACCGACTCAGGTGGTCCAAGTATCTTCCAACAATATTACCATTTATGAAATAAATCACCACTCCTCAAGCCTCACCATGCCATACCGGACATACTCATCTCAATGAGGGACTAGGGACAAGCTCGTGTCTACCCAAGACCACGACTTTCCCGGCTTCTTTCCGGTATGCATGAGGAGCTCACGAGGATGATCCAAATCACTAGTGTATACATTGCTGACCACAAAACAACTCCAAAGTGTGCTCATGTACGAGACTATACCGATACATAAAGCTAACGCATACTCCAAGTCAAAAGGTGTTGTGATCGTATCAAAACACCACAACAAAATATTATGCCAGAGTTCAGAAATGCTTGCCTTCAAGAGTATGCAAAGGATGCACTTTTTGGAAGCTTTCCCCTTTTCTCCAAAATCCTATTTTGCAAAATATCCAAATAACAAATATTTCAAACACAATACCAAAAGTTGTCTCAAATATTTTTGAAATAAATCTTAAAATAAACTAGATGAAATTTGGGAGAGGTAGGAAAAAGAATCAATTCATTTGGATTTTTATTTTAAAAGTTATAGCTGGTCAAAGTCTGGTCAAAACTCTGTTTTTAATAAAACCAGAAAAGAAAACGATTCGAGGGGAAATACGCTTTCGCAGCAGCGGAGACGCACTCGGGAGTTATGCGCCTTCACTTAAACAGTGAGAGGACGGCCGCGCGGGTCACTGACAGTGGGTCCAGAGGGCCCACTGGTCAGGTTTGACCGTTCTTCCCTCATTCTCCTCTCTTCTACCCGACGGGAGCGGGGCTCCGGCGATCGCTGTCGACGAATGGCAGCGCCTCATGGGCATCCAAGAGCGGGGATGGAACGGACAGACCGAGGCGGTCCTCTGGGTGGTCGCTGGGCCGTCGGAGGTGGGAGGAGTCGCCGGCGGTGAGCCCCGCGGCGGAGTGGGCTATGGTGGCGAAGTGATCTTTGGGCTCCGGTGATCCCCGATCGAGCTTGGGTAGTTGGGCAGCTCCGCATGGACTAGAGGAAACTACTGGTGGCGTTGGTTGGGCGAGAGGGTGGCTGGCTGTGACGCATCGCACCGGAGCTTAGCGGTGGCCGAACCGGCCGGAGTTGAGGAAGATGGCCACTACGGGTCGATCCACTGCGTGGGAAGCTCTACGGGGAGGGTCTGATGTCGCCTGAAGCCTTGAACGAGCTTGGGGACCCTTTATATAGGCGCTCGAGGTTGGACCGCGGCGGCTGCAGATAAGATCGCCGGCGACAGCCGTTTCTGTAGCTGCAGGGCGTTGTGGCGGTGATGAACGCGTGCCGACGAGCATGAGGATAAGCACGAGCTATTCACAGGGGCAGCTGGCGCGCTAGTGTGGTTTGGGCGGTGCCGAACATGGCAGAGGCCGCTGCCGACGCCGGCGTGCCACCAAGGGCGCTGCCAGCGGCGCTGCAGGGCGCCAGAGATGTCGTGGAGCAGGGGAGCGGGCTAGTGCACAGTTCAGCAATGCAGTAGGGGCTAGGGACGGGTCGCGTCGAGTGCGGCAGTGCGGCGTGTTGGCTCAGTGCGCGCGCGTGCAAAACGTGCGCTCTGGGCGCGCCCAGAGCACGCACGGCAGGTGTTCAACGCAATGCCAGCACGCTCTAGAGAGCTTGGATGAGGCTGGCAAGAGACAGAATAAGGGTAGGGGTGGCTAGGAGCTCAGTGGACAAGGTTGTTGGGTCAGTGGAACAAGATCACAGTGCAAACAAAGAACTCATGCCAAAATAGGCTGTGCACACCAACTGTTTGATAGAATGCCAAGTGCACTTAGGCAACTCTTGGAGTGGCCAAAGTTTCCAGATCAGGGTCCCTTTAGATGCAAGAGATGGTGGTAAGATCACTTGGGCAAAACCAGAAACTTGTTAGTGCAAGTTTTGCAAAACTCCAGTTTTGGATAGAAAGAAAAAGGGTTTGAGGCATGCACTTAAAAACCTCAAACGAGTCCACTCTCCTGGACTTAAGGGTTTGGTAGGGAGGGCTACAAGTAGGAAAAAGCTCAGGGTTACTAGAGCAAAGAAAAATAAGGTTGCAGTACACATCACCAAATTGGGCCAGAATGCAAAAGAGGTTGATCCACTCAAATTTTTCAAAGAACATCACTGGGTTTTTGCTTGAAGATGAATTGTATGCATCCACTGACATCTCCAAACACTTGGAAGAATTTTTAAAGAAATATTTAAATGGGTTGTAGTGCAAAAGTGCCTACTGGACCAGATTGGAAAAGTTGGTGTAGAGCTCAAAATCCCCAATGGCTAAAAGGTATTTTTGCGTAAAAGTGATGTGGAAACATCACATGTCATCCCCAAATTTTGGTGGAAATTTTGAATGCATTTGTCAAAAGGTTGTAGTGCAAAACAGGTTCCAAATGCAAAAGAAATCATTTTAAAGGAATAAAGCTTTGAGAAAATAAATCTTGCAACATTTGAATCCACTGATAAATAATTGTTTTATTATAGAGAGTAATCAATTCCAACAATAACTTTGAAGGTTTTTCCCCACTAGAGGCAAAAATCCAAAATCACAAAAGGTAAAACTTGACAATTGGAAAAGTTTTATTTCCTCGCAACATTTTTATAGATAAAACAAGGCCAAAATTTTGGGGTGTCACAACACTACCCCCCTTAAGAAAAAAAAATCTCGTCCTTGAGATTTGTTAAAAGCTGTTTTGAAGAAGAACCGTTTTGAAATAAATTTGTTTTTATCAAAGAAATCCTTCAATTGCACAAAAACAAAACGGCTACAGTGAGAGGGCAATAAGTGGTGTAAAACCATAGTGTGCTACACTGGCGTAGTGTGGAAAAATCCACGGTTAGGGAAAACGAGAAATTTCTACGCAAATACAGTAAATTTAGAATAAATTCTAAATTACCAAAATACGCTAGTCACACCCGAGAGCACAGTGCTCTCTTTGGCTGACAGGTGGACCCAGGGCCCACTGTCGGCCTCTTCGCCTACCTCTGGCTCTCTCTTCTCTTTCGCGCGCTCCCCCGCGCTACCTCCACCGGCGATGCCTAGCTCGTAGGGCATCGAGGCCGTACCGTGGGGGTGCGCGGCGTGCTAGCTGCCGGTGCAGCGTGCACTCACCTCGCGGACCAGGGTGCTGTCGGCACTGCTCGCGGACTCGCCTCCGAACACCGGCGGTCGAGCGTCGAGCGGCGCTGGTGGACCTCGCCCACCGTACACCGATCTCGGGCTATAAAACGATCGCGGTGCTCCTCTCTTCTTCCTCACACCCGGCCTAGTTCTTACTCCTCCTTCTTTCTCCTCCATTGCTGCTAGCAGGATCTCGAGCCGAGGCTCTAATGGCGGAGGCAGTGCCGGACTGGTATGTGGTCCTGGTGTGTGGAGGCTTGGCGGTGCTGCTGGGGTTCTCCGTGCTCCTGTGCGCGATGATCCTGGATGATCGTCGTGATGCTGCCGCTCGAGTGTTGGCTCTTCGCGGCGGCGGCGATCACGTGCATTAAGCGTGGCCTCGGGGCTGACTGCCGTCGGTGTGTTGGGGCAGCTCACGTTCGAATGAACACTCACAAATCTCTCTTACTGAGACTATGGTGTCCTCGAGTGTGGTTAGATAGGCGCAAAAATGTGCTCAAGGATTTGCAATAGTGCTCGAGGTCGAGTGGTGGCTGCTGAGAGTTTGCTGTAACGATGTTGCACGAATAAAAATCTATGTCATGAAAATATAAATACGCGACAGTGACTCGGGGAAAGAGATCTCCTCGAAAATATGTTGCGAGAGAAAAAAAATAATTAAAACAAAACTAACAGCAGTAAAACTGCTCACAAAACAGGATCTAAAGAAAATCGGATCCGTCGCACAAAAATTTTACGAACATGCTGCAACACATAAATACAGGTACTGGGACAATAAATACATCGGAGGCGTTTACAAGGAAAACGGTAAAAAGACAGGATCCTGAGAAAATGCCTCTGGCACTGGGGCACACTCCTCTTCTATCGGGGGAAGCGGGTTGACCAGCCGATGAATGCGCCCTTCTTGGTCAGGCCTCAGGGGTCTGCCAATAGCGATCCGAGGATTTAAACCAGCGAGGCTCTGGAGATAACCCATTACCCGCTGAGTTAAACGCTCCTGAGCGATAACGTACTGGGCAAGGTTGGCCAGTACTGGATCTCTCTCAAAGCGCCCACCGGGAAAAGATGCAACTTCTCCGGGTGCTGCACGACTCGGAAAATAATAGTATCCTCGCTCGCTGGCATAGGGTACTGCGAATCGAAGACGAGTGAGCGCCTCGTACGCAACAACTTCTATAGCCATATGCGGAGTCGGCATGGATTTCCCCATGAAGGAAACTTCCGTTGGGTCTTGGTTTGGGTACGCGGGAGGGATGTGCACCACTGCCCAATATTTCGAGGTGGAAGGTGTGATCCTCGATTTGAGCAACTCGTACTGGGGTGGATGGGTGGCACTCATAGTACTGCAGGTAAAGTCCCACAATATTTTGACAAAACTGCCCGGGGTTGCGTCTGGGGTTCTCAGATAAATACTGGGGGTCGACATGGCAAGGAATGGCTGTGAGTGCTGCGCACAAGGGTGAGGGGTGCTCGGCAAGGTCACGAAGTGGCCTTTATATAGCACCGGGGCTGGGTCATCCACCGGGGTGAAGGGTAACTGGCTGCCGATCCTGTTCCCGGGTCAAAACCACAGATATACATATCACATAAATGTGACGCATTACTGTGGGTGCCGACGGGGTTGGTCTTGGTAGCTGCGCCCGAAATTTAAAAATGCAACTGTACGGTAACATACACAAGCATAGCTACCACTCCAACAATAAGGGCGCTCAAGTAGACAGCATGTAATAAAAGCGATACAAGACCACATCATTACAAAGCATAGGAAAACTAGGGCTCGATACAACTCGAGCGACTTAGTCTACTACGTTAATGTCTAAGTGGGCTGGCCTTGCGGACGCCGATGCTTCTCCACGGTTTTCACCGTCGGGATTTGCTGGCTGAGGCTGAGGGGCTGCAGGGTCGGGGAAATGGTGATGACCATCACGGGGGTTGTCGGCCACAATCCCGTTGGAATGGGTTCCCAAAAGGCGACGAAGCGCTTCTGGGGTCACTAAAGCACTCTGGTTGAGGGTTGGTACAGACCTCAAGGGATCGATCGGGTGTCCGAACAGCACGACTGGGTTGTCGGCGTCGGGCTCCGCTTCTCTTCTCGCCGGGGCTCGGCGAACCAGTTCTCCACGAGCTGCGATCAGATCGAGGGTGACCTGATCGAACAGTTGCTCTAGTGCGCTTACATAGCGCACCAGATGTAACAGCGCAGGATCTGTCTCGTGGTCTCCGTTGTCAACCTGGGGCGGCCTACCATACCCGTCACGACTGGGGTAGTAGTAGAACGAGCGACAGTTAACTCAGGGCGACAAGTGCTGGAGTTGAACTATAGCTTCTCGGGCTGCCAGTTGGATGGCTTGTGGCTCAAAGGAAGTTGTCCTTGCAGTGAACCTGTAGGGGCGTTCTGGCGATAGACCCCTACCGTAGATGTGCATAGTGGCCCAGTACTGACGGCTCTCACCGTACATGGGTCCCTGGTACACAACATACTCAGGAGGCTCCTCTAACGCATAGACACGGCGGGTGAGGTTTGCGAGCACGGTCACAAAACCTCCAAGGTTGGTTGCTGTGGTCTCATTGTGAACAATGGGACCAGGCATCCTGGCTTGGTTTGGGGGAAAGAGGCTGTGCTGTGCTGTGTTTGAGGCTAGCGGGCCCTTTTTATAGGGAAAGGGGACGGAGTCTTCCTACGCACGCTTGAGATAGAGACGGGTTGGGTGTCGGTCACTGGCGCGTGATCGACGGGCTAGGCTGATAGGTTGGGCACCGTCCGCCGAAAAGGGCGTCGAGTCACTGTGGGGCTATCTTACACGGGAAGCTTGACCGGGGTTAGGCTAAGGTCTGGTGGTTTGGTTAACCTAGGTCTATTGACCTAGCTAAGATAGGATTAGCCAATGGTTAGCCTGGCTCTGATACCAAGTCTTTCACGACCGGATTTTTGAGATAATAATTTCCCAGAAAAACGGCCTTGTGCCCACCAGCCCCAGGATTACTGTTAGCTGATGAGGCACCAACTTGATACAAGAATTCCAAGCGAGGTACAAAAATATGTAGTACAAGACCATTTAGGCCTAGGAGTACAACACTTGGTTTCTAATGGTAGAAGGCGGAAGCGGTTGGATACATCTGCGTCTATGGGACTTCATTTCCCACAAGAACAGCTGACCAGGATAACTCCTATCTTCACGAGGCTGCAAATGTCAACACGTAGGTTCCGAGGTTGTCGCCGCGATGCTTATCTCCAAGCAAGGAATTGGGCCAAGACAATAGCCAGGGACAAGCCAGTGAGTACGTTTGAATGTACTCGCAAACATTAAGAACACAGGTGTAATATATCAAACATGCTCTAGATTATTATGTGATCACACGTCTGTCATGAAATATACGAAAAACCATGATGCACACATGTGGTAAAACATTTAATCCAAAGTAAAATACTGGGTGCCAAATGAGGGTCTGAAAGACTCCTCGAGAGGAAACTGCAAGAATAGTAATACTGTTGCCGAACGAGGGTCTGAATGACTCCTCGAGGGGAAACTGCAAGAGTAATAATGCCGCAGTCGGGCGTCGGTGCGACACCACATAAAGGGCTTATAAAGGATAAATGAACAACAAGCATGCCACAGTCGGGCGTCTGGGCGACACCACAGGAAGGGCTTATAAAAGAATAATCACAGTGAATATCCAGGAGGTAGAACCATCCCAGGGATACTCAATAAAAATACATAATATAAATGGTTAGTCCAAAATAATAAAGATCACAATCCATATGTGCCATAATCATAAACAATATTTAGTTCAGTCGTTTCTCCATCCGAAAATCGATAATTTGATCTAGTCAAGCCGTATCTCCATCCGAATACCATCAGCGAGTCCTAGTTAAATCGTTCTCCATCCGGATACCGTTACTGAGTTCTGGTTAAATCGTTCTCCATCCGAATACCATTACTAGATTCAACTCAGACGGTGGTCCTTACTCAAGAATAAGGCTATCCAACAGGATATATCCTCTGCAGAGGGATTACCATTTTCCCACGAGTAACGGGTTTACTTAGTCCATCGGGACTAATTCTGTCTACGGTCTTTTAATTAAAAACACGCCTGACCTGCACACACTAGCTTAACTCACCGGTGTCTGGAATCACCCACGACACCTGCCAAGCAAAACTCTAAGTGGGGAGGCTACAACCTCGACGTAGCATGGGATCAAATTTCTATTCACGCGCTCTAAGGGGGTGCCCCCCTCTCGGTCCCAACCGGAAACACCCATGCCCCCGGACCAGGTGGCCTGCCTACCGGATGCACCCGGTATCTTCCACCATGGCCTCTCTGTACGGTGTGTGCTTTGGTAAGGGGTTGACAACCTACTGAACCATACCACATCTACGACAGGGACAAGTGGTGATACCAACAAATAAGGAAGCTAATGATCAAGACTCGACCTACGACCGACTCAGGTGGTCCAAGTATCTTCCAACAATATTACCATTTATGAAATAAATCACCACTCCTCAAGCCTCACCATGCCACACCGGCCATACTCGTCTCGACGAGGGACTAGGGACAAGCTAGTGTCTACCCAAGACCACGACTTTCCCGGCTTCCTTCTGGTATGCATGAGGAGCTCACGAGGATGATCCAAATCACTAGTGTATCCATTGCTGACCGCAAAACAACTCCAAAGTGTGCTCATGTACGAGACTATACAGGTACATAAAGCTAACGCATACTCCAAGTCAAAAGGTGTTGTGATCGTATCAGAACACCACAACAAAATATTATGCCAGAGTTCAGAAATGCTTGCCTTCAAGAGTATGCAAAGGATGCACTTTTTGGAAGCTTTCCCCTTTTCTCCAAAATCCTATTTTGCAAAATATCCAAATAACAAATATTTCAAATAAAGTACCAAAAGTTGTCTCAAATATTTCTGAAATAAATCTTAAAATAAACTAGATGAAATTTGGGAGAGGTAGGAAAAAGAATCAATTCATTTGGAGTTTTATTTTAAAAGTTATAGCTGGTCAAAGTCTGGTCAAAACTCTGTTTTTAATAAATCCAGAAAAGAAAACGATTCGAGGGGAAATACGCTTGCGCAGTAGCGGAGACGCACTCGGGAGTTATGCTCCTTCACTTAAACAGAGAGAGGACGGCCGCGCGGGTCACTGACAGTGGGTCCAGAGGGCCCACTGGTCAGGTATGACCGTTCTTCCCTCCTTCTCCTCTCTTCTACCCGACGAGGGCGGGGCTCCGGCGATCGCTGTCGACGAACGGCAGCGCCTCATGGGCATCCAAGAGCGGGGATGGAACGGACAGACCGAGGCGGTCCTCTGGGTGGTCGCTGGGCCGTCGGAGGTGGGAGGAGTCGCCGGCGGCGAGCTCCGCGGTGGAGTGGGCTACGGTGGCGAAGTGATCTTTGGGCTCCGGTGATCCCCGATCAAACTTGGGTAGTTGGGCAGCTCCGCATGGACTAGAGGAAACTACTGGTGGCGTTGGTTGGGCGAGAGGGTGGCTGGCTGTGATGAATTGCACCGGAGCTTAGCGGCGGCCGAACCGGCCGGAGTTGAGGAAGATGGCCACTACGGGTCGATCCACTGCGTGGGAAGCTCTACGGGGAGGGTCTGATGTCGCCTGAAGCCTTGAACGAGCTTGGGGACCCTTTATATAGGCGCTCGAGGTTGGACCGCGGCGGCTGCAGATAAGATCGCCGGCGACAGCCGTTTCTGTAGCTGCAGGGCATCGTGGTGGCGACGAACGCGTGCCGACGAGCATGAGGATAAGCACGAGCTATTCACAGGGGCAGCTGGCGCGCTGGTGTGGTTTGGGCGGTGCCGAACATGGCAGAGGCCGCTGTCGACGCCGGCGTGCCGCCAAGGGCGCTGCCAGCGGCGCTGCAGGGCGCCAGAGATGCCGTGGAGCAGGGGAGCGGGCTAGTGCGCGGTTCAGCGATGCAGTAGGGGCCAGTGACGGGTCGCGTTGAGTGCGGCAGTGCGGCGTGTCGGCTCAGTGCGCGCGCGTGCAAAACGTGCTCTCTGGGCGCGCCCAGAGCATGCACGGCAGGTGTTCAACGCAATGCCAGCGCGCTCTAGAGAGCTTGGGTGAGGCTGGCAAGGAACAGAACAAGGGTAGGGGTGGCTAGGAGCTCAGTGGACAAGGTTGTTGGGTCAGTGGAACAAGATCACAGTGCAAACAAAGAACTCATGCCAAAATAGGCTGTGCACACCAACTGTTCGACAGAATGCCAAGTGCACTTAGGCAACTCTTGGAGTGGCCAAAGTTTCCAGATCAGGGTCTCTTTAGATGCAAGAGATAGTGGTAAGATCACTTGGGCAAAACCAGAAACTTGTTAGTGCAAGTTTTGCAAAACTCCAGTTTTGGATAGAAAGAAAAAGGGTTTGAGGCATGCACTTAAAAACCTCAAATGAGTCCACTCTCCTGGACTTAAGGGTTTGGTAGGGAGGGCTACAAGTAGGAAAAAGCTCAGGGTTACTAGAGCAAAGAAAAATAAGGTTGCAGTACACATCACCAAATTGGGCCAGAATGCAAAAGAGGTTGATCCACTCAAATTTTTCAAAGAACATCACTGGGTTTTTGCTTGAAGATGAATTGTATGCATCCACTGACATCTCCAAACACTTGGAAGAATTTTTAAAGAAATATTTAAATGGGTTGTAGTGCAAAAGTGCCTACTGGACCAGATTGGAAAAGTTGGTGTAGAGCTCAAAATCCCCAATGGCTAAAAGGTATTTTTGCATAAAAGTGATGTGGAAACATCACATGTCATCCCCAAATTTTGGTGGAAATTTTGAATGCATTTGTCAAAAGGTTGTAGTGCAAAACAGGTTCCAAATGCAAAAGAAATCATTTTAAAGGAATAAAGCTTTGAGAAAATAAATCTTGCAACATTTGAATCCACTGATAAATAATTGTTTTATTATAGAGAGTAATCAAGTCCAACAATACCTTTGAAGGTTTTTCCCCACTAGAGGCAAAAATCCAAAATCACAAAAGGTAAAACTTGACAATTGGAAAAGTTTTATTTCCTGGCAACATTTTAATAGATGAAACAAGGCCAAAATTTTGGGGTGTCACAGGAGGCAGCTCAGAGGCGGAACTCGCCGTGGAGGCGGGTGGTTCGTGGCAGCTTCAGCGAGTGTGACTCACAGTGGCTCGAAAACGGGGCCGCGGCGCCTGCTTGGAGGCTAGCAGCTAGAGTAGGGCTCCGACGAGGAAAGGTAAGGCGGCAGGCCGGCCGTCATCGGCGACAGCCGGCGGTTCAACAGAGCAGGGGGAGGCTCTCTATGATGACCGCAGCGGTTTAGCAGCAGAAGGGCATCGGCGGCTCAGGCGCGGCCGGCTTGATGAAGCGATGCAGCTGCTCGCTAGGTTGGAAGAGGTGAAGCAGAGCAAGTTAAGGCGACTTAACAGGGGCGCTGGCGGGTTAAGGCGTCGGCGGTTTACGGTGAAAGGTGGGTGCGGCGACGCGAGGGCATGGTGGTTTGCAGGCGCGAATCGGCGACGGCGGAGGCGCGATGGCGAGGAAACCAGAGGGTCAGAGGCGACCGCCGGATACAACTCGTAGTGGAAGAGAGGGTCACGGTGGGTCATGATAGAAGTAAACCATGGCGGCGGCTTGTGGGCAGGCCACAGAAGACTCGGGACGATGGGGCCGGTTCAAAGCAAAGGTGACTCTGACCATAACAAGGGCGGTTTTGACGGCATAGTCGCAGTAGAAAAACGGAGTCGCACGAGGTAGCTCAGTGGCCTGCAGGCGGCGATTTAAGGCAAACTTGGAGGTGACTGCTCGCGGCAGAAGTGAGCTGGTAAGGCGGCTCATGGTAGAAGCACGTCGACGGAGGCATGCCACGACGGTCTATAGGCGAGCGAGCCATGGAGGCGGACGGGCGCCTTGAACGGCGGCTCGTGGCTGCTGTAGTAGTGACCCGGTGATGGCGAGTTAATTTGGTGCGGCGAGCGAAACAGCTAGGCCGACTTGCAGTGAATGGACTCCGGTCGGGGCGGAGGCGGCAGGAGCAGTGGAGGCGGCGACTGCTGCGGGGGCCCCGGCAACTCAAAGCGAGGCGGAGGCGGTGTCAGTGGAAGGCCAGCGATACGGCAGGGCCGGCTCGTCGTTGGTAGCTTGGCGACTCGGAGTTGATGCAGGCGGTTTGGCGGCGGCAATTCATGGCCAGATACAGCGGAGACGAGACTGAGTCCATGGCCTCGTCCACTCTTATCAGTTTTTTTAAACGGGCCAGATTCATGTAGTAATCTTCCTTCCATAGCTTTTGAATCAGCCTCCTGGTGTTTTTCCTTGTGTGCAAGTACCGATCAGAGTTAACCAAAGAGATAAACCGATTCGGCTGAGATGATGTATGAGTCGAAGATGCCTTAGTCTTTGAAATCCTTGGGCCTGATGCTTCACGTCATGAAATAGTACTCTTGTCTTGATCCGGACTTGGCCTTTGTGTGTTTTTTGGCGACTTACTCCCATCGGACTCGACGAACCAAAGTTGAATGAGACGGAGACTTCCGTCTCAAACCATGCCGGTTATAGGCGAGTTACATACTGTCGTGGTTTTGTTACGGCAGATGTCCTTAGTGTCAGGACTTAGTCGCGAGGCCAGTGCATCTATGTGGTAGCTTGAGAGGGGTTGATCGGGACGAGAGACACAACACGCAAGACAAGAATTTAGACAGCTTCGGGCCCCGGGAAACATCATCCGGTAATAGCCCTACATGCTGTTTGTGGCTAGGTCTCATTATGATCATGAGAGAGTCGCCGGTTCGGCCGGCTCTTTGTGTCTAGCCCTAGAGATTGTTGCTTCTTGCTTGTCCCTCTTGGGGTGCCCCGCCCCTCCTTATATAAGTTGAAGAGGCGGCTTACATGTAGAGTCCTAGTAGGATTAAAACTAACTTATTCTCTATTACAAGTCGGATACAAGTACAGGTCTTGCTTCCTCGTAAAGGAAATATACCTCATGCCTTCCGTCTTAAGCCGGCCCATAATAACACATCCCGTCCTACTGGGCCTTGGGCCCTTGTCATCTGTCTAATCCGCCGTCGGGGCCATCATTAAGTTGCCAGGCTCATGAGTTGCCAATCTTCCGGCGGGTTACGATGAAGCGTCAAGTCCGGCCGGGTCATACTCCCGGCCGGGTCATACCGTGGGGTATATCCCCGACATTAGCCCCCAGTTTAATTTGGATTTATCCATGTTAAACTGATCCTGTAAAATAAACACAAGAACAAACTTGATAGGTTGTGCTCCGAGTTAAATATTTTCCTAAACCGGCACCTGATCATCTTTAAGTCCTTGTCATTTCCTCCTGGATGCATACTCAAGATCTTATAGCAAATCTCTTTTAACAGATATGTCCAAACCTTGCCAATGGCAAAAATCCAGGCACTTCTTCTAAAAAATCCGGGTCAATAGGCCAGCTTCATATCCAATTTGCTGACATTGGCTTTGTAGAGAAATATTATAAGAAATAGTCCATTTGAGTCGGCCTTCAATGCTCTGACTTGACAAAAATATTGGTCTTGAAATATTCAACTGATATTCAACCGGCTTAAAGATGTAGATCTTGACAATTTATGATTGCCAAAATTGCCGGGTTATAAATAAATGATGCCGGGTCATGATTGTTGCAGACACCGGGTTAATCTGGTCTACTCCAAACAGAGAATTTGAAGATTTTTTCTCCCTTATATGCATATCACCTGTAGCCCCCAAGTGCCGGGTTGTCATGCTTATAGCAACCTGGGACTTGTAATTGCCTTATGCTCATAAAAACTTCAACCAGTGTAGCCCCCAAGGGCTGGGTCATTATGCAATAATGAACAGGGACTTTGTAGATATAACCATGTAAACTTGAGCAGCAATGTGTAGCCCCCAAGGGCCGGCTTAGTAAGATATTACTGAGCCCGGACATTGTATATGATTCATTGATAATAACATCATATGATGTAATCTCCACCATGGGGCTTGAACCCACACCCACAAGGTTAAGAGCTTTGTACTCTACCAACTGAGCAGTGGATCTTTCAATATAATGGATTAAGGCTTGTGTACCTTGAATTTTCGACAGGAGCAATTGGTAGCCCCCAAGGGCCGGCTCCTTACAATGTGATGAGTCGGGTCTTCAATAAGTTGAGCAAAAAATGTCTTTACATTAGCCCCCAAGTGCCATGGTGCATGCTGGCAGTGACATGAGACTTGCATATTTGATGTGATCTCAATTTAAATAATGTAGCCCCCAAGTGCCGGGTCGTAAGCCTCCAGTGACTCGGGACTATTCTTTCCATTGTAGAATAAATCATATCCATTGAAAAAATAATAGCCATTGCGGCAAAGCGACTTTGAATACCTCATCTGCTGATAAGTCAATCCAGAGTTTAAATACCCGGCGGCTCTTGGCCGATGGCGATTTAATACGCCTCCATTGTAAGCCAGAATTTGTACAACCCGGTGGCTTATAGACTTTGAGAAAATCAAGAATTGATAACCCTTTTGAGACACCAATTTCAATCTATGATGATGGGCTTGAATTTAATCATTCATGTAAGTCATAGCTCTGTAAATCCTGCAGAGTTTAAACAACATATGCCCTGGCGACTTAACATCAAAAACCAGGGCGGGTAACCACCCAAATGTAGTCTTATCCTGCACATAATTAGCTCACAAGATCCCTTGGCGGTTTACCGCAGGGCGGGTCATAATATCTCACATATAACCATTGATGTGTAACAACGAGTCACAGATAAGCCTGTTATGAATCATAACTTTGAAACATAACTATAATAATAATATTATACCTGTGATATTGAATTTTCACTACCGGTTTATGTGACCTGTGCAGTAAGGGTGATAACCCAATCTTTAGAAATCAAGACTTCCAAATGTTTATGATTGTCATATGATGGCGACTTATCAGCCGAAGTCAAACCGGGTTAAATAGCAACCACTCATATACACTTTAGATATGATCAAAAGAGCTTCAAATAAAATCCAAAAATTGTTTGCAAAAAGAGACTTCAAAAAATTTGAGGCTTCTGATTCGAATATGATCAGAAAACCGTCCCAAAGGGGTTAAGCTAAGATTCGAATACGATCATATAGCCCCCAGTGGCTTTGGCGTTGCCGATCAAGAGGGTACCGACAGCTATGTTCTCTTTGGTTCAAATACGACCTATGTTTGAACAGGAAGCCCCCAAATGACCTTGAGAGTTGTTTAACGATGCTGATTCAAATACGATCCATGTCGGTTCCCAAAAGGGGTTGAGCTATGATTCGAATACGATCAAGAAGCCCCCTAGTGAGCTCGGCAGTGTGCCGATCAAGAGGGTATCGACAGCTATGTTCTCTTTGTTTCGAATACGACCTATTTTTGAATAGGAAGCCCCCTAGTGATCATGAGAATATTTAACGACTCTGATTCGAATACGATCAGGGTCACACCAAAAGGGTTAAGCTAAATTCGAATAAGATCAGCTCCCAATGGTCATTAAAGCAGGGTACCTATGTTTGGGTTGTGCTTTGTAAAGAATCTTTTTGGTCCCTTTAATTTTTCCTGAGAACTCAAACTTTGCGAGAGATAAATTCTCTTTGAACCGGAAAGAACAGATATTGAGAGTTTCAAAGCTTTGTGATAGACAAATTTACCTTGAATCGGATTTTGAACAGGATTTAAGAGCTTCAAAACTTTGTGGCAGATAAATTTCCCTTGAACCGGATTTTAAACCGGATATTAAGAGCTCAAGTGCTTTGTGGGAGATGTCAAGTCTCTTGAGCCGGATCTAAACCGGAAACCTTCTTTTTAAGCCGGAAATTTTCTGACAGCCTTTAAACTTTTTCACCAATATGGCGGTAGCCTCCGGGACCGAATTATTTCTCCCTCCAATGACCCGGAATTCTTGAATGCATTGAAACCGACCAATGCTACCGAGTCATATCATTGTAGCCCCCGAGTCTCAAGACGACTCGAGGAGTTGGCTTTGAGATTCTCCATATTGACTATAGCATAAGGTGTATGTCATTGGTGTTGATAGCGCGATGTGAATCCACAGAAGGTTGAGGTGACTGTGGCGGGTTATAAATGATCCTGTATGAGCCGTGTGAGCAACTCGGCCAATGTTCCCTTCCAACTAGCTGTTTGAAGTTAACCAAACTGTAGTGGCGGCAACTTGTGCGCCTGCCCATTTGAACCATCCAGTGCAGACGGCGGCTGATAATACATGATAATTTGCCTCCAATTTTGTTGGAAGAAAAAACCGGGCTTCCCAAGCAGTGACTTGCTCATACTCAATAATCAGCTCACGCAGACGGGTGTGGCCCGGTATGTTGATATAGACCAGGCCGCGAGAGACGGACGGCAAAGGCGACCGCGGCTTCAAAGGCGGCACAGACACATGAGTCGGCCGCGGCGTTGTAAACCGGCGTGGACGGGCGAGTTAGCCACATCGTTTTGATGTAGTGAACAATTGTCCTGCATCAACAGTATTGCAGACCAAGACAAAGATAAACTGCTCTTTGACAAAAAATAATATGTACCAATAAAATAAATTTTAGATGGATATCACCTGATTCGTTTAGGCTGGAAATAACCCGCCATGAAGTTGATGATCACTAGGTGAAACTGAAATCAGTCACGGGTGAACCGGCCGCGGCGTTGTAAGCCAGCGCGGACGGGTGAGTTAACCGCAGGCGCGGTAAGTCATGCGAACGGGCGAGTCAGCCGCGTCGTGTAGCAGGGGCGGCAATTTGCACATGTTTTCGTTGAGCAACATGACATGGACGAGTGCTAGTGCAAAAAATAATATCGACGCACGTCCTTTTGCAACATCTTTGTAATAAATAATGGTCCTGCAAAAAATATCACGAACCAGTAATCGTTCTTTGACGAAAACAATATGTGTTAATAAAATATAGTTAGAGGGATATCACCTAATTTGTTCAGACAATAGATGATCCGTAGGCGATTAGCACTGTGTAAAATATGCACGTCGTCGGACTTGTCCAGGTTATAATGCTCCAACCGGTCTGCTGGCTGCTAAGACGGCGAACACAAAATGGCAGCATCTGTTGTAGGGATGGCATCTGTAGTAACATGTAGTAGAGACAGAAGCAAACTCCAGCAGGACCGACTCACAGTGGAAAAAGCCACTGGGCGGCCACAGTAGCTCAACGGTAGCAGAGGCCGGGTTGAAGTGGCTTGGAAGCGGCTCTGAGGGGGCAGGGCCGGCCTGCGGCGGCACCCCGGCAAGGCGTGGCGAGGCCGGCTTGTCAAGGTAAGCGCTGTAGAAGCGGCGACGAAAACAGGTTGGTGACGGTAATTCAGACAGGAGACAAGGCGCGACAGCCACCCGGACAGGAGACGAGGTACGATGATGACTCGGACGAAAAAGCAGAGTCCAGCTTGACCCGGAGCGACCACAGAGGTCCTCTGTAAGCCGGCCAGCGATCGCGGCGACTTGGAGGCGCAAGCGAACCTGAGGCGGCGCGGAGGCAGTGCCTTGAGGCACGTGAACGGGGCGAGTGGTGAAAAGTAGTAGCGACGGAGGCGAGTCCGTACCCGCGTCTGCATCTTCCTCCCTCCTGTTGCTTTTTATTTTATTTTTTTCGTTGTTGACTGATAATCCTGGGACTGACGTACGACCAGCGCTTGTAGCAGTTGTCAGCATAATACTCAAGTAGAGTGCCTTCATCATGTGCTATTGGAGTATTTTTTGGAAGTACCTTTGGATTTGATTTAGGTACGTCCTAGCACCTGAGCCGATGCACATCATTAGCACTTGAGGCGGTGCGCTAGTTCACACAGGAAAATTATTGGTTGCTGCCTTGGGACTTGATCTGCCAGCTACGGTTTGATGGGAGTAGAGGAGCAGGAGCACATAAGGTGTGCTCGTGGCACTGCGTATTTACGCCAGGGTGGCCGATCAGCAGATCACGGATTACTTCTCATCGAAAACTCCAGACGGTCTCGGCGGGCGCGACTTAGAATGGCACAACAACAGAGACTGATTTTGTTTCGCATTTGATGGTCCGCCGAGTCACATCCCGCGGTGCTCGCGATGTAGCCCTAATTTCTCATGATCGCAATCTTGTATATGTTTTCTCCGACTGGTTGTCACCTTGCGCAGACAGATCCAAGTAACGGCCATAGTGGAGAATAGATCAACCCTTGTTTGCCGTGCGCGCTGTCGTTGAAACTTTTTCCGATGTGGACCGAGGAACTTGAAGTTGATATATATTTTTTTATGCCGGCTCTTCTTCAGCCGGCCAGTTGCGAGCTTCTCGATCCCTGCGGAAGATCCCTCCAAGAACTCAACACCACCGTGCGCATGCCCCATGGTGGGCACCAACTGTCGTGGTTTTGTCACGGCAGATGTCCTTAGTGTCAGGACTGAGTCGCGAGGCCAGTGCATCTATGCGGTAGCTTGAGAGGGGTTGATCGGGACGAGAGACGCAACACGCAAGACAAGAATTTAGAAAGCTTCGGGCCCCGGGAAACATCATCCGGTAATAGCCCTACATGCTGTTTGTGGCTAGGTCTCATTATGATCATGAGAGAGTCGCCGGTTCGGCCGACTCTTTGTATCTAGCCCTAGAGATTGTTGCTTCTTGCTAGTCCCTCTTGGGGTGCCCCGCCCCTCCTTATATAAGTTGAAGAGGCGGCTTACATGGAGAGTCCTAATAGGATTAAAACTAACTTATTCTCTATTACAAGTCGGATACAAGTACGGGTCTTGCTTCCTCGTAAAGGAAATATTCCTCATGCCTTCCTTCTTAAGCCGGCCCATAATAACACGTCCCAGCCTACTGGGCCTTGGGCCCTTGTCATCCGTCTAACCCGCCGTCGGGGCCATCATTAAGTCGCCAGGCTCATGAGTTGCCAATCTTCTGGCGGGTTACGATGAAGCGTCAAGTCCGGCCGGGTTATACTCCCGGCTGGGTCATACCGCCGGGTATATCCCTGACATTACAGGTTGCTGCCTCGGGACTTGATCTGCTAGCTACGGTTTGATGGGAGTAGAGGAGCAGGAGCACATCAGGTGTGCTCGTGGCACTGCATATTTACGCCAGGGTGGCCAATCAGCAGATCACGGATTACTTCTCGTCGAAAACTCCAGACGGTCTCGGGGGGCACGACGTAGAACGGCACAACAACAAAGACTGATTTTGTTTCGGATTTAATGGTCCGCCGAGTCACATCTAGCGGCGCTCACAATGTATCCCTAATTTCTCATGATCGCAATCTTGTATATGTTTTTTCCGACTGGTTGTCACCTAGCGCAGACGGATCCAAGTAACGGCCATAGCGGAGCATAGATCAACCCTCGTTTGCCGTGCGCGTTGTCGTTGAAACTTTTTCCGATCTGGGCCGAGGAACTTGAAGTTGATATAGATATTTTTGTGCCGGCTCTTCTTCAGCCTGCCAGTTGCGAGCTTCTGGATCCCTGCAGAAGATCCCTCCAAGAACTCA
The DNA here is from genome assembly GCF_002162155.2 of Triticum dicoccoides. Classification (NCBI taxonomy): domain Eukaryota; kingdom Viridiplantae; phylum Streptophyta; class Magnoliopsida; order Poales; family Poaceae; genus Triticum; species Triticum dicoccoides. The sequence continues at coordinate 645,620,082 of NC_041389.1, forward strand.
ACACCACCGTGCGCATGCCCCACGGTGGGCGCCAACTGTCGTGGTTTTGTCATGGCAGATGTCCTTAGTGTCAGGACTTAGTCGCGAGGCCAGCGCATCTATGCGGTAGCTTGACAGGGGTTGATCGGGACGAGAGACGCAACATGCAAGACAAGAATTTAGACAGCTTCGGGCCCCTGGAAACATCATCCGGTAATAGCCCTACATGCTGTTTGTGTCTAGGTCTCATTATGATCATGAGAGAGTCGCCGGTTCGGCCGGCTCTTTGTATCTAGCCCTAGAGATTGTTGCTTCTTGCTTGTCCCTCTTGGGGTGCCCCGCCCCTCCTTATATAAGTTGAAGAGGCGGCTTACATATAGAGTCCTAGTAGGATTAAAACTAACTTGTTCTCTATTACAAGTCGGATACAAGTACGGGTCTTGCTTCCTCGTAAAGGAAATATTCCTCATGCCTTCCGTCTTAAGCCGGCCCATAATAACACGTCCCGGCCTACTGGGCCTTGGGCCCTTGTCATCCATCTAACCCGCCGTCGGGGCCATCATTAAGTCGCCAGGCTCATGAGTTGCCAATCTTCCGGCGGGTTACGATGAAGCGTCAAGTCCGGCCGGGTCATACTCCCGGCCAGGTCATACCGCGGGGTATATCCCCGACATTACAGGTTGCTGCCTCGGGACTTGATCTGCCAGCTATGGTTTGATGGGAGTAGAGGAGCAGGAGCACATCAGGTGTGCTCGTGGCACTGCGTATTTACGCCAGGGTGGCCGATCAGCAGATCACGGATTACTTCTCGTCGAAAACTCCAAACGGTCTCGTCGGGCGCGACGTAGAACGACACAACAACAGAGACTGATTTTGTTTCGGATTTGATGGTCCACCGAGTCACATCTGGCGGCGCTCGCAATGTAGCCCTAATTTCTCATGATCGCAATCTTGTATATGTTTTTTCCAACTGGTTGTCACCTTGCGCAGACGGATCCAAGTAATGGCCATAGCGGAGCATAGATCAACCCTCGTTTGCCGTGGGCTGTGTCGTTGAAACTTTTTCCGATCTGGACCAAGGAACTTGAAGTTGATATAGATATTTTTTGTGCCGGCTCTTCTTCAGCCGGCCAGTTGCGAGCTTCTGGATCCCTGCGGAAGATCCCTCCAAGAACTCAACACCACCGTGCGCATGCCCCACGGTGGGCGCCAACTATCGTGGTTTTGTCACGACAGATGTCCTTAGTGTCAGGACTTAGTCACGAGGCCAGTGCATCTATGCGGTAGCTTGATAGGGGTTGATCGGGACGAGAGATGCAACACGCAAGACAAGAATTTATACAGCTTCGGGCCCCGGGAAACATCATCCGGTAATAGCCCTACATGTTGTTTGTGGCTAGGTCTCATTATGATCATGAGAGAGTCGCCGGTTCGGCTGGCTCTTTGTGTCTAGCCCTAGAGATGTTGCTTCTTGCTTGTCCCTCTTGGGGTGCCCCGCCCCTCCTTATATAAGTTGAAGAGGTGGCTTATATGTAGACTCCTAGTAGGATTAAAACTAACTTATTCTCTATTACAAGTCGGATACAAGTATGGGTCTTGCTTCCTCGTAAAGGAAATATTCCTCATGCCTTCCGTCTTAAGCCGGCTCATAATAACACGTCCCGGCCTACTGGGCCTTGGGCCCTTGTCATCCGTCTAACCCGCCGTCGGGGCCATCATTAAGTCGCCAGGCTCATGAGTTGCCAATCTTCCGGCGGGTTACGATGAAGCGTCAAGTCCGGCCGGGTTATACTTCCGGCTGGGTCATACCACGGGGTATATCCCTGACATTACAGGTTGCTGCCTCGGGACTTGATCTGCCAGCTACGGTTTGATGGGAGTAGAGGAGCAGGAGCACATCAGGTGTGCTCGTGGCACTGCATATTTACGCCAGGGTGGCCAATCAGCAGATCACGGATTACTTCTCGTCGAAAACTCCAGACGGTCTCGGGGGGCACGACGTAGAATGGCACAACAACAGAGACTGATTTTGTTTCGGATTTAATGGTCCGCCGAGTCACATCTGGCGGCGCTCACAATGTAGCCCTAATTTCTCATGATCGCAATCTTGTATATGTTTTTTCTGACTAGTTGTCACCTTGCACAGACGGATCCAAGTAACGGCCATAGCGGAGCATAGATCAACCCTCGTTTGCCGTGCGCGTTGTCGTTGATACTTTTTCCGATCTGGGCCGAGGAACTTGAAGTTGATATAGATATTTTTCTGCCGGCCCTTCTTCAGCCTGCCAGTTGCGAGCTTCTGGATCCCTGCAGAAGATCCCTCCAAAAACTCAACACCACCATGCGCATGCCCCACGGTGGGCGCCAACTGTCGTGGTTTTGTCATGGCAGATGTCCTTAGTGTCAGGACTTAGTCGCAAGGCCAGCGCATCTATGCGGTATCTTGACAGGGGTTGATCGGGACGAGAGACGCAACATGCAAGACAAGAATTTAGACAGCTTCGGGCCCCGGGAAACATCATCCGGTAATAGCCCTACATGCTGTTTGTGGCTAGGTCTCATTATGATCATGAGAGAGTCGCCGTTTGGCCGGCTCTTTGTATCTAGCCCTAGAGATTGTTGCTTCTTGCTTGTCCCTCTTGGGGTGCCCCGCCCCTCCTTATATAAGTTGAAGAGGCGGCTTTCATATAGAGTCCTAGTAGGATTAAAACTAACTTATTCTCTATTACAAGTCGGATACAAGTACGGGTCTTGCTTCCTCGTAAAGGAAATATTCCTCATGCCTTCTGTCTTAAGCCGGCCCATAATAACACGTCCCGGCCTACTGGGCCTTGGGCCCTTGTCATCCGTCTAACCCGCCGTCGGGGCCATCATTAAGTCGCCAGGATCATGAGTTGCCAATCTTCCGGCGGGTTACGATGAAGCGTCAAGTCCGGCCGGGTCATACTCCCGGCCAGGTCATACCGCGGGGTATATCCCTGACATTACAGGTTGCTGCCTCGGGACTTGATCTGCCAGCTACGGTTTGATGGGAGTAGAGGAGCAGGAGCACATCAGGTGTGCTCGTGGCACTGCGTATTTACGCCAGGGTGGCCGATCAGCAGATCACGGATTACTTCTCGTCGAAAACTCCAAACGGTCTCGGCGGGCGCGACGTAGAACGACACAACAACAGAGACTGATTTTGTTTCGGATTTGATGGTCCGCCGAGTCACATCTGGCGGCGCTCGCAATGTAGCCCTAATTTCTCATGATCGCAATCTTGTATATGTTTTTTCCAACTGGTTGTCACCTTGCGCAGACGGATCCAAGTAACGACCATAACGGAGCATAGATCAACCCTCGTTTGCCGTGCGCGCTGTCGTTGAAACTTTTTCCGATCTGGACCAAGGAACTTGAAGTTGATATAGATATTTTTGTGCCGGCTCTTCTTCAGCCGGCCAGTTGCGAGCTTCTGGATCCCTGCGGAAGATCCCTCCAAGAACTCAACACCACCGTGCGCATGCCCCACGGTGGGCGCCAACTGTCGTGGTTTTGTCACGACAGATGTCCTTAGTGTCAGGACTTACTCGCGAGGCCAGCGCATCTATGCGGTAGCTTGATAGGGGTTGATCGGGACGAGAGATGCAACACGCAAGAGAAGAATTTAGACAGCTTCGGGCCCCGGGAAACATCATCCGGTAATAGCCCTACATGCTGTTTGTGGCTAGGTCTCATTATGATCATGAGAGAGTCGCCGGTTCGGCTGGCTCTTTGTGTCTAGCCCTAGAGATTGTTGCTTCTTGCTTGTCCCTGTTGGGGTGCCCCGCCCCTCCTTATATAAGTTGAAGAGGCGGCTTACATGTAGACTCCTAGTAGTATTAAAACTAACTTATTCTCTATTACAAGTCGAATACAAGTACGGGTCTTGCTTCCTCGTAAAGGAAATATTCCTCATGCCTTCCGTCTTAAGCCGGCCCATAATAACACGTCCCGGCCTACTGAGCCTTGGGCCCTTGTCATCCGTCTAACCCGCGGTCGGGGCCATCATTAAGTCGCCAGGCTCATGAGTTGCCAATCTTCCGGTGGGTTACGATGAAGCGTCAAGTCCGGCCGGGTCATACTCCCGGCCGGGTCATACGGCGGGGTATATCCCCGACACATACCAAGATTTGACACGCCGGTGAAACCACATCCATAGCAGAAAACGTCGGTGGCACATAAACGCAACCCTAATTTTTCTTCAACTCAAATCTTGTACTCCTAGATACAAAGTAAACCGTGTATGGTTGTCTCGTGCCGGTTCTTCTTCATCCGGTCAATCACGAGCCTCTCGATCCTTGGGGAACCCTCCAAGAACTCAACACCACCGTGCGTAGGCCCCACGGTGGACGCGAACTGTCATGGATTTGTCACGGTAGATGTCCTAGTGTGAGGACTTAGTCGTGAGGCCAACACATCTATGTGGTATCTTGAGAGGGGTTGAGCGGAATCAAGAGGCGCAACACAAGACAGGGATTTAGACTGCTTCGGGCCCTGGGAAACATCATTCGGTAACAACCCTACATGTTGTTTGAGGCTAGGTCTTATTATCATCACGAGGGAGTCGCCGTAAACCGGCTCTCCTAGTTATGTCTAGCCCTAAGATTCTTTTCTCCTCCGCTCTTGGGGTGCCCTGCCCCTCCTTATATATGTTGAAGGGGTAGGTTACATGTAGAGTCCAACTCGGATTAAGACTTAAACTATTCTGACTTCTCTTCATGGGCTTCTTAATGTCTTGGGCTTCATAACGTCTCGGGCTTCATAACGTCTCAGGCTTACTAACCCCAGGTGACTCTGTCTGCCGGGTTATGACTGTCAATCGGGTTATGACTGTCTGCCGGTTTATGATGGTCTGCCGGGTTATGATTGTGTGCCGGGTTATGACTTCCTACCGGTTTATGATTGTCTGCTGTGTTATGATTGTCTGCCGGGTTATGACTTAACACCTGTCGGGTAATCATCTGACTTAACATCTGTCTTAACTGTCTGCCTTAACCATCTGTCTTAACTCTCTGCCGGTTTACCAAGTCCCAGCCGGGTTATAACTCCGGCGGGGTCATACCGCGGGGTATATCCCCGACAACACCGGTTTAAAACACCGCGGCTGACTCACCCATGATTGATTTTAGCTTTACCGGGATGATCATCAACTCCGCGGTGGATAATTTTTGGCCTAACATATCAGGTGAAATCCATCCAGTATATTTTTATATTATATATTGCTTTCTTTAAAAAGAGCAATTACTTCGGCTTACAAGTTCTCTAATGCAGGACAAGTTATCTACTGCGAAAGGGACTATTATATCACCGAGCTGTTGAAAGACTTATACCGGTTTATATCACGGTTAAATATGGAGAGTCTCAAGCCAACTCCTCGAGTAGTCTTAAGACTCGGGGGCTATGATGACATGACTCAGTAAATGTTGCCAGAACTCCGGGTCATTGGAGGAAGATAACCCGGTCCCGGAGGCTACCGCCATATTGATGAAAATTTAAAGGCCGTCAGAAAAATTCCGGCTTAAAAAGAAGGATTCCGGTTTAAAATCTGGCTCAAGGGAAAGCTGTCTCCCACAAAGCTTTAAAGCTCTCAATATCCGGTTTAAGAATTTCTGGTTCAAAAAGAATAATCTCTCGCAAGTTTGAGTTCTCAGAAAAAATTAAAGGGACCAAAGAGAGTCTGTTGCAAAAGCACAACTCAAACATAGGTTCCCCTTGAGCACAGCTCACAATATTACTTGGGGGCTCTTTTGTTCTAAAGAACAAGAGTTGCTATAACCCTTGTGATAGGCTTAAAAGCCAGGTTTGGAAGCCAGGTGTATTCACCTAAAACCCCAGGTTATCCTGCCTTTTTAAGTAAGTCACTCCGCCCAGGTATTCCTGGAATGACCCGCCGAACGTTTGACAAGTCAATCTTATACAGACCCTGAACTTGTCAAAGTTAAAACGACGATTGGTTAATGTGAGGTCCATTTTAAAAGGTTTGTAAAATGGTTTAACTCAGTGGCCTGGCAGCCCATGGAAAGCCTCGATTTTCGGCCTGGCAGCCCATGAAAAGCCTCGTTTATCCTGCCTTTTTCGCTTGTTTTTATTCAACAGATTTTTTGAGGTTTATTTGATGAGGTTTATAATGCTTTATGATTATAATTCACCGGTGTTTATTAACCCGTCCTAGCTTTCGAATATAAGTCGCCAGTATGAGATAATATAATATCTGGTGTCTATTAACCCGGCCTGGCTTTCAACTATAAGTCATCAGTATATATTTGGATTGCGCCATTGGAATCATGCACTTATAAATCATTGGGTATATTATTCAAATCTTTAATAGCCAACATGGCTGGATTTTATTATGGTTATCAATAACCAGTATTATGATTGAGGTTTTCAAAGTCGCTGTAGCGCAATAGATATTATTTTATCGATGGATATGATTTATTCTACAATGGAAGGAATAGTCCCGAGTCGCTGCAGGCTTATGACCCTGCACTTGGGGGCTACATTATTCAAGTTGAGATTACATCAAATATGCAAGTCCCATGTCACTGCCATCATGCACCATGACACTTGGGGGCTAATGCAAAGTCATTTTTACTGGCCTTATTGAAGACCCGACTCATCACATCATAATGAGCCGGCCCTTGGGGGCTACCAATTGCTCCAGTCAAAAATTTAAGGTACACAAGCTGTAATCCATTATATTGAAAGGTTCACTGCTCAGTTGGTAAAGCACAAAGCTCTTAACCTTGTGGACGTGGGATCAAGCCCCATGATGGGGGTTACATCATATGATGTTCTTTTCAATGAAGTATATATAAAGTTCCAGCTCAGTATTATAGTACTAACCCGGCCCTTGGGGGCTACACGTTGTTGTCCAAGTCTATATGATAATATTTATAAAGTCACTGCTCATTATTGCATAATGACCCGGCCCTTGGGGGTTACACTGATTGAAGTTTTTATGAGCATAAGGCAATTTCAGGTCCCAGGTTGCTGCAAGCATGACAACCCGACACTTGGGGGTTACATATGTGGAATACTTAGTTTATGACTAATGACTGAGATGAACAAATCGGATTTCTTCAAGGTTGTGACATTTATATTGAAGCAAATCTTAAGCTGTTGCTACGCTACCTTCTTAAGACTTGGGGGCTACAAGTGATAGGCATATAAGAGGTATATTTTCAAGCTTGATGTTAACTACAATTATGACCTGGTGCCATCAATATTTATAAACCGACAATTTTGGCAATGATAAACCGGCAAGTTTTACATCTTTAAGCCGGCTGAAGATCAGATGAGTATTTCAAAGACCAATATTTTTGTTAAAGCATTGGGAGTTGAGTCAAATGAATTATTCTTCACAATATTTCTCTGTGACAAACCAATGTCAGCAAATTGGTTATGAAGCTGGCCTATTGACTAGGATTTTCTAGAAAAAGGAAATAACAAGGACTTAAGGATGATCAGGATCAGTTTAACATGGATAAATCCAAATTAAACTGGGGGCTAATGTAGGGGATATACCCCGTGGTGTGACCCAACCGGAGTTATAACCCGGCTGGGACTTGGTAAACCGACAGATGGTAAACCGGCAGATGTTAAGTCAGATGATAACCCGGCAGATGTTAAGTCAGATGATAACCCGACAGATGTTAAGTTAGATGATAACCCGACATATGTTAAGTCAGATGATAACCCGGCAGATGTTAAGTCAGATGATAACCCGGCAGATGTTAGGTCAGATCATAACCCGGCAGATGTTAAGTCAGATCATAACCCAGTAGACAGAGTCGCCTGGGGTTAATAAGCCCGAGACGTTAAGAAGCCCAAGATGTTAAGAAGCGCATGAAGAGAAGTCAGAATAGTTTAAGTCTTAGTCCGAGATGGACTCTACATGTAACCCACCCCTTCAACTTATATAAGGAGGGGCAGGGCACCCCAAGAGGGGGGAAGAAATAATCTTAAGGCTAGACATAACTAGGAGAGGCGGTTTACGGCAACTCCCTCGTGATGATAATGAGACCTAGCCACAAACAACATGTAGGGTTGTTACCGGATGATGTTTCCCGGGGCCCGAAGCTGTCTAAACCCTTGTCTTGTGTTGCCTTTCTCGATTCTGCTCAACCCCTCTCAAGCTACCACATAGATGCGTTGGCCTCACAACTAAGTCCTCACACTAGGACATCTGTCGTGACAATTCCACGATAGGACCCATGTTGCTTCCAAGGAGAGTCGCCGCCGCGACAAGAGGATCTTGGGGATGTTTGGCAAGCACATATCCAGCGGGTCCGAGAACCACATCACTCCAGAGGCAGAATGGATGGCCAAGCAGGGGTATCAGTGGACTGAGTCTGAGGAGGAGCCCATCCCCGCTGCCGAGTCCGACGAGGAGCATGACGAGTGATCACTTCAGCTTGAGCCACCAATTGTGTCGTAGGTGTCCTCTCTGCCTTTTTGGTGTCTCGATGCCAAAGGGGGAGAGAGTGTAGGATTTGCGAGTCGTGTGTCGTGTTTCGTCTTGTCGCTTTGCTTTTTATTCTGTTGAACCTCGTTTGCTTTGTTTGGTTTGTGCTTGTGTGTCCAGAGTCTCTATCATATGGTGTAAGACATATGCACTCTATCGTACCCTTTTGATCCTATGCAATATCTTGTGCCCGTTAAGTTATGCTCATAGTTATTATCTTATCTCCTTGTTTAGTGTTAGCTTTATCTTTGCAACATATGCCTTGTCTATAAAATATAGGGGGAGTGTTGATCCTAGTATGTGTGCCGTGCAGTCCAAAGCACTTCTCCAGATAGCACACATCTAGGGGGAGCCCGTCTATATTTTATAGTTGTGGGGTTGCCCATGTTCTTTGTTATCTCCATTTATGCAAATCCCGTATTGTCATCAATCCGCCAAAAAGGGGGAGATTGTAAGGGCATATTTATCCCTTAGTTGTTTTGGTGATTGATGACAATGCTTTTGCGGACTAATCGTGTGCATGGAGTATTTCAGACATATCATGACTAGGCACAAGACGGTTTGGTGCCCTTCGAAGACTACTGAAGACGGTGTTTCTCTACGTTTCTTTTCGGTGGATTTCAGTCGTAGGAAAGCCATACTATTAAGAGGGGGTCTGCTTTGGAAAGGTTTGGGTGGAATCATCACGTACACGTCTACTCCTTTTTGCACCACATTTCCTTTGGCTCTTTGGAGCATCCTCCGTCTTTCCTTGTCTATGCAAAATGAAGGTTCCCGTGTGTTGCTGAACTGGAGCATGAGGTAGTACTGCTCCTCGGAGCGGTAGTACCGCAGGCCCTTGCGGTAGTACCGGCCTCTGGCGCGGTATTACCGCAAGTGCTCACAGTAGTACCACACCTCGGGAGCGGTAGTACCGTGGGCTCTGGCCAGGCTCAGCCGCAGGAGCACTAGTAGGCGCGGATGTAATTTCTTACATCCGCGCCCTACGCGGTAGTACCGCTCCTTGCGGTAGTACCGTATCGGATTTTTGCATAGATCAAAACTTAGTGGAAGTAGTCACGGATGTATTTTTATATGTCCAAGCCTTCCCGGCCTAGTCCATTCCTGCCTTGCGGTAGTACCGCAAGGGGTCGCGCCACGCGGTTCTACCGCTCCTCACCTTGGCGTTTCTGGACGGGTCCTAGGCTCTATCATGGCAGCGGTAGTACCTGAAGGAAATATGCCCTAGAGGCAATAATAAATTTATTATTTATTTCCTTATTTCATGATAAATGTTTATTATTCATGCTAGAATTGTATTAATCGGAAACATAATACCTGTGTGAATACATAGACAAACAGAGTGTCACTAGTATGCCTCTACATGACTAGCTCGTTGATCAAAGATGGTTATGTTTCCTAGCCATAGACATGAGTTGTCATTTGATTAACGGGATCACATTATTAGGAGAAGGTGTGATTGACTTGACCCATTCCATTAGCTTAGCACTTGATCGTTTAGTATGTTGCTATTTCTTTCTTCATGACTTATACATGTTCCTATGACTATGAGATTATGCACCTCCCGTTTGCCGGAGGAACACTTTGTGTGCTACCAAACGTCACAACGTAACTGGGTGATTATAAAGGTGCTCTACAGGTGTCTCCGAAGGTACTTGTTGGGTTGGCGTATTTCGAGATTAGGATTTCTCACTCCGATTGTCGGAGAGGTATCTCTGGGCCCTCTCGGTAATGCACATCACTTAAGCCTTGCAAGCATTGCAACTAATGAGTTTGTTGCGAGATGATGTATTATGGAACGAGTAAAGAGACTTGCCGGTAACGAGATTGAACTAGGTATTGAGATACCGACGATCGAATCTCGGGCAAGTAACATACCGATGACAAAGGGAACAACGTATGTTGTTATGCGGTCTGACCGATAAAGATCTTCGTAGAATATGTGGGAGCCAATATGAGCATCCAGGTTCCGCTATTGGTTATTGACCGGAGACGTGTCTCGGTCATGTCTACATAGTTCTTGAACTCGTAGGGTCCGCACGCTTAACGTTACGATGACAGTTATATTATGAGTTTATATGTTTTGATGTATCGAACGTTGTTCGGAGTCCCGGATGTGATCACGGACATGACGCGGAGTCTCGAAATGGTCGAGACATAAAGATTGATATATTGGACGACTATATTCGGACACCGGAAATGTTCCGGGTGATTTCGGAGAAAACCGGAGTGCCGGAGGGTTACCGGAACCCCCCGGGAGAAGTAATGGGCCTTATGGGCCTTAGTGGAGAGAGAGAGGGGCAGCCAGGAGGGGCTGCGCGCCCCCTCCCCCTCTGGTCTGAATTGGACTAGGAGAGGGGGGGGGGGGCGGCGCCCCCTTTCCTTCTCCCTCTCCCCCTTCCTTTCCCCCTCCTAGTAGGAGTAGGAAAGAGGGGAGTCCTACTCCTACTAGGAGGACTCCTCCTCCTGGCGCGCCAACAAGGGCCGGCCGGCCTCCCCCTTGCTCCTTTATATACGGGGGGCAGGGGGGCACCCCATAGAAACAACAATTGATCTATTGATCTCTTAGCCGTGTGCGGTGCCCCCCTCCACCATATTACACCTTGATAATATCGTAGCGGAGCTTAGGCGAAGCCCTGCGTCGGTAGAACATCATCCTCGTCACCACGCCGCCGTGCTGACGAAACTCTCCCTCAACACTCGGCTGGATTGGAGTTCGAGGGACGTCATTGAGCTGAACGTGTGCTGAACTCGGAGGTGCCGTACGTTCGGTACTTGATCGGTCGGATCGTGAAGACGTACGACTACATCAACCGCGTTGTGTTAACGCTTCCGCTTTCGGTCTACGAGGATATGTGGACAACACTCTCCCCTCTTGTTGCTATGCATCACCATGATCTTGCGTGTTCGTAGGAATTTTTTTGAAATTACTACGTTCCCCAACAGTGGCATCCGAGCCTGGTTTTATGTGTTGATGTTATGCACGAGTAGAACACAAGTGAGTTGTGGGCGATATAAGTCATACTGCTTATCAGCATGTCATACTTTGGTTCGACAGTATTGTGAGATGAAGCGGCCCGGACTGACATTACGCGTACGCTTACGCGAGACTGGTTTCACCGTTGCGAGCACTCGTTGCTTAAAGGTGACCGGCGGGTGTCTGTCTCTCTCACTTTAGTTGAACCGAGTGTGGCTACGCCCGGTCCTTGCGAAGGTTAAAACAACACCAACTTGACAAACTATCATTGTGGTTTTGAGGCGTAGGTAAGAACGGTTCTTGCTAAAGCCCGTAGCAGCCATGTAAAACTTGCAACAACAAAGTAGAGGACATCTAACTTGTTTTTGCAGGGCATGTTGTGATGTGATATGGTCAAAGCATGATGCTAAATTTATTGTATGAGATGATCATGTTTTGTAACCGAGTATCGGCAACTGGCAGGAGCCATATGGTTGTCGCTTTATTGTATGCAATGAAATCGCCATGCAATTGTTTTACTTTATCACTAAGCGATAGCGATAGTCGTAGAAGCAATAGTTGGTGAGACGACAACGATGCTTCGATGGAGATCAAGGTGTCACGCCAATGACGATGGTGATCATGATGGTGCTTCAGAGATGGAGATCACAAGCACAAGATGATGATGGCCATATCATATCACTTATATTGATTGCATGTGATGTTTATCTTTTATGCATCTTATCTTGCTTTGATTGACGGTAGCATTATAAGATGATCCTTCACTAAATTATCAAAGTATAAGTGTTTTCCCTGAGTATGCACCGTTGCGAAAGTTCTTCGTGCTGAGACACCACGTGATGATCGGGTGTGATAGGCTCTACGTTCAAGTACAACGGGTGCAAAACAGTTGCACACGCGGAATACTCAGGTTAAACTTGACGAGCCTAGCATATAACAGATATGGCCTCGGAACACGGAGACCGAAAGGTCGAGCGTGAATCATATAGTAGATATGATCAACATAGTGATGTTCACCATTGAAACTACTCCATCTCACGTGATGATCGGACATGGTTTAGTTGATATGGATCACGTCATCACTTAGAGGATTAGAGGGATGTCTATCTAAGTGGGAGTTCTTAAGTAATATGATTAATTGAACTTGAATTTATCATGAACTTAGTACCTGATAGTATTTTGCTTGTCTATGTTAATTGTAGATAGATGGCCCGTGCTGTTGTTCCGTTGAATTTTAATGTGTTCCTTGAAAAAGCAAAGTTGAAAGATGATGGTAGCAATTACACGGACTGGGTCCATAACTTGAGGATTATCCTCATTGCTGCACAGAAGAATTACGTCCTGGAAGCACCGCTGGGTGCCAGGCCTGCTGTAGGAGCAACACCAGATGTTATGAACGTCTGGCAGAGCAAAGCTGATGACTACTCAATAGTTTAGTGTGCCATGCTTTACGGCTTAGAACCGGGTCATCAACGATGTTTTGAACGTCATGGAGCATATGAGATGTTCCAGGAGTTGAAGTTAATATTTCAAGCAAATGCCCGGATTGAGAGATATGAAATCTCCAATAAGTTCTACAACTGCAAGATGGAAGAGAATAGTTTTGTCAGTGAGCATATACTCAAAATGTCCGGGTATAACAATCACTTGATTCAACTAGGAGTTAATCTTCCGGATGATAGCGTCATTGACAGAATTCTTCAATCACTGCCACCAAGCTACAAGAGCTTCGTGATGAACTATAATATGCAAGGGATGCATAAGACGATTCCCGAGCTCTTCGCAATGCTAAAGGCTGCGGAGGTAGAAATCAAAAAGGAGCATCAAGTGTTGATGGTCAATAAGACCACTAGTTTCAAGAAAAATGGTAAAGGGAAGAAGAAGGGGAACTTCAAGAAGAACAGCAAACAAGTTGCTGCTCAGGAGAAGAAACCCAAGTCTGGACCTAAGCCTGAGACTGAGTGCTTCTACTGCAAGCAGACTGGTCACTGGAAGCGGAACTGCCCCAAGTATTTGGCGGATAAGAAGGATGGCAAGGTGAACAAAGGTATATGTGATATACATGTTATTGATGTGTACCTTACTAATGCTCGCAGTAGTACCTGGGTATTTGATACTGGTTCTGTTGCTAATATTTGCAACTTGAAACAGGGGCTACGTATTAAGCGAAGATTGGCTAAGGACGAGGTGACGATGCGCGTGGGAAATGGTTCCAAAGTCGATGTGATCGCGGTCGGCACGCTACCTCTACATCTACCTTCAGGATTAGTTTTAGACCTAAATAATTGTTATTTGGTGCCAGCGTTAAGCATGAACATTATATCTGGATCTTGTTTGATGCGAGACGGTTATTCATTTAAATCAGAGAATAATGGTTGTTCTATTTATATGAGTAATATCTTTTATGGTCATGCACCCTTGAAGAGTGGTCTATTTTTGTTAAATCTCGATAGTAGTGATACACATATTCATAATATTGAAGCTAAAAGATGCAGAATTGATAATGATAGTGCAACTTATTTGTGGCACTGCCGTTTAGGTCATATAGGTGTAAAGCGCATGAAGAAACTCCATACTGATGTACTTTTGGAACCACTTGATTATGAATCACTTAGTACTTGCGAACCGTGCCTCGTGGGCAAGATGACTAAAACGCCGTTCTCCGGAACTATGGAGAGAGCAACAGATTTGTTGGAAATCATACATACAGATGTATGTGGTCCGATGAATATTGAGGCTCGTGGCGGATATCGTTATTTTCTCACCTTCACAGATGATTTGAGCAGATATGGGTATATCTACTTAATGAAACATAAGTCTGAAACATTTGAAAAGTTCAAAGAATTTTAGAGTGAAGTTGAAAATCATCGTAACAAGAAAATAAAGTTTCTACGATCAGATCGTGGAGGAGAATATTTGAGTTACGAGTTTGGTCTACATTTGAAACAATGTGGAATAGTTTCGCAACTCACGCCACCCGGAACACCACAACGTAATGGTGTGTCCGAACATCGTAATCGTACTTTACTAGATATGGTGCGATCTATGATGTCTCTTACTGATTTACCGCTATCGTTTTGGGGTTATGCTTTAGAGACGGCTGCATTCACGTTAAATAGGGCACCATCGAAATCCGTTGAGACGATGCCTTATGAACTATGGTTTGGCAAGAAACCAAAGTTGTCGTTTCTTAAAGTTTGGGGATGCGATGCTTATGTGAAAAAACTTCAACCTGATAAGCTCGAACCCAAATCGGAGAAATGTGTCTTCATAGGATACCCAAAGGAGACTATTGGGTAGACCTTCTATCACAGATCCGAAGGCAAAACTTTTGTTGCTAAATTCGGAAATTTTCTGGAGAAGGAGTTTCTCTCGAAAGAAGTGAGTGGGAGGAAAGTAGAACTTGATGAGGTAACTGTACCTGCTCCCTCATTGGAAAGTAGTTCATCACAGAAACCAATTTTTGCGACACCTACGCCAATTAGTGAGGAAGTTAATGATGATGATCATGAAACTTTAGATCAAGTTATTACTGAACCTCTTAGATCAACCAGAGTAAGATCCGCACCAGAGTGGTACGGTAATCCTGTTCTGGAGGTTATGTTACTAGACCATGACGAACCTACGAACTATGAAGAAGCGATGGTGAGCCCAGATTCCGCAAAATGGCTTGAGGCCATGAAATCCGAGATGGGATCCATGTATGAGAACAAAGTATGGACTTTGGTTGACTTGCCCGATGATCGGCAAGCCATTGAAAATAAATGGATCTTCAAGAAGAAGACTGACGCTGACGGTAATGTTACGGTCTATAAAGCTCAACTTGTTGCGAAAGGTTTTCGACAAGTTCAAGGGATTGACTACGATGAGACCTTCTCACCCGTAGCGATGCTTAAGTCTGTCTGAATCATGTTAGCAATTGCCGCATTTTATGATTATGAAATTTGGCAAATGGATGTCAAAACTACATTCCTGAATGGATTTCTGGAAGAAGAGTTGTATATGATGCAACCGGAAGGTTTTGTCGATCCAAAGGAAGCTAACAAAGTGTGCAAGCTCCAGCGATCCATTTATGGACTGGTGCAAGCCTCTCGGAGTTGGAATAAACGCTTTGATAGTGTGATCAAAGCATTTGGTTTTATACAGACTTTTGAGGAAGCCTGTATTTACAAGAAAGTGAGTGGGAGCTCTGTAGCATTCCTGATATTATATGTGGATGACATATTACTAATTGGAAATGATATAGAATTTCTGGATAGCATAAAGGGATACTTGAATAAGAGTTTTTCAATGATAGACCTTGGTGAAGCTGCATATATATTGGGCATCAAGATTTATAGAGATAGATCAAGACGCTTAATTGGACTTTCACAAAGCACATACCTTGACAAAGTTTTGAAAAAGTTCAAAATGGATCAAGGAAAGAAAGGGTTCTTGCCTGTGTTACAAGGTGTGAAATTGAGTAAGACTCAATGCCCGACCACTGCAGAAGATAGAGAGAAGATGAAAGATGTTCCCTATGCTTCAGCCATAGGCTCTATTATGTATGCAATGCTGTGTACCTGGCCTGATGTATGCCTTGCTATAAGTCTAGCAGGAAGGTACCAAAGTAATCTAGGAGTGGATCACTGGACAGCGGTCAAGAACATCCTGAAATACCTGAAAAGGACTAAGGATATGTTTCTCGTTTACGGAGGTGACAAAGAGCTCATCGTAAATGGTTACGTCGATGCAAGCTTTGACACTGATCCGGACGATTCTAAATCGCAAACCGGATACGTGTTTACATTGAACGGTGGATCTGTCAGTTGGTGCAGTTATAAACAAAGCGTCGTGGCGGGATCTACGTGTGAAGCGGAGTACATAGCTGCTTCGGAAGCAGCAAATGAAGGAGTCTGGATGAAGGAGTTCATATCCGATCTAGGTGTCATACCTAGTGCATCGGGTCCAATGAATTTTTTTGTGACAATACTGGTGCAATTGCCTTAGCAAAGGAATCCAGATTTCACAAGAGAACCAAGCACATCAAAAGACGCTTCAATTCCATCCGGGATTTAGTCCAGGTGGGAGACATAGAAATTTGCAAGATACATACGGATCTGAATGTTGCAGACCCGTTGACTAAGCCTCTTCCACGAGAAAAACATGATCAACACCAAGGCTCCATGGGTGTAAGAATCATTACTGTGTAATCTAGATTATTGACTCTAGTGCAAGTGGGAGACTGAAGGAAATATGCCCTAGAGGCAATAATAAAGTTATTATTTATTTCCTTATTTCATGATAAATGTTTATTATTCATGCTAGAATTGTATTAACCGGAAACATAATACCTGTGTGAATACATAGACAAACAGAGTGTCACTAGTATGCCTCTACTTGACTAGCTCGTTGATCAAAGATGGTTATGTTTCCTAGCCATAGACATGAGTTGTCATTTGATTAACGGGATCACATTATTAGGAGAATGATGTGATTGACTTGACCCATTCCGTTAGCTTAGCACTTGATCGTTTAGTATGTTGCTATTGCTTTCTTCATGACTTATACATGTTCCTATGACTATGAGATTATGCAAATCCCGTTTACCGGAGGAACACTTTGTGTGCTACCAAACGTCACAACATAACTGGGTGATTATAAAGGTGCTCTACACGTGTCTCCGAAGGTACTTGTTGGGTTGGCGTATTTCGAGATTAGGATTTCTCACTCCGATTGTCGGAGAGGTATCTCTGGGCCCTCTCGGTAATGCACATCACTTAAGCCTTGCAAGCATTGCAACTAATGAGTTTGTTGTGAGATGATGTATTACGGAACAGGTAAAGAGACTTGACGGTAACGAGATTGAACTAGGTATTGAGATACCGATGATCGAATCTCGGGCAAGTAACATACCGATGACAAAGGGAACAACATATGTTGTTATGCGGTCTGACCGATAAAGATCTTCGTAGATTATGTGGGAGCCATTATGAGCATCCAGGTTCCGCTATTGGTTATTGAACGGAGACGTGTCTCGGTCATGTCTACATAGTTCTCGAACCCGTAGGGTCCGCACGCTTAGCGTTACGATGACAGTTATATTATGAGTTTATATGTTTTGATGTACCGAAGGTTGTTCAGAGTCCCAGATGTGATCACGGACATGACGAGGAGTCTCGAAATGGTCGAGACATAAGGATTGATATATTGGACGACTATATTCGGACACCGGAAATGTTCTGGGTGATTTCGGAGAAAACCGGAGTGCCGGAGGGTTACCAGAACCCCCCCGGGAGAAGTAATGGGCCTTATGGGCCTTAGTGGAGAGAGAGAGGGGCAGCCAGGAGGGGCCGCGCGCCCCCTCCCCCTCTGGTCCGAATTGGACTAGGAGAGGGGGGGCGGCGCCCCCCTTTCCTTCTCCCTCTCCCCCTTCCTTTCCCCCTCCTAGTAGGAGTAGGAAAGAGGGGAGTCCTACTCCTACTAGGAGGAGGACTCCTCCTCCTGGCGCGCCAACAAGGGCCGGCCGGCCTCCCCCTTGCTCCTTTATATACGAGGGCAGGGGGGCACCCCATAGACACAACAATTTATCTATTGATCTCTTAGCCGTGTGCGGTGCCCCCCTCCACCATATTACACCTCGATAATATCGTAGCAGTTCTTAGGCGAAGCCCTGCGTCGCTAGAACATCATCATCGTCACCACGCCGTCGTGCTGACGAAACTCTCCCTCAACACTCGGCTGGATCGGAGTCCGAGGGACGTCATCGAGCTGAACGTGTGCTAAACTCGGAGGTACCGTATGTTCGGTACCTGATCGGCCGGATTGTGAAGACGTACGACTACATCAACCGCGTTGTGTTAACGCTTCCGCTTTCGGTCTACGAGGGTACGTGGACAACACTCTCCCCTCTCGTTGCTATGCATCACCATGATCTTGCGTGTTCGTAGGAATTTTTTTGAAATTACTATGTTTCCCAAGAGTACCGGGGTTCGCCGCGGTAGTATCGTGAGCCCTTGCGGTAGTACCACTGTGTTGGTGCGGTAGTACCGCAGGTCGCGAGCTGGTTTAGTGGATAACGGTTGGATTTGTCCTTGCACTATATAAGGGGAGTCTTCTTCTCCGAGTTGACTACCTCTTCCACTCCCAAGCTCCATTGTTGCTCCAAGATCCATTTTCGCCCGATCTCTCTCCCTAGCCAATCAAACTTGTTGATTCTTTAGGGATTGGTTGAGAAGGCCCCGATCTACACTTCCACCAAGAGAAATTTGATCCCCCCACCAATCCCTTGCGGATCTTGTTACTCTTGGGTGTTTGAGCACCCTAGACAGTTGAGGTCACCGCGGAGCCATATTCCATTGTGGTGAAGCTTCGTGGTGTCGTTGGGAGCCTCCAATTAAGTTGTGGAGATTGCCCCAACCTTGTTTGTAAAGGTCCGGTCGCCGCCTC
The DNA here is from genome assembly GCF_002162155.2 of Triticum dicoccoides. Classification (NCBI taxonomy): domain Eukaryota; kingdom Viridiplantae; phylum Streptophyta; class Magnoliopsida; order Poales; family Poaceae; genus Triticum; species Triticum dicoccoides. The sequence goes on from NC_041389.1 coordinate 645,638,951, forward strand.
CAAGGGCACCAATAGTGGAATCACGGCATCTCGCATTGTGTGAGGGCATGAGGAGAATACGATGGCCCTAGTGGCTTCTTGGGAAGCATTGTGCCTCCACACCGCTCCAACGGAGACGTACTTCCCCTCAAAAGGAAGGAACTTCGGTAACACATCCTCATCTTCACCGGCTCCACTCTTGGTTATCTCGTGCCTTTACTTGTGCAAGCTTATTTGTGTTATATCCCTTGCTTGCTTGTGTGCTTGTTCTTGTTGCATCATATTGGTTGCCCACCTAGTTGCATATCTAGACAACCTACTTTGATGCAAACTTTAAATTGGTACAGAAAAGCAAAAATTGTTAGTTGCCTATTCACCCCCCTCTAGTCAACTATATTGATCCTTTGAATGACAAACATTACATGCAAATAATAAAGTGACATGATATGGCCAATATCATCTTGCGCCTTTGATCTCCATCTTCAAGGTGCGGCATGATCACCTTCGTCACCGGCATGACACCATGATCTCCATCATCGTGTCTTCATGAAGTTGTCTCGCCAACTATTACCTCTACTACTATGGATAACGGTTAGCAATAAAGTAAAGTAATTACATGGCGTTTTCATTGACTCGCAGGTCATACAATAAAATAAGACAAGTCTTATGGCTCCTGTCGGTTGTCATACTCATCGGCATGCAAGTCGTGATTCCTATTACAAGAGCATTATCAATCTCATTCATCACATCCTTTTGGACATATCACATCACATAGCATACCCTGCAAAAACAAGTTAGACATCCTCTAATTGTTGTTGCATGTTTTACGTGGCTGCTATGGGTTTCTACCAAGAACGTTTCTTACCTACGCAAAAGCAACAACGGTGATATGCCAATTGCTATTTACCCTTCATAAGGACCCTCTTCATCGAATCCGGTCTGACTAAAGGGGGAGAGACAGGCACCTACTAGCCACCTTATGCATCAAGTGCATGTCAGTCGGTGGAACCTGTCTCACGTAAGCGTACGTGTAAGGTCGGTCCGGGCCGCTTCATCCCACAATGTCGCCGAATCAAGATAGGACTAGTAACAGTAAGAAAATTGAACAAATCATCGCGCACAACCACTTGTGTTCTACTCGTGCATAGAATCTACGCATAGACCTAGCTCATGATGCCACTGTTGGGGAACGTAGTAATAATTCAAAATTTTCCTACGTGTCACCAAGATCAATCTAGGGGATGCTAGCAACGAGAGAGAGGGAGTGCATCTTCATACCCTTGAATATCGCTAAGCGGAAGCGTTACAAGAACGCGGTTGATGGAGTTGTACTCGCGGTGATTCAAATCGCGGAAGACCGATCCAAGCGCCGAACGGACGGCGCCTCTGCATTTAACACACGTACAGCCCGGGGATGTCTCCTCCTTCTTGATCCAGCAAGGTGTCACGCCCAATATGCGACCCTATCCGCGAGGAACTCGAAGGTCCTGCCAAGGATAGACCCGCATATTGAAACGCTTTTGCAAGGTGGATATCATTACATCAACGTTACATAATAGAAGGGGATACATACAAGAGGCATACAAATGCCGCAAGAATACATCAATACCTCATACATAAGATCATCATCCGACTACGAATGAAACACAAACATAATCTCAAATGACATCCACCCTGCTAGCCCAGGCTGCCGAACTGGAACCTATCCCCTGATCCAAGAAGAAGCAGAAGAAGAACTCCAAACAAGTAAACATCGCTCTCGCATCATGATCATCGCAAAACCTGTACCTGCAACTGCTGTTGTAGTAATATGTGAGCCACGAGGACTCAGCAATCACATTACCATGGGTATCAAGACTAGCAAAGCTTAATGGGTAGGAAAGGGGGTAAAGTGGTGAGGTTGCAGTAGCGACTAAGCATGTATGGTGGCTAACTTACGCAAACAAGAGCGAGAAGAGAAGCAAAGGAATGGACGTGAAACTAGCAATGATCAAGAAGTGATCCTGAACTCCTACTTACGTCAAACATAACCCAGAAACCGTGTTCACTTCCCGGACTCCGCCGAAAAGAGATCATCACGGCTACACACGCGGTTGATGGTTTTAGTTAAATCAAGTGTCAAGTTCTCTACAACCGGACATTAACAAATTCCCATCTGCCACATAACCGTGGGCACGGCTTTCGAAAGATAATACCCTGCAGGGGTGTCCCAACTTAGCCCATTATAAGCTCTAACGGTCAACGAAGGATATTCCTTCTCCCGGGAAGACCCGATCAGTCTCGGAATCCCGGTTACAAGACATTTCGACAATGGTAAAACAAGACCAGCAAAGCCGCCCGAATGTGCCGACAAATCTTGATAGGAGCTGCACATATCTCGTTCTCAGGGCACACCGGATTGTCCAAGCTTCCGATAGGCCAGCCCAGAGTTGCCCCTGGTGGCCACCGGCGACTGACAGGTTGGACCAACACTTGAAGGAGCACTGGCCCGGGGGGTGGGGGGGGGGGTAAATAAAGATGAGCCTCGAGAGCGCGACTCCCAAGGGAAAAAGGCTAGGTGAGGCAATGTAAAACCAAGGTTGGGCCTTGCTAGAAGAGTTTTATTCAAAGCGAACTGTCAAGGGGGTCCCATAAATCACCCAACCGCGTAAGGGATGCAAAATCAAGGAACATAACACCGGTATGACGGAAACTAGGGCGGCAAGAGTGGAACAAAACGCCAGGCATAAGGCCGAGCCTTCCACCCTTTTCCAAGTATATAGATGCATTAATTAAATAAGAGACATTGTGATATCCCAACATAAACATAATCCAACATGGAGCAATCTTCAACTTCACCTGCAACTAGCAACGCTATAAGAGGGGCTGAGCAAAAGCGGTAACATAGCCAAACAATGGTTTGCTAGGAAGGGTGACAAAGGTTAGAGGTTCATGGCAATTTGGGAGGCTTGAAGAGCAAGTGATAGGTGGCGCAACAAAGCGATAGAACGAAGCAACTAGCATAGCAATGATAGTAGTGAGATCCAGGGTAACGGTCATCTTGCCTGAAATCCCGCTAGGAAGAAGAACGAGTCCATGAAGAAGATGAGGCCACGAAGACGAACAAATCCTCACGATCGCAATGATAGTAGTTTTAATCAAGTAGTTGAGCAGCTTTACGCATTAGCCCCCAAGTGCCAAGTACGTTTGCCTGCAAAGTGCTTGGGACTTATTTTCATGATCCGGCACTTTAAATAGAGCTCTTCAACATACATTAGCCCCCAAGTGCCATGTGTCTTTGCTTGCAAAGTGCTTGAGACTTAATATTGCATTATAATCACCCTAACCATAACCCAGAATTTGTACAGGCCGTCTGTAAGAAATTTGAATCGGAAATCTCTGATCTGAAGAACCGCCTGAAGACTCAGGAAAGTGAAACTCAAAAGGCCAACTCCAAATTTGAATTCAGTGTATCTGCACAAGAGAAACTGAAGAAAAAGTTTGAAGCAGAAAGAAAAGCCTGGGCGGAGAAAAGACTGCTTTGCTCAGCCGGGCCGAACAAGCGGAGGCCACTCTTACTGAAAGAACCACCGAGCTATCCGGCTTAAAACGCCATGTATCTCAGATGGTTTCCGCAATCTTTGGTAAGTTACTCTGTAAGTTTCTAGCTAGTTTACATCGTTCATTTCCCATAAGCATCTCAATTGCCATCAGCTCACCTGACTTTGTAATGCAGGTCCCCGGAGTTCCAATCTTAACCAGAACGCGCTGACCAAGCTGAAGGTGGTTTATACCTTGGTAGAGAAACTTTACACCGGGTCACAACGTGCCTTAGCCTTTGTGGCTCTGTAAAACGAAGTTCCCACTCATCTGGCGGATGTACTCAGGCGGCTTGCTGTGCTTCCTCAACGCTTCCAAGAGTTAAGACGTGCTTCTGCAAGAGCCGGAGCCATAGCCGCTCTAAGCCGGGCCAAGGCGTTTCTACCGGAACTAGACCCGGCCAACATCGCCCTTGGGTATCCTAGCTTGAAGGAAGATGGCACTCCCTTTGACCAGAAGGACTTTGCCCCTTGCGTGAAGAGCGTACGCCCTGTGGCCACCTTGATTAGTAATGACACAGACCTCACCAAATATCAACCGGGCTATGACGCGAAGAATCAGAGGATCCCAACACCTCGTTATGAAGCAGTCAGCCTGATTCCTCCGACTCGTAAGCATACCTTCGCCCCTGAAGTCGACCCGGCCGGGTTAATTGATGATGAAGCTCAATTTGAAGCCTTGAGTGGCATTGACTGGAAATCATCAACCTTCCAGGACATGGAAACAACCAGAGGAGCGGAGAGGGATGAACTAGAAGCTTCAGCCCAACAGCACCTTTGACCTCTACGGCGGCTCATGGTTATGTCTTAAAAACAATGCCTCACCTTTTGGAGTCGGGGAGTCATGTAATAGAGTAGGATAAGCACTTAATTTTGCCGTGCCATCGTGCACGTGTGTAGCGCTCAACACTTTTTAAGCCTCTCTTTTATATTCTTCCGGGTTATGTTTGATCCTCTGCTTTCCTTAAGTTTAAAGAGCTGTATTTAATTGTCCTGCATAGAAAACAAATCACAAGTCCCTAGGCGGCTCACCGCATGGAGAGTCATATATCGTACATATAACCCGGAATATGCATCAAAGTCACAATAAATCGGTTCTCAATTATATTTTGGAGATAACCATAACAACATACCTGCGAGCCTTTGAGTATACTTCCGGTTTATGTAACCCGAATAATGAGGTTAAGAACTCAACTCCGGTTCACCAACACATATAATGCATATTATGTGCTATCAACGTTACTAATCAAGGTTAAGCCGGTGGAATCAGAACCACCCTTCAACACTTTTGATATGATCAAAAGAACTTGTTTGCAACAAAGAGATCTCAAAAATTTAGAGGCCTCTGATTTGAATACGACCAGAGAACTGTCCCAAAGGGGTCAAGCTAAGATTCAAATGCGATCATATAGCCCACAGTGGCCTTGGCGAAGAGGGTACCGACAGCTATGTTCTCTTTGGTTTGAATACGACCTATGTTTGAACAGGAAGCCCCAAAATGACCTTAAGAGTTGTATAACGACGCTGATTCAAATACGATCCACGTCGGTTCCCAAAGGGGGTTGAGCTATGATTCAAATATGATCAAGAAACTCCCCAATGAGCTCGGCAATATGCCAATCAAGTGGGTATCGACATCTATGTTCTCTTTGGTTCGAATAAGACCTATGTTTGAACAGGAAGCCCCCAAACGATCATATTTTTAACGGCTTGATTTGAATACAATCATAAGCCGGATCAACCTCCAAGTGACCATGTAATATTACAATGAAAACAACAATGACACATTTACCTTTGGAGGGAAACAAGGACAAAGGTCCTGCTTTATTATTTATCATAATATATACATGGCTATAGAAATATGTACATTATGAGAGCCGGTTGCTCAAGTGTAATAAGGCCAAAGCTGAGCTATATTCCACGGCCGGCGGGTCTCCTCCTCCGACTTACGTGAATCTTTGTGCTCTCGAACATCGATGAGGTAGTATGACCCGTTGTGCAAGTTCTTGCTGACCGCAAAGGGCCCTTCCCAAGGTGGGGATAGTTTGTGTGCATCTGTTTGATCCTGGATGAGCCGGAGCACCAAATCACCTTCCTGAAAGGTCCTGGACTTAACCCGGCGGCTGTGATAGCGGCGCAGGTCTTGTTGGTAAATCGCCGAGCGAGCTGCTGCTATGTCACGTTGTTCGTCCAACAAGTCAAGAGCATCTTGACGCGCCTGCTCATTATCCGCCTCGACATAAGCCGCCACTCGAGGCGAGTCATGATGGATGTCGCTAGGGAGGGCCGCCTCAGCTCCGTAAACCATGAAGAAAGGTGTGTAACCCGTAGACCTGTTAGGAGTAGTATTGATTCTCCATAATACGGAAGGTAACTCCTCCACCCAACAACCCGGCGTCCGTTGCAAAGGGACCAAAAGCCGGGGCTTGATGCCCTTCAAGATTTCCTGATTGGCTCTCTCAGCTTGACCATTGGATTGAGGGTGAGCCACTGATGAAACATCAAGCCGAATATGCTCTTGTTGACAAAAATCCGCCATGGCGCCTTTAGATCGATTGGTACCATTGTCAGTTATAATGCTGTGTGGAAAACCAAAGCGAAATATCACCTTTTTCATGAACTGAACCGCCGTGGCTGCGCCACACTTACTAACTGGCTCTGCCTCAACCCACTTTGTGAACTTGTCAACCGCCACCAAGAGGTGGGTCTTCTTATCTTTGGACCTTTTGAAAGGCCCAACCATATCAAGCCCCCAGACTGCAAACGGCCAAGTGATTGGAATCATCCTCAACTCTTGAGCCGGCATGTGAGCCCGTCTTGGGAACTTCTGACAACCGTCACATTTACTGACCAAGTCCTCTGCATCAGCATGAGCCGTCAGCCAATAAAAACCATGATGAAAAGCCTTGGCCACAAGGGATTTTGAGCCGGCATGATGGCTACAATCCCCCTCGTGAATCTCACGTAAAATTTCTTGACCTTCCTCAGGAAACACAATGCTGAAAAACTCCAGTGACACTGTGATGATGCAGCTCACCATTGACAATTATCATTGACTTAGACCACCGGGTTATTTGTCTGGCCAAAGTTTCATCCTCAGGCAATTCTCCCCGGGTCATGTAAGCTAAGTATGGCACTGTCCAATCTGGGATAACGTGGAGAGCCGCCACCAATCGTGCTTCTGGGTCAGGAACAACCAAGTCTTCCTCTGTAGGTAACTTGACAGAAGGGTTATGCAGAGTATCCAAGAAAGTATTAGGCGGCACCGGCTTTCCCTGAGAGCCTAACCGGCTTAATGCATCAGCCGCCTCATTCTTTCTGCGATCGACGTGCTCTACTTGGTAACCCTGAAAATGTCCAGCAATGGCATCAACTTCGTGGCGATAAGCCGCCATGAGGGGGTCCTTGGAATCCCACTTGCCTGATACTTGTTGGGCCACCAAATCTGAGTCGCCAAAGCACCTTACCCGGCTTAAACTCATCTCCTTAGCCACCTGTCGTGGAATTGTCACGGCAGATGTCCTCGTGCAAGGACTTAGTCGTGGAGCCATCGCAGCTAGGAAGCTTAAAGGGGTTAAGCGGGACAAGGAACACGAGGGTTATACTGGTTCGGCCCCTTACGGTGAAGGTAAAAGCCTACGTCCAGTTGAGGTGGTATTACTTAGGGTTTTGATGACCAGGGAGCTTAATCGCTATGCCTGGCTCTCGATCTGTTGTTTTTTGTCCTGAACCGCCGCCGGGTAATTCCTTTATATAGAGAGGCTGACGCCCCGTGGCTCTCAGAGTCCCGACCGGCTTATAACAGTGTCCGGCTCGGACTCTTAACTACTCTTGCCTTACATTACAAGTCTTGCCATAATGGCGGTTTATCACTACGGGCCTTAAGCCGCCTCCGGGTCTTAAGCCCATTATCGATCCGCCATCCTCTAGCCCGGTACTGGGCTTCACGTGATGATCAATATGACGCAACCCGGCCCCTCCTGGGCGGGTGACTCTAATGGTTATATCTTCAACATTAGGCCCCAGATTGATTTGAACCGGTTCATGTCAATCTTCAATCCCTTTAAGAGAAAATCTTCTGGCTTCTGCTTGTGCGAAGGTTATAACCCGCCGTGACGTCATCTTCCGGATTCTTGGTAACCCGCCATGACGTCATCTTCCATTAAATTCATTTTTTATTCTGTCATATCTCAATGGATGTTATCTTGATGACCATCCCGACAATCGAGGCGTTCAAGAGGCAAGATAATCATGTCCTCAGCCCCCTCGTTTCTCGCGCCCATTTACCAGCCGTACCTTATAAATAAGCCCGGCCCATAAGCCTTCGTCACTCCCCTCGATCCCTAGTCTTCCTCCTCTGACGCCCCAGAGCTCGAGCTCCGCCACCGCCGCCGCGCCCCTTGTCTTCCTCAACCTCGGTCGCTGCATCACCCTGAACCGGTCCAGAGAAACGGCGGCAACCTCCGCAGCTCATCAACGCCAGTAAGTTCTTGCCACTCCATACAATAGATTCGCATTAGGGTTCCGTCGTTCTCCCCTGTTCCTCGTAGTTTCATCTCGAGTTCTTCACAGTTCTTCCACCGCGACCTCTTTTGATCCGGAAAGTAGGATAGAACTCCTGCGGTAGTGGTTTCGCACCCATTTCCAATACTAGCAGATCCCTCTTGCTTGCAAAAAGACCTCATTAGAACTTATGAACTTCTCTGTGCCAGTTTTTAGGTCTAGAAAAATTTTCCTTTCTAGATGACTGTTTGATCCAAAATAATTATTGCGATCTGTGAAACTTGTTTGTGCAACACTTAGGCAAAAATTGCATCTGTTAGCTATGGCGGCTCATATATCCGGCTTAAAAGAGGCCATGCTTTATAGAATTTCCGGATCATTGTAGTAGAATTAAACAACTTAATTGCTCCTGATATCCCCGGCGGCTTAAATAACCTGACACAATTAATCATATATCATTAGGCCCTTTCATAAGCCGCCTTCTTGAATACTGAACTGAAATTTCCCTCCGGTTTAAATTTGAACCAGAAATTCTCTTTTATCATACGCCTCCGTCTTTCACAATGCAACCCAAAGCTCCCAAGGCGCCCATTACGTGCAACTGGGTGAGATCCAGCGTTACTGACAATACCTTAGATGACTTCGTGAAAACGGGTTACCTGCCTAAGAAGGAGGTCATGTCCTATCGTGCCCCTGACCCGTCCGAAGAAAGACCTCAACCAACAGACAGAGAGGTTGTTATATTTGCTGATCACATGAGCCGGGGCTTTGCTCCTCCTGGCTCAAAATTCTTCAGAGATGTTCTGAACTTTTTCGATCTGCGACCTCAAGACATTGGACCCAATTCTGCGTCGAACATTTGTAACTTTCAAGTGTTCTCTGAGGTATACCTTGGAGAAGAACCCAGCCTGCTACACTTTAGGGAGTTATTTTACTTGAACCGCCAGAATGAATGCGCCAACTGGCCTAGCTTGGAACTTGGTGGAATCTCAATTCAACGACGGAGAGATTGCCTCTTTCCTTATGCTGAGCCGCCAAGCCACCCAAAGGACTGGAACCAGACATGGTTCTACTGCCAAGATACTTCTCCGGCTGATGAGAACCCTCTGCCCGGCTTTCGTGCCCTGCGTCTGGAGTCGAATCACCCCCTGCCAGACAAATTATCTCAAGCTGAGCGTCAACCACTTATCCCCACCATCAACAAGATTAAAGCTCTTCTGCGAAATGGCCTTAACGGCGTTGACCTGGTCCGGGTCTGGATTGCTTGGCGGGTGATTCCTCTAAGCCGCCGCCCCGGCTTGATGTGTGATTAACGGGCCAGAAGAATGATCCTCTTCCGCACAGCCCCAACGACTTACCTGAAGACGTCGTTGATGACATGACCAAGTCCCTTCTGAACGAGAGCTTAACAGATTGCGGGAGGACAGGCTTAAGTCCCTTCTGCAAAGCTAACCCAGCTCCGGCGGTAAGCTACTGATCTGAGCACCTTACTTTCCATTTGAACAATTTTCATCTTAACTTCAAGAAACCTTTGTCGTATTTTTCAGGCTAATGATAAGTTCTAGAAGGTCAGGTATGACCATGAGGCTGCTAAAAAAGCCAGGAAGGTCAAAAAAGCCGCCAGGAGAGCCGCTCCCCGCAAGAAGGGGAGTAAGCCTAGCGCCTCAGATCTGCTTCAGTTGGATGATACCTCCGAGTCAGAGGTAGCCCTTGATTCTTTAGGATCTTCTTTGGTTCTTTTGTCTGTTTTTAACCACCTTATTGACATTGATTATCAGCAGGATGATACCGGAGTGAGTAACCCGGTGATTGAAGAGGTAACTATACTTTCCTCCGACTCAGAGCCCTTGCCAAGGCTGAAAGTCCGAAGAGTAACCCGGAAAGTAAGATTTTCACATCCTTTTGCTTATCAAGATCCTCAATTTCTCTCGAAGCGACAGATTCATGAGAGGCGGAGGCAAACCCGGACCAACAAGGAAGCAGACCTCTCCTCCGGCTTACCTGAAGCATCAAGGAAGCGTCGGACCGAGGTTATCTCCAACTTATATCCTTTTCATCCTTTGGCGGGCGTCACTCGTCAACCACTCAATTCTTTTGATTCAAACTATCAGGAAACTTCACCTTCCTCCGGGGACTCCATGCAATCTAACTTGCCGGCTTTCAAGACCGCTCCCGGGTAATGATGATTAGCTTACTTTGTGCTTATCTTACTCATGTTTTTGCACTAACCTTTTGAAGACTGTCAGTGCACAAGCAAAGCTCAGCAAGAGGGCAAAGAAAAGTAACCCGGTCGAAGATCCGGTCTTGACTGAACCCAACACCTCTGCCTCTGAGCCGCCGTCTGCACCAGCCCCAGAAAACACCACTCCAACTGAAGAACAAGCCATGGAGAGTTCTGACAACCCGGAGATTCCCAGCCCAGCTCAACCGGCCGATGACCCGGATGTGGTGATTACCCGGACCGAATTTGTTGAGCCGGGAAGACCCACTATGCTGGCTAGATGCTCTGCTAAGGAAGAACTGCTGGAGCGCCGCAGGGCCAGACTGGATATCACTGACTATGCTAACTTGAGCATTGGAGATATTGTCGTTGGTTATATTGGTCAAGTGCACAACAGCCGGGACCTGGAAATTGACATGGTGAAGCAGATACATCAAAAATCTAAGGTATAATTCCCTTGTTTACTCCATAGTCATCCTTACCATGCTAGCCCCCAAGTCTATTACTTATGATAAAATATGTTGTAGACTTAATACCGTCTTACCTGGTAACACTGCAAGGGCCGGGTTAAATAGCCTAGGTGAACCGGTCTTTTACCTTACCTTTTAATCAAGTACTTGAGCAACTTTGCCCATTAGCCCCCAAGTGCCAAGTGTCTTTGCTTGCAAAGCGCTTGGGACTTTAATGTTGCATGATAGTCACTCAAACTGTAACCCGAAACTTGTACAGGCTGCCTGCAAGAAACTTGAATCGGAAATCTCTGATCTGAAGACCCGCTTGAAGACTCAGGAAAATGAGACCCAGAAAGCCAATGCCAAATTTGAGTTCAGTGTCTCTGCACAAGAAAAACTGAAGAAAAAATTTGAAACAGAAAGAAAAGCCTGGGCCAATGAGAAGACTGCCTTGCTCAGCCGGGCCAAACAAGCGGAGGCTGCTCTTACTGAAAGAACCTCCAAACTCTCCGGCTTAAAACACCATGTATCGCAGATGGTCTCCGCAATCTTCGGTAAGTTCTCTGTAAGCTTTAAATAAGCTTACATCATTCATGTCTCATAAGCCCCTCCAGTGCTATCAGCTCACCTTACTTTGTTATACAGGCCCCAGAAGCTCCAATCTCAATCAGAACATGCTGAGCAAGCTGAAGGCTGTTTACACCTTGGTGGAGCAACTCTACACCGGGTCACAACGTGCTTTAGCCGTTGTGGCTCTGTCCAATGAGGTTCCGACTCACCTGGCAGAAGTACTCAGGCGGCTTGCTGTACTTCCTCAACGCTTCCAAGAGCTGAGACGGGCTTCTGCAAGAGCCGGAACTATAGCTTCTCTGAGCCGGGCCAAGGCGTTTCTACCGGAGCTAGACCCGGCCGACATCGCTCTTGGATACCCCATCCTGAAGGAAGACGGTACCCCCTTTGACCAGAAAGACTTCGCCACCTATGTGAAGAGCGTGCGCCCGGTGGCCACCTTGATTGGGAATGACACAGATCTTACCAAGTATCAGCCAGGCTATGACGCGGAAAATCAGAGCATCCCAACTCCACGCTATGAAGCAGTCAGTCTGATCCCTCCGACTCGTAAGCATACCTTCGCCCCAGAAGTTGACCCGGCCGGGTTAATTGATGATGAGGCTCAATTCGAAGCTTTGAGTGGCATTGACTGGAAATCAACAACCTTCCAGGTCATGGAAACAGCCGGAGGAGCGGAGAGGGATGAGCCGGGAGCTTCAACCCAACAAGCACCTTGACTTCTTAGGCGGCTCATGGCTACGCCTTAACAACAATGCCTCACCTTTTTGACTCGGGGACTCCTGGAATAGAGTAGGACAAACACTTAATTTTGTCGTGCCATTGTGCACGTGTGCAGCGCTTAACTCTGTTGAAGCTGCTCTCTTATATTCCTCCGGGTTATATTTGGTCATTTACTTTCCTTAAGCTTAAAGAACTGTCTTTCATTGTCCTGGATAGAATACAAATCACAAGTCTCTAGGCGGCCTTCCGCACAGAGAGTCATATATCTTACGTATAACCCGGAATATGAACCAAAGCCGTAAAAGACCGGCTCTCAATTATATCCTCGAGATAACCATAATAGCCTACCTGCAAACCTTCAAGTACACTTCCGGTTTATGTAACTCAAATAATGAGGTCGAGAACTCAACTCCGGTTCACCAGCATCGATAATGCGTGTTGTGTGCTATCAACATTGTTAATCAAAGTTAAGCCGGCGGAATAAGAACCGCCCTTGCACACTGTTGATATGATCAAAAGAACTTGTTGCAAACCAAACAGATCAAAACTTAGGGGCTTCCAGTTCGAATACAACCAAAGAACTGTCCCAAAGGGGTTAAGCTAAGATTCGAATGCGATCATATAGCCCCTAGTGGCTTTGGCGTTGCCGATCAAGAGGGTACCGACAACTATGTTCTCTTTGGTTCGAATACGACCTATGTTTGAATAGGAAGCCCCCAGATGACCTTGAGAGTTGTTTAAGGACGCTGATTCGAATACGATCCACGTCGGTTCCCAAAGGGGGTTGAGCTATGATTCAAATATGATCAAGAAAAACTCCCCAATGAGCTCGGCAATCTACCAATCAAGTGGGTATCGATAGCTATGTTCTCTTTGGTTCGAATACGACCTATGTTTGAAGAGGAAGCCCCCAAGTGATCATGTTGTTAACGGCTAGATTTGAATACGATCATAAGCCGGATCCACCTCCAAGTGACCATGTAATGTTGTAATGAAAATAACATATTTACCTTTGGAGGAGAAAAGGACAGAGGTCCTGCTTTATTATGTATCATAATATATACATGGCTATAGAAATATGTACATTATGAGAGCGGTGGCTCAAGTGTAATAAGGCCGAAGCTGAGCTATGTTCCACGGCCGTCGGGTCTCTTCCTCCGATTTACGTGAATCTTTGTGCTCCCGAACATCGATAAGGTAGTATGACCCGTTGTGCAAGTTCTTGCTGACCACAAAGGGCCCTTCCCAAGGCGGGGATAACTTGTGTGCATCTGTTTGATCTTGGATGAGCCGGAGCACCAGATCACCTTCCTGGAAGACTCTGGACTTAACCCGGCGGCTGTGATAGCGGCGCAGGTCTTGTTGGTAAATCACCGAGCGAGCCGCTGCCACATCACGCTGTTCGTCCAACAAGTCAAGAGCATCTTGGCGCGCCCGCTCATTATCCGCCTCAACATAAGCCGCCAATCGAGGCGAGTCATGATGGATGTCGCTAGGGAGGACCGCCTCCGCTCCATAAACCATGAAGAAAGGCGTGTAACCCGTAGACCTGTTAGGAGTAGTATTGATGCTCCATAACACGGAGGGTAACTCCTCCACCCAACAACCTGGCGTCCGTTGCAAAGGGACCAACAGCCGGGGCTTGATGCCCTTCAAGATTTCCTGATTGGCTCTCTCAGCTTGACCATTTGACTGAGGGTGAGCCACTGATGAAACATCAAGCCGAATATGCTCTCATTGAAAAAACTCCTCCATGGCGCCTTTAGACAGATTGGTACCATTGTCAGTTATAATGCTGTGTGGAAAACCAAAGTGAAATATCACCCTTTTCATAAACTGAACCGCTGTGGGTGCGTCACACTTACTAACTGGCTCTGCTTCAACCCACTTTGTGAACTTGTCGACCGCCACCAGGAGGTGGGTCTTCTTATCCTTAGATCTTTTAAAAGGCCCAACCATATCAAGCCCCCAGACCGCAAACGGCCAAGTAATTGGAATCATCCTCAATTCTTGAGCCGGCACATGAGCCCGTCGCGAGAACCTCTGGCATCCGTCACATTTACTGACCAAATCCTCTGCATCAACATCAGCCGTCAGCCAATAAAAACCATGATGAAAAGCCTTGGCCACAAGGGATTTTGAGCCGGCATGACGGCCACAATCCCCCTCGTGAATTTCACGTAAAATTTCTTGACCTTCCTCAGGGGAAACACAACGCTGGAAAGTTCCAGTGACACTGCGGCGATGCAGCTCGCCATTGACAATTATCATTGACTTAGACCGCCGGGTTATTTGTTTGGCCAAAGTTTCATCCTCAGGCAATTCTACCCGGGTCATGTAAGCCAAGTATGGTACTGTCCAGTCTGGAGTAACGTGGAGAGCCGCCACCAACTGTGCCTCCAGGTCAGGAACAGCCAAGCCTTCCTCTGTATGCAACTTAACCGAAGGGTTATGCAAGATGTCTAAGAAAGTATTAGGCGCCACTGGCTTTTGCTGAAAGCCTAGCCGGCTTAATGCATCAGCCGCCTCGTTCTTTCTGCGATCGATGTGCTCTACTTGGTAACCCTGAAAATGTCCAACAATGGCATCAACTTCGCGGCGATAAGCCACCATGAGAGGGTCTTTGGAATCCCACTTGCCTGACACTTGTTGGGCCACTAAATCTGAGTCGCCAAAGCACCTTACCCGGCTCAAGCTCATCTCTTTAGCCACCCGAAGACCCTGGAGCAAGGCCTCGTACTCAGCCGCATTGTTAGTACAGGGAAACATCAACCGTAGCACATAGCAAAACTTGTCATCTCGAGGGGAAGTTAATACAACTCTAGCCCCCGAGCCCACCAATTGCCTAGACCCGTCGAAGTGAATAGTCCGGTATGTATTATCCGGTTTCTCTTCAGGCACCTGCAGCTCTGTCCAATCGTTCATGAAATCCACCAATGCTTGAGATTTGATAGTAGTGCGTGGCACGTATTTCAGACCATGAGGCCCAAGTTCTATAGCCCACTTAGCCACACTTCCTGTGGCTTCTCTGTTTTGGATGATATCTCCCAAGGGAGCAGAACTAACCACAGTGATAGGGTGACCCTGGAAATAATGCTTAAGCTTCCGGCTTGCCATGAATACCCCATAAACAAGCTTCTGCCAATGCGGATACCGTTGTTTGGACTCAATGAGTACTTCGTTGACGTAGTAAACCGGCCGCTGAACCGGATACTCCTTACCCGCTTCCTTACGCTCCACCACCACAGCCACACTGACGGCTCGTGTGTTAGCGGCTACATACAGCAATAAGAGCTCCTTGTCAATGGGAGCAGCAAGGACTGGGGGCTCAGCCAGCTGTCTCTTCAAATCCTCAAAAGCAGCATTAGCGGCATCATTCCAGATAAAGTCATCTGTTTTCTTCATCAACTGGTACAGTGGCATGGCCTTTTCACCCAACGGCTTATAAACCGGCTCAAAGCAACGATGCAGCCCACCAGACGCTGGACGTCGTTTATGCACGCCGGCTTAGCCAGAGAGGTGATTGCTTTGATCTTTTCCGGGTTAGCTTCAATGCCTCTGTGAGAAATCAGAAAACCCAAGAGCTTGCCTGCGGGAACACCAAAAACACACTTGGCCGGGTTAAGCATCATCTTGTAAACCCGGAGATTGTCAAAGGTTTCTTTAAGATCATCTACCAAGGTCTCCTTCTCCCAGGATTTAACCACGATATCATCCACATAGGCATGAACGTTGCGCCCAATCTGGTTATGAAGACAATTCTGCACACAACGCTGGTAAGTCGCCTGTGCACTCTTGATCCCAAAAGGCATAGATACATAACAGAAGGCTCCAAAGGGAGTGATGAATGCCGTCTTCCCCTCGTCCTTAACTGCCATTTTAATCTGATGGTATCCAGAATAAGCATCCAAAAAACTTAAGCGTTCACAACCCGCCGTAGCATCAATAATTTGATCAATACGTGGGCGAGCATAAGGATCAGCCGGATAGGCCTTGTTTAAATCTGTGTAATCCACACACATCTGCCAGGTGCCATTCTTCTTGAGCACGAGCACCGGGTTAGCTAACCACTCTGGATGAAAGACTTCCATGATAAACCCGGCCGCCAAGAGCCGGGCCACCTCCTCACCAATGGCTTTCCGCCTCTCCTCATTAAACCGCCGGAGGAATTGCCTGACCGGCTGAAATTTCGGATCAATATTGAGAGTGTGCTCAGCGAGTTCTCTAGGCACACCCGGCATGTTAGAAGGTTTCCATGCAAAGATGTCCCTGTTCTCACGGATGAACTCGATGAGCGTGCATTCCTATTTCGGATCCAGATTGGCACTGATGCTGCACTGCTGAGATGAGTCACCTGGAACAAAGTCAACAAGTTTAGTCTCATCAGCTGACTTAAATTTCATTACCGGCTCATGCTCCGTGGTTGGCTTTTTCAAAGACGTCATATCTGCCGGGTCAACATTGTCCTTGTAAAACTTCAACTCCTCTGTTGCACAAACAGATTCAGCGTAAGCCGCATCACCTTCCTCACACTCCAAGGCTATCTTTCGGCTGCCATGAACCGTAATGGTCCCATTGTGACCCGGCATCTTGAGCTCCAGATACACGTAACACGACCGTGCCATGAACTTGGCGTAAGCCGGCCGCCCAAACAAGGCGTGGTATGGGCTTCTTATCTTGACCACCTCAAAGGTTAGTTTTTCCACCCTGTGGTTGTACTCATCTCCAAAGGCCACTTCCAGCTCGATCTTACCGACCGGATATGCTGACTTGCCGGGCACCACGCCATGGAAAACAGTATTGGACTGGCTGAGGTTTTTATTAGTTAAACCCATACGACGGAAGGTCTCATAATAGAGGATGTTGATGCTGCTGCCTCCGTCCATGAGCAATTTAGTGAATTTATACCCCCCAAACTGAGGATCCACCACCAAGGCCAGGTGACCCGGATTATCAATCCGGGGAGGATGATCTTCCCTACTCCACACAATAGGCTGCTCAGACCATCTTAAATAACGTGGAACCGCCGGCTCAACAGCATTCACAGCCCTTTTATGGAGCTTCTGCTCTCGCTTGCATAGACTGGTAGTAAATACGTGATACTGCCCGCCGTTGAGCTGCTTTGGATTAGTCTGGTATCCCCCCTGCTGCTGCTGATGACCCTGGCCGGACTGCTGATTAAAGCCCCCTTGAACATTCTGAGAATTGGAATTTGAAGCGCCGCCCGGGCCATGAAAGCCGCCAGCGCCTGAACCGCCGCCCGGGCCACTGTTGCCATTGAAAACACTGGAATTTTTAAAGGCCTTCATGATTGCGCAGTCCTTCCATAGATGAGTGGCCAACTTTTCCCTAGAGCCATGCCTTGTGTGACACCCAAGTTTTTATTTGGATTTTTCAGAAGATTTTTATTTGACTTGAGGGAGGTGATTAATTTTTTTTTCAAAAGAACTCTCCCTTTCAAATATTTTTTTATGGAAAAAGTTTTATTTGGATTCACCCAAGATCTGTCTTTGGTCTTGGAGGTTCTTGCTTTTCATTTGGACTCAAGACAAAATACTTTTCACTTGGGAAAATGCCTTTTGAAAATCTCTTTGAAATTTGCACTATGGCTTTTGGAATAATCCTTTACCACTTTCAACATTTCCCTCTTGCCATGGCCTTAGTGCAAATACTCTCTCCTAACCCTCCCCTCATCTTTGGATCATGTTTGGCATCTAATCCAGCAAGTTGAACCTCCCCTATGTTTATTTTCCATTTAAATCTTATTCAAATAAATTTCTGTCTTCTATTCTATCCATTGGTGATTTACAAAGGAACTCTACTTTCTATTTTGATTTTTGCCCCCA
Organism: Triticum dicoccoides; assembly: GCF_002162155.2. Classification (NCBI taxonomy): domain Eukaryota; kingdom Viridiplantae; phylum Streptophyta; class Magnoliopsida; order Poales; family Poaceae; genus Triticum; species Triticum dicoccoides. The sequence goes on from NC_041389.1 coordinate 645,656,823, forward strand.
AACCAACTCTCCTCCCTAGTCCTTTGAACCCTCAACCAAGATCCATGAAGATCCACTGGTCTTCAGTTCAAAGTTTTGAAACTACACTTGCTGCAAGTTTGGACCAGATTTGTCAAATTTGGTGAAATTCATTCAAACCTTTCTCCAAAAATTCCAAAAGTAAAATCAGGCAGCCTCTGGGTGCATTGAGTGGTCACCTCACCAAGTTACAGCCCCAGAAATTTTTTTCTCATTGCCAAATCATTCTGTCGAGCACCTGCAGTGCATTGTCAAATTCAGTTTCAGTTAAGTTCAGAGAACATTGCAGTGCACTGTCGTTTTCTTCAGAACCCGACGTCGATCTCACCAGTGCCACTGTGTCGCCTTGCTCCCCGTCCCCTCCCTCTTGTTCCTGCACCGCACGAACGTCTGGCACCTTGCGCACGTCAGCGACGAGCAGCAGAAGGTGCGCCGCCCCGTAACCGACGCCAGCGGCGGCTTTGCGGCCGCCAGCGGGAGGCACGGCGCTGACGGCGCCACCCAGCGCCGCCCAAGCCACCGGAGCTCGCCGCGTGGCCTTCCACTCCCCCGAACGCGCTGCCGCTCTCGTCGTGAACCGCAGGGCGCGGAGCGCGCTCTCTGCCGCCGTCGAGCCCATGCGGTCATCTCACCGTGGACCGACGCCATTACGCCAAGACCAACTCCGTTTATCTGTGGAATGACACCAGTAACCTCCACTGATGCCGTCTGGCCACTCAAACCTCCTGCCAATCCACTGCATCGCCGTAATCGTTCGCCGGAGATTCTCCGTTCACGGCCACCCCGTCGATCCGCCTATAAATAGAGGCCCCGAGCTTCAACTCGAGCACACACCATCCCAGCACTCTACCGAGAGCACGCCTAGCCACTGGAAGAGCCCCGAGGAGGTCTCCTTCCTCGACTCCGGCCGCCGCGACCCGCCACGGGATCCAGCTCGATTCGCCCCCGTGTGTGCACCTCCGCCTCCCTTCTCTTGCCAGTAGCTTCACTATGCATCCCTCCTTCTGACCCGTGCTTCAATTCGAAGTTTGCAGCCCTCCACCGGAGTTCTCCATCCTCACCCGAGCCGCCGTCCGCCGGAGAAAGTGTCGTCGTCGACGTGGTGCTCTCCGACGGTCGAGTCCACCATCCACCGACGCGAAAGGACACGCTGAAGCTCTTGGTACCCTCCGATCCTCCTAACTCGCCGTGGTTCGACGCCGGCGTCCACCGCAGTCTTCGGGCGCCGGCGAGCTTTTCAAACCTGACATGTGGACCCCGCATGTCAGCCTCTGTTATATTCTCCCTCGAACCGTTTTCTGTTGGCGCCTTCGGGCAAATACGCTTTCCCTCTTGAGCTTGCGCATTTCCAATCGAACCGTTTTCTGTTTTCTCAGTTAAAACCCTGGAACTTTTTTGTTTCATTACAGATAAGTCCCTGGACAGAAACCTTTATAACTTTTTAATAAAAAGGGATTTTTGAGTGATTCTTTTTCTGACAATCTTAAAATTTTGTCTAGTTTTTTATGAGATTTAATTGGAATTTGTTTGGAGAAGTTTCTGTGCACCCATTGGTTTTCATGTTAGTGCCCGTTTTCGTGATTGCCGTAGGTTCCGGAAGAGGTGACGGAGCCGCGAACTTCGCCGAGCTAGACTCCGACTTCTCCGAACCAGGCAAGCATGTGTTGAACATTTGATATGATAGGTGTTTTGCATGTTTGCTTGAAAGTTTGTGCGTGGCATATGAGTGTCGGTAAATACCTCGTTGCTTGTAAGGCAACTACCCGCATGTTCCAAAGTTGCGATGATCTCTGATGAGAGATGGCCAAATCATGTGGTGACATGAAGGGCAGCAAGGTGGTACTGTTGTAGCATACCAGCCTTGCGTCATCCGACTTTCTCCGACGTTAACGTGGACGGAGTCACGTTATCGTTCTTTTCCCGCATGTTCCAAAGTTGCGATGATCTCTGATGAGAGATGGCCTAATCATGTAGTGACATGAAGGGCAGCAAGGTGGTACTGTTGTAGCATACCAGCCTTGCGTCATCCGATTTTCTCCAACGTTAACGTGGACGGAGTCACGTTATCGTTCTTTCCCCCTTCCGTGCTACCACATGTTTCATTTGCCAGGATGCGGTTTAGTAAGTTGGTAACCTCTTTCCGTGTACACACCAAACAGAGAGGCCGGGATGATGGTACCTTGGCCCAGGATTAAAGCCAGTCATCCGGTCAGGGGGCATGGGTGTTTCCGGTTGGGACCGAGAGGGGGGGCACCCCCTTAGAGTGCGCGTATAGAAATTTGATCCCATGCTACGCGAGGTTGTAGCCTCCCCGTCTCAAGGTTTTTCTTGAACGTTGCCGAGGGTGATCCCTGGCTTCGGAAGGTTGAATTGGGTGTGTACTGGTTAGACGTGTTTCTTCCAAAACACCGTAGACGGAACTAGTCCCCGTGACTACTGGAATCCATTGACTGTGGTTAAGTACAAACTCTGCAGAGTCAATTCCTTCCAAGTCATCGTATCCATGATCAAGTAGTGTAATCAGTATATCCATATCTATCCGCGTGGAAAACTTGTCCCCGGTGAACAAGCTCAAGTGGTAAACCCAGTTTGATTATTATTACTGTGGATGAACTAACTTTATATTTGTCTCGTGCTTGTGATAATTTATGTTCCCGAACTATTGTATTATTGAGCTACAATATAAGCCCTTTATGTGACATCGCGCAGACGTCCGACTGTGGTGTGTTTTTGTTTCTTACATTAAATATAAGCCCTTTATGTGATGTCGCTCAGACGTCCGACTGTGGCACGCACCGCCTTTATTTTCTGTTCTAAGCCCTTTATGTGGTGTCGCCCCGATGCCCGACTGTGGCATTATTATTCTGCATTTTCCGCTCGAGGAGTCATTCAGACACTCGTTTGGCACTAGTATTATTATTCTCGCAGTTTCCTCTCGAGGAGTCATTCACACCCTCGTTTGGCACCAGCATTATTATTCTCGCAGTTTCCTCTTGAGGAGTCATTCAGACCCTCGTTTGGCACCAGTATTACTATTCTGCAGTTTCCGCTCGAGGGGTCATTCAGACCCTCGCTTGGCACCCAGTATTTATTATCTCTATGTCTGAACGCACTGGATAAATTGTTCATATGCTTCATGTTTACATTTGTTATATCTTATGTTCGAACTGTCTTGCGAGTACTTTCATAGTACTCACCTGGCTTGTTGATTTGGCCAGATGTTGACGAAGGCGATCTCTTGGATGAAGAGTTTGATAGCGCGTCCGACGCCTAGAGGAGTCCCAGTCAGTCCTGCAAGATCCCGGATATTGGTCACTTGTATTATATACGTTTCCGCCACCCGCAATAAGTCTCCTCGAGCCTCACTCCGACGCTCGAAGAGCTGTAGTATTCAGGAGTCATATCACTCACTTCGCGGTGATATTTCCACCACCGTTATTATCGTGAGTTAGTAGCTATGCCACCCTATCCGCCGTCTTGTTTTATCAGCGTGCATGTAATAAATTGTTGGGCAGTCTCCGCTCAACCTTGTATTATATTCAGTACTCCTGGTATTTTTCTTCTGTGACCAAGATATTGTCTACCAGTGAGAAGGAATTCTTCCTTACTGGTCTGTAAAAGGGATTTGTCTCTCAATAATTATTTTATTGAAAAACCGGTCGTGACACCTTGGGCAAGGCTCATTCAACAATTGTTCAAGCATCGGGCCTGACCCGCCGGCTCGGGGAGGTGGTCTCCCCTTGCGCTGGTGGTTGCTACCCTGTGAATTGGCGTTGGCCACAAATTCCATACTGCCATCAGCCTTACGCTTGTTACCTCCTTGGTTCGCCGGGTTATGCTGGGGGCCCTTGCCATTGCCGTTCCGTTTTCCCTTCCCCGTCATTTCATCATCCGATGCGGGATCCTTGGTACTATCAGAGTCGGCGTACTTGACCAGAGCCGCCATCAACATACCCATATCATTGCAATCACGCTTGAGCCGCCCGAGTTTCATCTTCAGGGGCGCAAAACGACAATTCTACTCTAACATTAAGACTGCAGAGCCGGCATCCATCTTATCAGATGAATGTATTATTTCTTTGACTCGGCGAACCCAATGGGTTGTAGACTCACCCTCCTGCTGCTTACAGTTAGTCAAATCCACAATTGACATAGATTGCCTACATGTATCTTTGAAGTTTTGGATGAACCGGGCTTTTAGCTCAGCCCAAGACCCAATAGAGTTCGGTGGCAGTCCTTTCAACCAAGTGGGGGCAGTCCCATCTAACATCATGGTGAAGTACTTGGCCATTGCCGCTTCGCTGACCTCCAGCAACTCCATAGCCATCTCGTAACTCTCGATCCATGCTCTGGGTTGCAAATCAGCCGTGTAATTAGGTACCTTCCTAGGCCCCTTGAAATCCTTGGGCAGACGTTCATTACGGAGAGCCGGCACCAGACAAGGAACACCTCGGTCCTCGTAGGTATACCCGCGTCGATGGAGGCCGTCGGATAAGCCGGGAGTGGCTGGTAAGCCGTCAACTGAGCCGCCTGCTCCGCCTCTCGTCGTGCTCTGTCTTGGTCTACCACATTAAAAGCTCCATCATGAACCGGGCCGTGGCCTGGAGGCAAATCACGGCGTCGGACATTGCTAGAGCCGGTCGCTGAGACCATGTGTCTGCTATAACTCGGGCTCCGGCCTGGGCGAGGGGTTGAATGAATCCTATCCCGGCTATATGAATATGCCTCCTGTTGCACCAGAGCCGTCTGAAGGAGTTCTCTGACCCGGCGGGTTTCAACCGCCGTCAGAGAGTCGCCATCAATTGGGAGAGCCGCCAGTCGCGCCGCCGCGGCGACCATGTTTTCCAACGGGTTGGCGTAATGACCCGATGGTATTGGCATGTACTGAAGCGGGGCAGCGTTCACCCGGGGAGGCCCCGTCACTTGGGGCTGAATTGACGCTCCAGCCCTGGGTGCCGTGATCTCTGGCGGGTTACTGGGCGCTGCACCAGGCGTGTTGAAGAGGTTTCGAGGATTGTAAACCGAAGGGAGTTGAGATTGGGCCTTTTGATGCCTTCTTCTCATGACCTCATTGGACGCGTTCTGATCCATCGTGAGCCAGAAAGACTGCGCCTGAATCAGCTGAGTCTGGGCGTCGAGAGCCGCCCTTTCTGCAGCCATCCTGATCCCTTCCGCCGCCAGATCCTTCTTGGCTTTTGCTAGATCCAACTTTAACTGTGCTACCTCCGTGTCATGCTGAGCTTGATCCACTGGGGCGACCGTAGCGGTTAACAGGGCTGTCATCTTGTCTGTGAGATCCATCAGCACCTGAGCCGGCGAGGGCACAGGGCTTCTTGCCCCGGCGGCGGGGTTTTGAACAGGTTGTGCGCCAGCCATGAAGATTCCAACCCGGCTCGGCGGCTCAAAGGGGTCCGGAATGCTGTCGCCATCGGAACAGCGCCTGAGCCTGCCATCTTGAAGTTGGTATAACGAGTCAGCCTCCTCTGTGGATGACTCGCCGTCAGAGCGAGCGGCCGTCTCCTCTCCAGATCCAGATCTTTCAGAGAGTCCTCCATGGACACATCCCACGAACGCATGCTTCAAGGCAGGCAGAGTCCGGGCGGGTCGTGCACGCTGAGCCGTCTCGATGAGATCAGCGCAGAGGTCCAGCTCAAGGCCCGGCTCACCAATCTTGCCAATAAAGACATGGATTCCGCCTAAGGGGACCCGGTACCCGTACTCAATTGAGCCGGCGTCGGGGCTCCAGTTTGCATCGTTGATGTAGAGCTTGCCGCGACGACTCTTGGTCATTCAGCCCACAGCGTATCCCTTGAGCCCTTCGAAGCTGCCCTTCAAGAACTCAAATCCACATGCACTGGCCCCACAGTGGGTGCCAACTGTCGTGGAATTGTCACGGCAGATGTCCTCATGCAAGGACTTAGTCGTGGAGCCATCGCAGCTAGGAAGCTTAAAGGGGTTAAGCGGGACAAGGAATACGAGGGTTATACTGGTTCGGCCCCTTACGGTGAAGGTAGAAGCCTACGTCCAGTTGAGGTGGTATTACTTAGGGTTTCGATGACCAGGGAGCTTAATCGCTATGCCTGGCTCTTGATCTGTTGTTTTTCGTCCTGAACCGCCGCCGGGTCATCCCTTTATATAGAGAGGCTGACGCCCCGCGGCCCTCAGAGTCCCGGCCGGCTTATAACAGTGTCCGGCTCGGACTCTTAACTACTCTTGCCTTACATTACAAGTCTTGCCATAATGGCGGTTTATCACTACGGGCCTTAAGCCGCCTCCGAGTCTTAAGCCCATTATCGATCCGCCATCCTCTAGCCCGGTACTGGGCTTCACGTGATGATCAGTATGACGTAACCCGGCCCCTCCTGGGCGGGTGACTCTAATGGTTATATCTTCAACACCACCCGAAGACCATGGAGCAAGGCCTCGTACTCAGCTGCATTGTTAGTACAGGGAAACATCAACCGTAGTACGTAACAAAACTTGTCACCTCGAGGGGAAGCTAACACAACTCCAACCCCCGAGCCCTCCAATTGCCTGGACCCCTCGAAGTGAATAGTCTAGTATGTATTATCCGGTTTCTCTTTAGGCACCTGCAGCTCTGTCCAAACGTTGATGAAATCCACCAATGAAAAAAAACTTGAGATTTGATAGCAGTACGTGGCACGTACTTTAGACCATGAGGCCCAAGTTCTATGGCCCACTTAGCAACTCTTCCTGTGGCTTCTCTGTTTTGGATGATATCTCCTAGGGGAGCAGAACTAACCACAGTGATAGGGTGGCCCTGGAAATAATGCTTAAGCTTCCGGCTTGCCATGAACACCCCATAAACAAGCTTCTGCCAATGTGGATACCGTTGCTTGGACTCAATGAGTACTTCGCTGACGTAGTAAACCGGCCGCTGAACCGGATGTTCCTTACCCGCTTCCTTACGCTCCACCACCACAGCCACACGGACGGCTCATGTGTTAGCGGCTACATACAACAATAAAGGCTCCTTATCGACAGGAGCAGCAAGGACTGGCGGCTCAGCTAGCTGTCTTTTCAAATCCTCAAAAGCAGCATTAGCAGCATCATTCCAGACAAAGTCATCTGTTTTCTTCACCATCTGATATAGTGGCATGGCCTTTTCACCCAACCGGCTTATAAACCGACTCAAAGCAGCGATACGACCCGCCAGACGCTGGACGTCATTTATGCACGCCGGCTTAGCCAGAGAGGTGATTCCCTTGATCTTCTCCGGGTTAGCTTCAATGCCTCTGTGAGAAACCAGAAAACCCAAGAGCTTGCCGACAGGAACACCAAAAACACACTTGGCCGGGTTAAGCATCATCTTGTAGACCCGGAGATTATCAAAGGTCTCTCTCAGATCATCTATCAAGGTCTCCTTCTCTCTGGATTTGACCATGATATCATCCACATAGGCATGAACGTTGTGCCCAATCTGATTATGAAGACAATTCTGCACGCAACGCTGGTAAGTTGCCTGTGCACTCTTGAGCCCAAAAGGCATAGACACATAACAGAAGGCTCCAAACGAGCAACTAGCATAGCAATGATAGTAATGAGATCTAGGGTAACGGTCATCTTGCCTGAAATCCCGCTAGGAAGAAGAACGAGTCCATGAAGAAGATGAAGCCACGAAGACGAACGAATCCTCACGATCGCTACGACACGGGAACTATCGAGAAGAAGCACACCACACATGAACAAAGCATGATGCTCAACCAAGTATGATGCATGACAAGGCTATATGAAGCTACTCATGACAAGAGATGATGCATAAAAGAACAACACATCAAAGCAAGTTTAAATGAGGCCGGAACTAACATATAACAACTCCGGTAAGTCCTCATATGCAAATTTCGAAATTGGTCCAGAACTGAATAAACCTTATGTTCAAGTTGTTAAAAAAAAAGTTAAGACGCACCATGATGATCTACATGAAATTCTAGTCAAATTACATATAAAGTTCATTAGATTCGGAGCTACGGCCTAGAAGATATGAGCAAAACAAGTTAAACATGGCATTGATGCAACATGCATTCAAACATCAAACAAACACACTCAAGGCATGGATGCAACATGATACTATGAAACTACATGCAATTCTAAGCAAGTTTCATATAGAGCATGCTCAAAACGGAGCAACGGTGCAACACATACACTCCAAACAAGACATAGCAACAAACTGTCCAAAACAGCAACTAGGCTTCTAGCAAGCATCAAAACTACATGCTACAGCAACTCAACATGAAAACAAAAGGCATGGACATGAATCTACTAATTGCATAGAACAAAAGTCCCTTACTTAACATGAGCCAAAAAGGCACAGAAGATATGATGGCACCCATGTAAACATAGCAAGTTTTATTAACAGCTTCAGACTTAGAAGAAAACAGAGCATGGCAGAAATAATGATAAGTAGGCATGTTGGTGAGCTTGAACCACTCACCACGGAGCACTAGATGGCATGACAAGGTAACCAGAAGTAAGATGGCACAAATATCAAACTAAAAATGGCAATAGAAAGTTCATAGGGTGAATGGATCCTTATCAAAACACATGGCAAAAACTGGACTTAATGTTAACAGGCTGACAGAAACATTATTTAGCAACTTTGCAGCAATATTACAACAATCTAAAGTAGGCCATAAATGCAACCAAGGGCATGGATGGATAGCGCATAATATGTATAACAAAACACCCTTAGTGAACATCTCCAGATTATGCATATAACTCATGATGGAAGTAGGTTTACATGGCAACAAAATATAACAGACTCAGACTTAGCAGAAATGACTAAGTCACAGAAATCAGCAACATCACAGAGGCTACTTTGCATGCTTGTGCTAGTCACCACATACATCCTAAAAATACAACGCTAGCACCACTGTAAAGATGGCATGATGTAGATCAAAACACATGTAGACATCAATCACATATGATGCACACACAAAATGCAATGAAAAAGAAAAATCGTCAAGTTCTGATAACAGACATCAGATAACATCATATAGCACTCTTGCAACAATTATTAGAGCATCAAGATGACCTCAAACAAACATGGCACAATGTAAGAAAATGGAGAGCATCTCATGGTGAATATTTTGATATATTATATGCATGAATCAGAGCACCGAGCACGAAGTTATGACATGACAAATATGGCAACATGAGATGAAAATCCTGGGACTTGGAGAGATTTTTTACCCCGCGAAAGACTGGACGAGGGGGTGCGGGATGGAGGGATCCGGGAGGGGCGGAGGCGTGTTTGGATCACGGGACGGGTGGATCTCGCCCACCCGCCCGGATCTGGCGACGAGGCGACGCCGACGAAGCTCCGGTGAGCTCCGACGAACGGGGACGGGCGGCAGGGGCGGATCTCGCCCCAGGGCGGCCGGATCCAGGCGCAGGGAGGCAATGCGGGCGCCGGGGCTCACCGGCCGGCGGTGAAGGGCGGCGGGGCGCGCCAGCGGGAGGAGCTGGGCGGCGCCGGCAGACGGAGTCGCGGGCTCGGGCATGGGGCACCCGCGGGTGAGCGGCAGCGCGCGG
>NC_041389.1:645666827-645691060 GCF_002162155.2 Triticum dicoccoides
CGGGGCGGACATGTCCGGCGGCGAGAGGGAGGGGAAGGCTAGGGTTCATCCGCGAAATTTCGAGGGGGAGGTGCAAATATATACGCAGAGGGAGTTAGGAGAGTCCAAACGGAGTGCGGTTTTCGCCCACATGATCGTGATCGAACGACCGAGAGCATGGAGGGGGTTTGGATGGGCTAGTGGGCTGTTTGGAGGTTTTTTTTTTGCAACACACAAAAGCCCTTTGCGGTTACCCGGTTAACCATTGGAGTATTAAACGACCTCCAAATGGAACGAAACTTGACAGGTGGTCTGTCGGTGGTATACCAAGGCCACTTGGCAAGCCTCGGTCCATTCCGAGAACGTTTACCACCCGCTTACGAAAATAAACAAGAGGGGTACGCTGGTGCATGCGAGAGTGTCGGCTCGCAAAACGAACAATGGGGAAAAGGACCGGATGCAAGTTTTGAAAAACATGATGATGCAATGCAGATGATGACATGACAAAATGCAACACGCAAGCAAATGACATGGCAACAAAGGCGAATGACTGGCCAACACCTGGCGCATCGGATCCGGGGCGTTACAACACTCCTCCACTAATAAGAGATCTCGTCCCGAGATCTTAGAACCGAGACGGAAGGGAAAGGGATGAGGTGAAATAAGAACAAAACAGTGAGGATGAACAACGTCAAGAACACTGAGAAGAAGAGAGGAACGACGAGAATGACGAGAATCAAATGCTCACGGAATCAGATAGACTCTGAAACCACTCCGGTTAGAACGAGATAAGAAACGAATAAGACTAAAAGGATTTAGGCAGCACTCCAGCTAAACAAGGAAAGAATAGAACATGAACTTGAGAAATGGAACGATACTTGTAACGCCCCGGATGTAACATTCCATATTTGTAACTCTGACTCCTGCCATTTTTCGGCTATGTGCTATGATATTCCCTCCGTGGTTGGGTTTTGTCTCTCGTTTGAATTTTATTCATGTCATGCATTTCGTATCATGTCATCATGTGCATCTCATTTGCATACGTGTTCGTCTCATGCATCCGAGCATTTTCCCCGTTGTCTGTTTTGCAATCCGACACTCCCATCTCCTCCGGCGCACCCCTCTTGTTTCTTTTCGTGAGCGGGTGTTAAACATTCTCGGGATGGATCGAGGTTTGCCAAGTGGCCCTGGTATACCACCGGTAGACAACCTGCCAAGTTTCGTGCCATTTGGAGGTCGTTGATACTCCAACAGTTAATTGGGTAACCGCGAAGGCCTTCTGTGTGTTGCAGCCCAACACCCCTTCAAAACAGCCCAAAACCCATCTAAGACACCTCCATGCTCTCGATCGTTCAATCACGATCCTCTGGGCTAAAACCGTGCTCAATTTGGAGTCTCCTAGCTCCCTCTACCTATAAATATGTGAGACTCCCTGTCGTGGAATTGTCACGGCAGATGTCCTCGTGCTAGGACTTAGTCGTGGAGCCATCGCAACTAGGAAGCTTAAAGGGGTTAAACGGGACAAGGAACACGAGGGTTATACTGGTTCGGCCCCTTACGGTGAAGGTAAAAGCCTACGTCCAGTTGAGGTGGTATTGATTATGGTTTCGATGACCAGGGAGCTTAATTTCTATGCCTGGCTCTCGATGAGAACTTACTTGTCCCTAAACCGCCGTCGGGTCGTCCCTTTATATAGAGAGGTTGACGCCCGACGGCTTTCAGAGTCCCGGCCGGCTCATAAGAGTGTCCGGCTCGGACTCTCAACTATTCTTGCCTTACACTACAAGTTTTGCCATACGGCGGTTTATCACTACGGGACTTAAGCCATCTCCGGGTCTTAGGCCCATCATTGACACGCCGTCTTCAAGCTCGGTACTGGGCTTCGCGTGATGACCATTATGAGTAACCCGGACCCTCCTGGCGGGTGACCTTAAGGGTTATATCCTCAACATTAGGCCCCAGATTGATTTGAACCGGTTCATGTCAATCTTCAATCCTCTTGAAAGAAAATTTTCCGGCTTACATCTGTGCGAAGGCTTTAACCCACCGTGATGTCATCTTCTGGATTTCTGGTAACCCGCCATGACGTCATCTTCCATTAAGTCCATTTTTTACTCCACCATATCCGCAACGGATCTTATCTTTAATTGCCGTCCCGAAAATCGATGCGTTTTTATGGTGAGATAACCACGCCGTGGCCTCCTCGTTTCTCGCGCCCACTTATGAGCCTCGCCTTATAAATAGCCCGGCCCATGAGCCTCATGCCACTCGTCGCCTCCATCCTCTTCCTTCTCTCGCCACTGTGCTGTCGCCCGAGCTCCGCCGCCGCCACCGTTGCGGGTTTCTTCATCTTCACCAACTCAGGCCGCTACATCACCCTGACGTGACCAGAGAAACGCGCCGGATCTCCGCCGTAACTCCGCACCTGTAAGTCCCTGCACTTCTCCACCATAGATCCACATTAGGGTTCCACTATTCTTCGCTGTTCTTCGCAAGTTCTTCGCAAGTTCCCTGTAGTTCTGCCACTATGGTTATGTTTCGATCCAAGATTAGCACAGAGCTCCTGCGGTAGTTGTTGCTCATCCATTTTGACACTAGTAGATCCCATTTGTTTGAAAGAAGATCCCATTCTGAATCCATGGGCTTCTTCTGCGTTAGTTCTAGGTCTAGAGATTTTTTCTCTTTTAGCCAACCGTTTGATCTAAAATAATTACTGCGATCAGTGAAACTTGTTTTCACCACACTTAGTGAAAAATTGCCTCTACTGAGCTATGGCGGCTCACATTTCCGGCTCAAAAGAAGCCATGCGCCGTAAATTTTCCGGCTCATTTATGATAAAGCTGTAGACAATTTGAATTACTCATGAATACTTGCAACGGCTTAGATAACCCGATGCACTTAACCATATGTCATTAGGCCCCTCTCATAAGCCGCCATTGGAATATTAAACTGTAAACGTCTGCCGGCTTATAATTGAACCGGACATTTTCCTTTTGTCATAGGCTTCGTCTTTCACAATGCCTCCCAAAGCTCCCACAGCACCCATCACGTGCAACTAGATGAGGTCCAACGTCACCGACGACACCTTAGCTGATTTCGTAAAGACGGGTTACTTGCCCAAGAAAGAAATCATGTCTTATCGTGCCCCTGATCCGTCGGAGGAGAGACCGCAACCAACGGATGGGGAGGTGGTGATATTTGTGGATGACATGAGCCGGGGCTTCGCACCGCCCGGCTCAAAATTCTTTAGAGATGTGCTGAATTTCTTTGATCTGCGGCCACAAGACATAGGACCCAACTCTGTGTCAAATATATGCAACTTCCAAGTATTCTGCGAAGTCTATCTTGGAGAAGAGCCCAGCCTGCTGCTCTTTAGAGAGCTCTTTTATCTGAACCGCCAGAATGAGTGCGCCAACGGGCCGAGCCTGGAACTTGGTGGAATCTCCATTCAACGCCGGAGAGACTGCCTCTTTCCTTACGCTGAGCCGCCAAGCCATCCGAAAGACTGGAACCAGACGTGGTTTTATTGCCAGGACACTTCTCCGGCTGGCGAGAGCCCTCTGCCCGGCTTTCGTGCCCAGCGTCTGGAGCCAAGTCACTTGCTGCCGGATAAGCTAACTCAGGCCGAACGTCAACCTCTGATCCCCACCAGCAATAAGATCAAGTCTCTCCTGGGAAACGGCCTCACCGGCATTGATCTAGTCCGGGTTTGGATTTCTTGGTGGGTGATCCCCTTGAGCCACCGCCCCGGCATAATGTGTGCTTACACAGGCCGGAAGGATGACCTTCAGCGGCACAGCCCCAACGATCTTCCTGAGAACGTTGTGGACGATATGACCAAGTCTCTCCTGAATGAGAGCTTAGCCAACTGTGGGAGAACTGGCCTAAACCCCTTCTGTCAAGCTAACCCGGCTCCAGCGGTAAGCCACTGACCTGAACACCTTGGTTTTCCTTTGAATAGTTTCCATCTGAACTTTAATAAATCTTCATTGTATTTTTCAGGCTGATGATAAATTCTGGAAGGTCAAGTATGACCATGAGGCGGCTAAAAAAGCCAGAAAGGCTAAGAAAGCCGCCAGGAGAGCCGCTCCCCGCAAGAAGGGAAGCAGCCCTATTGCCTCAGAGATGCTTCAACTAAGTGACAGCTCCGAGTCAGAGGTAACCCCTGAATCTGTACGTTCTTGTTTTGTTTCTTGTTTATTCCTATCCACCTTATTGATACTGATCATTAGCAGGATGACACCGGAGCAAGTAACCCGGTGACTGAAGAGGTAATGACACTTTTCTCCGACTCGGATGCCTTGCCAAGGCTGAAAGTCCGAAGAGTAACCCGAAAAGTAAGATTTTCACATCCTTTAGCTTATCAAGATCCTCAATTTCTTTTGAAGCAACAGATTCATGAGAGCCGGCGGCACACCCGGACCAACAAGGATGCAGACCTCTCCTCCGGCTTACCTGAAGCTACAAGGAAGCGCCGGACCGAGGTTATCTCTAACCTATATCCTTTTCATCCTTTGGCGGGCGTTATACGTCAACCGCTCAACTCTTCTGATTCAAATTATCAGGAAACTTTACCTTCCTCTGGTGACTCTATGCAATCGAACTTGCCGGCTTTCAAGACCGTACCCGGGTAATAATGATCATCTCTTGTTGTGCTTATTTTCACTCATACTTTTGTACTAACCTTTTGTCCTTTCAGTGCCCAGGCAAAGCTCAGCAAGAGGGCGAAGAAGAATAAACCGGTCGAAGAGCCGGTCATGACTAAGCCGGAGGTTTCAGCTCAAGAGCCGCCAGCTGCCTCTGCTCCTGCCACCGCTCCAAGCGACGAGCCAGTCACAGAAACTTCTGCTAACCCGGAGACCTGCAGCCCGGCTCAGCCGGCCGATGACTCGGACGCGGTAATCACCCGAACGGAGTTTGTCGAGCCGGGGAGACCCACTGCGCTGCCCAAGTGCTCTGCTAAGGAAGAGTTGCTAGAGCGCCGCAGGGCCAAGCTGGACATCACCAACTACGCTAACTTGAGCATTGGAGATATCATCTCCGGCTATATCAATCAGGTGCACAGCAGCCGGGACTTGGAGATCGATATGGTGAAGCAGATACAGCAGAAGTCTAAGGTACCGCTCTATTGCTTACTGCATAGTCATCTTTACCATACTCTAGCCCCCAAGTCTACCACTTATGATAGAATATGTTGTAGACTTATCTTCCGGCTTACCCTCATGAACCGGTAATTTTGTAGATAGAAACTTTGAACATGCATTAGCCCCCAAGTGCCAAGTGTCTTTGCTTGGAAAGTGCTCAGGACTTTAAAATTTCATAATAATTATTCATACCATAACCCGGAAATTGTACAGGCTGCTTGCAAGAAGTTTGAGGCTGATATCTCTGAGCTGAAGAACCGCCTGAAGACTCAGGAAACTGAGACCCGGAAGGCCAACGCAAAATCTGAATCCAGCATTGCTGCTCAAGAGAAGCTGAAGAAGAAATTTGAAGCTGAAAGGAAGACTTGGGCCGAAGAGAAGGCTGCTCTGGTAAGCCGGGCCGAACAGGCGGAGAAAACTCTGACGGAGAGAACCGCCGAACTCTCCTGCTTAAAACGCCATGTGTCACAGATGGTCGCCACCATCTTCGGTAAGTCATTCTGCAGGCTTTGGACAAGTTTACAGTCTTTATGTCTCATAACTCCCATCATTGCTAACGGCTTATCTTATTTTGTTAAACAAGTCCCAGAAGCGCCAAACTCAATCAGAACGTGCTGACTAAGCTGAAGGCCGTGTACACCCTGGTGGAGCAACTCTACACCGGGTTACAGCGCGCCTTGGCCGTTGTGGCCCTATCCAATGAGGTTCCGACTCACCTGGCGGACGTACTTCGCCGGCTTGCCGTTCTTCCTCAGCATTTCCAAGAGCTGCGACGGGCCTCTGCAAGAGCCGGAGCCATAGCTGCTCTGAGCCGGGCCAAGGCTTTCCTTCTAGAGCTAGACCCGGCTGACATTGCACTTGGATACCCCAGCTTGAAGGAAGACGGCACCCCCTTCGACCAAAAAGATTTTGCTGCCTGTGTGAAGATCGTGCGCCCGGTGGCCACCCTGATTGGGAATGACACCGATCTGACCAAGTACCAGCCGGGCTACGACGCAAAGAATCAGAGGATCCCCACTCCGCGTTATGAAGCCATCAGCTTGGTCCCGCCGACTCATAAGCACACCTTTGCCCCAGACATTGACCCGGCCGGGTTAATTGACGATGAGGCTCAATTCAAAGCTTTGAGCGGCACTAACTGGAAATCGTCAACCTTCCAGGTCATGGGAATAGCCGGAGGAGCGGAGAGGGATGAGCCGGAAGCTTCAACTCGACAAGCATCTTGACTTGCAGGCGGCTCATGACTACATCTTAAAACAATGCCTCATCTTTTGGACTCGGGGAGTCTTGTAATAGAGTAGGACAAATACTTAATTTTGTCGTGCCGTCGAGCACGTGCTGAATGCTTAGCTCCATTGAAAACTGCTTCTTCTTATTCCACCGGGTTATAATTGATCAGTTATTTTCCTTAAGCTCGAATAGCTGTATTGAACCATCCTGCATAGAAAACAAGTCACAAGTCTCTGTGCGGCTTACCGCACTGAGAATTATAAACCATATATATAACCCGGAATATGAACAAAGTCACCGAAGACTGGTCCACAATTATATCTTTGATGTGACCATAATAGTATACTTACAAGCCTTCAAGTATGCTTCCGGTTTATGTAACCCGGATAATGAGGTTGGTACCTCAACTCCGGTTTATCAGTTTTGATAATGCTGATTGTGTGTGACTAACACTGTGAATCAAAGTTAAGTCGGCGGAATAAGAACCGCCGTACATACTATTGAGGCAACCAGAAGAACTTGTTGTAAATCAGAAAATCAAAACTCAGGGGCTTCCAGTTCGAATACGACCAGAGACCCGTCCCAAAGGGGTTAAGCTAAGATTCGAATGCGATCATATAGCCCCCGGTGGGTTTGGCGATGCCGATCAAGAGGGTACCGATAGCTATGTTCTCTTTGGTTCGAATACGACCCATGTTTGAACAGGAAGCCCCCAAATGACCTTAAAAGTTGTTTAACGACGCTGATTCGAATACGATCCACGTCGGTTCCCAAAGGGGGTTGAGCTATGATTCAAATATGATCAAGGAAAACTCCCCAATGAGCTCGACACTTTGCCAATGAAGTGGGTATCGACAGCTATGTTCTATTTGGTTCGAATACGACCTATGTTTGAAGAAGAAGCCCCCAGGTGACTATATTGTTTAACAGCAAGACTCGAATACGACCGTAAGCCAGATCCACCTCCAAGTTACCATGTGATCTTGTAATGGAAACAACACATGTACCTTTGGAGGAGAAAAAGGATAGAGGTCCTGCTTTATTGCTTATCATCATATATACATGGTTATAGAAATATGTACATTATGAGAGCCGATGGCTCAAGTGTAATAAGGCTGAAGTTGAGCTATGTTCCACGGCCGACGGGTCTCTTCCTCCGACTTACATGAATCTTTATGCTCCCGAACGTCAATAAGGTAGTATGACCCGTTGTGCAAGTTCTTGCTGACCACAAAGGGCCCTTCCCAAGGCGGGGATAGCTTGTGCGCATCCGTTTGATCTTGGATGAGCCGGAGCACCAGATCACCTTCCTGGAAGACCCGGGACTTAACCCGGCGACTATGATAACGGCGCAGGTCTTGTTGGTAAATCGCTGAGCGAGCTGCTGCCACATCACGCTGTTCATCCAACAAGTCAAGAGCATCTTGGCGCGCCTGTTCATTATCCGCCTCAACATAAGCCGCCACTTGAGGCGAGTCCTAACGGATGTCACTAGGGAGGACTGCTTCTGCTCCATAAACCATGAAGAAAGGCGTGTAACCCATAGACCTGTTAGGAGTAGTATTGATGCGCCATAACACGGAGGGTAACTCCTCCACCCAACAACCCGGCGTCCGTTGCAAAGGGACCAAAAGCCGGGGCTTGATGCCCTTCAAAATCTCCTGATTAGCCCTCTCAGCCTGACCACTGGATTGAGGGTGAGCCACTGATGAAACATCAAGTTGAATATGCTCTCGTTGACAAAACTCCTCCATGGCGCCTTTAGACAAATTGGTCCCATTGTTAGTGATAATGCTGTGTGGAAAACCAAAGCAAAATATCACCCTTTTCATGAACTGAACCACCGTGGCTGCATCACACTTGCTAACAGGCTCTGCCTCAACCCACTTTGTGAATTTGTCAACTGCCACCCAAAGGTGAGTCTTCTTATCCTTGGACCTCTTAAAAGGCCCAACCATATGAAGCCCCCAGACCGCAAACGGCCAAGTGATTGGTATCATCCTCAGCTCCTGAGCCGGCACATGAGCCCGTCGTGAGAACCTCTGGCAACCATCACATTTACTGACCAAGTCCTCCGCATCAGCATGAGCCGTCAGCCAATAAAAACCATGACGAAAAGCCTAGGCCACAAGGGATTTTGAGCCGGCATGATGGCCACAATCCCCTTCGTGAATCTCACGCAAGATTTTTTGACCTTCCTCAGGGGAGACACAACGTTGGAACGCTCCCGTAACACTGCGGCGATGTAGCTCACCATTGATAACAACCATTGACTTAGACCGCCAGGTTATTTGTCTGGCCAAAGTTTCGTCCTCAGGCAAATCTCCCCGGGTCATGCAAGCCAAGTATGGCACTGTCCAGTCCGGGGTGATGTGGAGAGCCGCCACCAACTATGCCTCCGGGTCAGGGACAGCCAAATCTTCCTCTGTAGGTACCTTAACAGAAGGGTTATGCAAGATGTCCAGGAAAGTATTAGGCGGCACCGGTTTTCGCTGAGAGCCCAGCCGGCTTAATGCATCAGCCGCCTCGTTCTTCCTGCGATCGATGTGCTCTACTTGGTAACCTTGAAAGTGTCCAGCAATGGCATCAACTTCACTGCGATAAGCCGCCATGAGAGGGTCCTTGGAATCCCACTTGCCTGACACTTGTTGATCCACTAAGTCTGAGTCGCCGAAGCACCTTACCCGGCTCAAGCTCATCTCCTTAGCCATCCGAAGACCATGGAGCAAGGCCTCGTACATAGCCGCATTGTTAGTACAAGGAAACATCAACCGTAGCACATAACGAAACTTGTCACCTTTAGGGGAAGCCAATACAACTCCAGCCCCCGAGCCCTCCAATTGCCTGGACCCGTCGAAGTGAATAGTCCAATATGTATTATCTGGCTTTTCCTCGGGCACTTGTAGCTCTGTCCAATCGTTGATGAAATCCACCAAAGCTTGAGATTTAACAGCAGTGCGTGGCACGTATTTCAAACCATGAGGCCCGAGCTCTATAGACACTTAGCCACTCTTCCTGTGGCTTCTCTGTTTTGGATGATATCCCCAAGGGGAGCAGAACTAACTACAGTGATAGGGTGACCCTGGAAATAATGCTTAAGCTTCCGGCTTGCCATGAACACACCATAAACAAGCTTCTGCCAATGTGGATACCGCTGTTTGGACTCGATGAGCACTTCACTGACATAATAAACTGGCCGCTGAACCGGATGCTCCTTACCCTCTTCCTTGCGCTCCACCACCACCGCCACACTGACGGCCCGTGTGTTAGCAGCTACATACAATAATAAGGGCTCCTTATCAACCGGAGCAGCAAGTACTGGGGGCTCAGCCAGCTGTCTCTTCAAATCCTCAAAAGCAGCATTAGCAGCATCATTCCAGATAAAGTCGTTAGTTTTCTTCATCAACTGGTACAGCGGCATGGCCTTTTCACCCAAACGGCTTATAAACCGGCTTAAAGCAGCGATACGACCCGCCAGGCGCTGGACATCATTTATACACGCCGGCTTAGCCAGAGAGGTGATTGCCTTGATCTTCTCCGGGTTAGCTTCAATGCCTCTATGAGAAACTAAAAATCCCAAGAGCTTGCCTGCAGGAACACCAAAAACACACTTGGCCGGGTTAAGCATCATCTTGTAGACCCGGAGATTATCAAAGGTTTCCCTCAGATCATCTATCAAGGTTTCCTTCTCCCTGGACTTAACCACAATATCATCCACATAGGCATGAACATTACGCCCAATCTGGTTATGAAGACAGTTCTGCACGCAACGTTGATAAGTCGCCTGTGCACTCTTGAGTCCAAAAGGCATGGACACATAACAGAACACCCCAAAGGGAGTGATGAACGCTGTTTTCTCCTGGTCTTTAACTGCCATTTTAATCTGATGGTATCCAGAATAAGCATCCAAGAAACTTAAGCGCTCACAGCCCGCCATAGCATCAATGATTTGATCAATACGGGGGAGGGCAAAAGGATCAGCCGGACATGCCTTGTTTAAGTCCGTGTAGTCCAGACACATCCGCCAGGTGCCATTCTTCTTGAGCACGAGCACCGGGTTAGCTAACCACTCCGGGTGAAAGACTTCAACAATAAAGCCGGCCGCCAAGAGCCGGGCCACCTCTTCACCAATGGCTTTCCGCCTCTCCTCATTAAACCACCGAAGGAATTGCCTGACCGGCTTAAATTTTGGATCAACATTGAGGGTGTGCTCAGCGAGTTCTCTAGGTACACCTGGCATGTCAGAAGGTTTCCATGCAAAATGTCCCTATTCTCACGGATGAACTCGATGAGCGCGCTTTCCTATTTTGGATCCAGATTGGCACTGATGCTAAACTGCTGAGATGAATCACCTGGAACAAAATCAACAAGCTTAGTCCCATCGGCTGACTTAAATTTCATTGCCGGCTCATGCTCCGTAGTCGGCTTTTTCAGAGAGGTCATATTTGTTGGGTCAACATTGTCTTTGTAAAACTTCAACTCCTCTGTTGCGCAAACAGATTCTGCATAAGCCGCATCGCCTTCCTCACACTCCAAGGCCACCTTCCGGCTGCCATGAACCGTAATGGTCCCATTGTGACCCGGAATCTTGAGCTACAAATACACGTAACACGGCCGTGCCATGAACTTGGCGTAAGCCGGCCGCCCAAATATGGCATGATACGGACTTCTTATCTTGACCACCTCAAAGGTCAATTTTTCCACCCTGTAGTTGTACTCATCTCCAAAGGCCACTTCCAATTCGATCTTACCAAGTGGATAAGCCGACTTACCAGGCACCACGCCATGGAAAACAGTATTGGACTGGCTGAGGTTCTTATCAATCAACCCCATACGACGAAAAGTCTCATAATAGAGGATGTTGATGCTGTTGCCTCCATCCATGAGCACCTTAGTGAACTTATATCATCCCACCTGAGGAGCCACCACCCGGGCCAAGTGACCCAGATTATCAACCCGGGGAGGGTGATCCTCCCTACTCCACACAATAGGCTGCTCAGACCATCTTAAATAGCGTGGAATCGCCGGCTCAACAGCATTCACAGCCCTCTTATGAAGCTTCTGATCTCGCTTACACAGACTGGTGGTGAATACGTGATACTGTCCATCGTTAAGCTGCTTGGGGTTGGTCTGGTAACCCCCCTGCTGCTGTTGATGACCCTGCCCAGACTGCCGATTAAAGCCCCCTTGACCGTTCTAAGGATTAAAGTTTGAGCCGCCGCCCGGGCCATGAAAACCGCCAGCGCCTGAGCCGCCGCCCGAGCCATTGTTGCCATTAAAGGCATTGGAATTCTAAGGCCTTCATGATTGCGCAATCCTTCCATAGATGAGTAGCTGGCTTCTCCCTAGAGCCATGCCTTGGACAAGGCTCATTCAACAGCTGCTCCAACGTCGGGCCTGACCCCCCGACTCGGGGAGGCGGCCTCCCCTTGCGTCGCTGGTTGTTTCCCTGTGAGCTGGCGTTGGCCACAAACTCTAGGCTGCCGTCGGCCTTACGCTTGCCACCTCCTTGGTTCGCCGGGTTATGCTGAGGACCCTTGCCATTGTCGTTCTTCTTTCCCTTCCCTGTCCTTTCATCATCTGACGCGGGGTCCTTGGTACTATCAGAGTCGGCATACTTGACGAGAGCCGCCATCAGCGTACCCATATCATTACAATCACGCTTGAGCCGCCCGAGTTTCATCTTCAGGGGCAGGAAGCGACAATTTTGCTCCAACATTAAGACTGCAGAGTCGGCATCCATCTTATCAGATGAGTGTATTATCTCCTTGACCAGGCGAACCCAATGGGTTGTAGACCCACCCTCCTACTGTTTACAGTTAGTCGAATCCACAATTGACATAGACTGCCTACAGGTATCTTTGAAGTTTTGGATGAACCGAGCCTTTAGCTCAGCCCAAGACCCGATGGAGTTTGGGGCAGCCCTTTCAACCAAGTGTGGGCAGTCCCATCTAACATCATGGTGAAGTACTTGGCCATCGCCGCTTCACTGACCTCCAGCAATTCCATGGCCATCCCATAATTCTCGATCCAAGCTCCAGGTTGCAAATCAGCCGTGTAATTAGGAATCTTCCTAGGCCCTTTGAAGTCCTTGGGTAGACGTTCATTCCGGAGAGCCGGCACTAAACAAGGGACACCTCCAGTCCTTGTAGGGATGCCCACGTCGATAGAAGCCGTCGGATAAGCCGGGGGTGTCTGGTAAGACGTCAACTGAGGCACCTACTCCGGCTCTTGCCGTGCTCTGTCTTGGTCTGTTGCATGAAAGGCCCCGTTATGAGCCGGGCCATGGCCAGGTGGTAAGTCATGGCGTCGGACATTACTTGAGCCGGTCGCTGAAACCATGTGTCTGCTATAACTCGGGCTCCGGCCTGGACGAGGGGTTGAATGGATCCTGTCCCGGCTGTAAGAGTACGCCTCCTGCTGCGCCAGAGCTGTCTGAAGGAGCTCCCTGACCCGGCGGGTTTCAACCGCCGTTGGAGAATCGCCATCAATTGGGAGAGCCGCCAGCTGTGCCGCTGCGGCGACCATGTTTTCCAGCGGGTTGGCATAATGACCCGGTGGTATTGGCACGTACTGAGGCGGGGCAGGGTTCACCCGGGGCGGTCCCATTACCTGGGGCTAAATTGGTGTTCCAACTCCGGGTACTATGATCTCCAGCGGGTTACTAGACCCTGCACCTGGCGTGTTGAAGAGGTTTCGAGGATCGTAGACCGGAGGGAGTCGAGATTGGGCCTTTTGATGCCTCCTTCTCATGACCTCATTGGATGCGTTCTGATCCATCGTGAGCCGGAAGGACTGTGCCTGAATCAACTGAGTCTGGGCGTCGAGAGCCGCCCTCTCCGCAGCCATCCTGATCCCTTCCGCCGCCAGATCCTCCTTGGCTTTCACTAGATCTAACTTTAACTGCGCCACCTCCGCGTCATGCTGAGCTTGATCCGCCGGGTCAACCGTGGCGGTCAATAGGGCCGTCATCTTGTCTGTGAGATCCATCAGCACCTGAGCCGGCGAGGATACCGGGTTTCCTGACCCAGCGGCAGGGTTTTGAACAAGCTGTGCACCGGCCATGAAGATTCCAACCCGGCTCGGCGGCTCAAAAGGGTCCAGAATACTGTCACCATCGGAACAACCCCTGAGCCTGCCATCTTGAATTTGATACAACGAGTTTGACTCATCCATGGACGACTCGCTGTTAGAGCCGGCGGCCGTCTCATCACCAGATCCAGACCCTATAGAGAGTCCTTCATGAACACACCCCACGAAAGCATGCTTCAAGGCAGGCAAAGCCCGGGCGGGCCGTGCACGCTGAGTCGTCTCGATGAGGTCGGTGCAGAGTTCCGGCTCAGGGCCCGGCTCACCAATTTTGCCAATGAAGATGTGGATTCCGCCAAAGGGGACCCGGTACACGTACTCGATTGAGCCGGCGTCGGGGCCCCAGGTTGCATCGTCGATGTAGAGCTTGTCGCGACGACTCTTGGTCATCCGGCCCACAGTGTATCCCTTGAGCCCTTCGAAGCTGCCCTTCAAGAACTCAAATCCACCGTGCGCTGGCCCCATGGTGGACGCCAACTATCGTGGAATTGTCACGGCAGATGTCCTCGTGCTAGGACTTAGTCATGGAGCCATCGCAACTAGGAAGCTTAAAGGGGTTAAACGGGACAAGGAACACGAGGGTTATACTGGTTCGGCCCCTTACGGTGAAGGTAAAAGCCTACGTCCAGTTGAGGTGGTATTGATTATGGTTTCGATGACCAGGGAGCTTAATTGCTATGCCTGGCTCTTGATGAGAACTTACTTGTCCCTAAACCACCGCCGGGTCGTCCCTTTATATAGAGAGGTTGACGCCCGGCGGCTTTCAGAGTCCCGGCCGGCTCATAAGAGTGTCCGGCTCGGACTCTCAACTATTCTTGCCTTACACTACAAGTTTTGCCATACGGCGGTTTATCACTATGGGCCTTAAGCCATCTCCGGGTCTTAGGCCCATCATTGAGCCGCCGTCTTCAAGCTCGGTACTGGGCTTCGCGTGATGACCATTATGAGTAACCCGGCCCCTCCTCGCGGGTGACCTTAAAGATTATATCCCTGAAATTTCCGGATCCCCGAAACCCTAGCCTCTCCCTCCGCGCGCCGGACGTGTCCACCCGGCACCGGACGAAAGCCGCCGCCGCCCCTGCCCACTCACAGCGTGCCACGTGGCAAGCCGCCCCCGCACCGCCGCCGAGGCCCGCGAGCCCGTGGCCGGCCCCCCGAGCCCGTCTCCCGCGCCCCGCCGCCCGGGTCGCCCGCGCCCGTCTCCCTCCACGCCGGCGCCGCCGCGCCCGTCATCGCCGGCCGGCTCCTCCCGCGGCGCGCCTCCGCCATCCTCGCCGCCCGCCGACTCCCGCGACCCCGACGGCGCCCGAGTCCCGCCGTCTCCTCCCTCTCCCTCCGGCCGGCCTCGTCCTCTCCCTCTCCTCCGGCGAGCAGCTCGGCAGCCTCGGCCCGATCTGGATCCAATCGCTACGGTTGACTTTTCCCCCCTCTCGAAGGATCCAACCGCTACGGTTGACTTTTTCCCCCTCTTGAATTTCTGCCAAGTCCCCGAAATTATTGCATTATGTGCTCATGTTCATCGCATCATAACTTTCGGTGCGTAGCTCCGTTTCGGCCGTGTAATACATCGAAATGTTCATTACGAGATGCTCTTCATTTTGTTCCATTGGGTCATGCTCCTTTGAGTTCAGCTTGTTGCCCAAATCTCTGATGCAAGAGTGCTAAGTGCTGTTTACTGTTGTCTGTTAACATAACTTGGAGATTTGTTATTTTTGTTGTATTTAATCTGTGCATCTTATGAGCATGAGCTCTACATATGTTTTGATCTATGCCATGACATCTTCACAGAGGTGTATGCCATGTATTTTTGTGATCTATGTGGTGACTAGCACAAGCTTGCAAACTAGGTTTCGTGATGTTTCTGATTTCAGAGACGGTAATTATACTAAGTTTGTGTCTACTATTATTTTCATGCCATGTAAACTTGATGCTACAGAGAGATCCATGCTCTTTTCGGTGATGTTCAGTAAGGATATTTTGTAGGTATGGTTATGCTAGTTCCATTCGTGCCTCTGTTTGGAATTATGGAGTGCGCTGGCATGACTCAATCGTGCTCTACTTTTTCTACAAAATGTTTCTGGCAGAATGTTAACATGATATCCAATTTTGCCAAGTTTGTTGTAGTTGATCCATGCATGCTATGAACTTGCTCTTGCCATGGTTAGCTTCATAAACATGCCATCTTGCTGTAGGTATGGTTGGTTTGTCATGCATTGCTTTGTGTTGAGTGAATCAAGCTCACCAAGATGCCTTCATAATATTGTTTCTGCCATGCTCTGTTTTCTGCTAAGTCTGTAAACTGTTAACGAAACTTGCTATGTTTACATGAGTGCAAATTTATTTTCTGATCCCTTTTGGCTCATGGTAAGTAAGAGACTTTTGTTCTATGCATTTAGTAGATTCATGCCATGCCTTGTTTTGCTATGTTAAGTTCCTGTAGCATATGTTTTGCTTGCTCTGAACATTGCTACCTGCTGCTGTTTATGCCATGTCCAGTATTTTCACCAAGTCTGTTAAGCTGATATCTTTTGCACTTTTGCCATGCTTGTTTGAACCTGGTATGTTGTGATTTAGCCGTAGCTCAGTGTTGATCTTTTGTCAAGCATCTCCTGTAAATCACTACCATATGATTTGTTGCTATGTTGGGGTGCTGTAGCATAGTTACTTGATGTGTTCTTAGTAGCATCGTGCTGTTAATCGCAGTTTAGTGCCATCCTTGTTTTGCTTGTCATTTGCAAACCGTGCATCCGATTCCGGTGATCTTTATATCGATTTCAACCGAAATCATCTCATGTTTCTAGTGGCATACTTGGTTTGCCAAGTTACTTCCTTGTTCATCATTTTCCCTTCCGGAGCACACATAAGCATTGCATATCACTTCTCGCATATCATGCTTGTATTGCGTCATGTTGCTTGTGCATTGCACCGTGTTTGATCATGGTTCCGTTGCTTGTGTTCTTGCTTGGGTAGAGCCGGAAGACGAGTACGGGAACGAGGAACCTGTTGAGAATGTTTCCGAGGATCAAGCTTTCGACAACTCTGAAAACCTTGCAAGCAAGATGACCATACCGTCAAAATCACTTCTATCTTTGCTTTGCTAGCTGTCGCTCTATTGCCATGCTGCGTTACCTATCACTTTCTATATCATGCCACCCATTGTTGCCATGTCAAGCCTCTAACCATCCTTTCCTAGCAAACCGTTGTTTGGCTAAGTTACCGCTTTGCTCAGCCCTTCTTATAGCGTTGCTAGTTGCAGGTGAAGTTGAAGTTGGTTCCATGTGGGAACATGGATATTTTGTTGGGATATCACAATATCTCTTATTTAATTAATGCATTTATATACTTGGTAAAGGGTGGAAGGCTCGGCCTTATGCCTAGTGTTTTGTTACACTCTTGCCGCCCTAGTTTCCGTCATACCGCAGTTATGTTCCTTGATTTTGCGTTCCTTACACGGTTGGGTGATTTATGGGGCCCCCTTGATAGTTCGCCTTGAATGAAACTCCTCCAGCAAGGCCCATCCTTGGTTTTACATTTGCCTAACGACCTATACCTTTTTCCCATGGGTTCTGCAGACTCAAGGGTCATCTTTGTTTTAACCCCCCCGGGTCAGTGCTTGTCTAAGTGTTAGTCCGAAGCGAGCTGCCTGCGGGGCCACCTCGCGGAAACTCGAGGTTTGGTTTTACTCGTAGCTAGTCTCATCCGGTGTTGCCCTGAGAACGAGATATGTGCAGCTCCTATCGGGATTTGTCGGCACATCGGGCGGCTTTGCTGGTGTTGTTTTATCCTGTCGAAATGTCTTGTAAACCGGGATTCCGAGTCTGATCGGGTCTTCTCGGGAGAAGGAATAATCCTTCGTTGACCGTGAGATCTTATAATGGGCTAAGTTGGGACACCCCTGCAGGGTATTATCTTTCGAAAGTCGTGCCCGCAGTTATGAGGCAGATGGGAATTTGTTAATGTCCGGTTGTAGAGAATTTGACACTTGACCTTAATTAAAATACATCAACCGCGTGTGTAGCCATGATGGTCTCTTCTCGGCGGAGTCCGGGAAGTGAACACGGTTTCTGAGTTATGATTGACGTAAGTAGGAGTTCAGGATCACTTCTTGATCACTTCTAGCTTCTCGACCGATGCTTTGCTTCTCTTCTCGCTCTCATTTGGTATGTTAGCTACCATATATGCTTAGTGCTTTGCCGCAGCTCCACCATATTACTCCTTGCCTTCCTACTAGCTTAAATAGTCTTGATCTCGCGGGTGTGAGATTGCTGAGTCCTCGTGACTCACAGATTCTACCAAAACAGTTGCAGGTACCGAGGATACCTATGCAGATGATGCAACCGAGCTCAAGTGGGAGTTCGATGAGGACCGTGGTCGTTACTATGTATCGTTTCCTGATGATCAGTAGTGGAGCCCAGTTGGGACGATCGGGGATCTAGCCAGTAGGGTTGTCTTCCTTCATTTTGGTTCTGTAGTCGGACCTTGATTGTACTCTGAATGATGGATATTTAAATTATGTTATTGTGTGAAGTGGCGATTGTAAGCCAACTCTTTATCCCATTCTTGTTCATTACAAGGGATTGTGTGAAGATGACCCTTCTTGCGACAATACCTACAATGCGATTATGCCTCTAAGTCGTGCCTTGACACGTGGGAGATATAGTCGCATCGTGGGCGTTACAAGTTGGTAATCAGAGCCATCCCCGACTTAGGAGCCCCCTGCTTGATCGAATCACTGGCGTTGTTGAGTCTAGAACAAAAATGTTTTGAGTCTTAGGACTATATATATCGGAGAGTAGGATTCTTTTTACTCCTCGGTCCCTTCGTCGCTCTGGTGAGGTCTCCTGACGTAGAAGTTTGACTCTTCTCTCCTCAAATTTCACTAAAAAAATTTTAGGATCACGCAGGTATCTTGGAATCGTTCCGATGGTTTTGTGATGAGAACATTGTTCTTGGTGCCTCCTGACATTTAGGGGTTGTGGCAGTGTCCCGGGCAATTGAGCTCCGAGGTGCTGTCGTCACAATTTTATCGTTGCAGTTCTGGAATACTTGAGTTTCGCCGACATCGAAAATCTCTTTTATGCAGTTGTTGGTGAGATAACCTCGATGCCACCCAGTACTGGGGCGGGTGATCGTGAGTATTGCCATAACTCATATAACAGATGCTTTTCGAAGGTTGAGGTAAATGATTTCCGAAGGTTTCTTGGTTATGTGTTGAAGGATGGATACGGCTGGATCTAGGTATTGTTAGTTTGGGTGATATATTTTGCGTCCCCTGTATCCCCAACACCTGATTGCATAACCAGAAAGTTTCGGGAGTTTATAGGTGGGATTCAAGTAGCTCTTAGCATTTCTTCCCGCAGATATTTGGTTTGTGATTGGGTAATCCTTACCACTTATTTGTTCCACTCGTATATTGTTATTTTATTCATCAATCTCTTATCAAGTGGCTTCTTACCTTATTGGAAGTGTGTTGATTTACTATGGAATTCATTCGTTCGTCCTCGTTCGAATGTTTAATGTGAAGACTATATGTTGCAATTTCTATCCATTGATTCAACTTGTCTATCTGTCTATCAAGATGCTAATGGATGTCACCCTCTTCAGGATGGCTCCGCCAACGCATCAGAATCCAGAATGCAATGATGGGAATCAGTCGAACCCTCCGCCACCACCTCCGCCTCCGGAGGCATGGCAAGCTATCATGGCAGCCACCAACGCCAATGCTCAAATGATTTTGCAACTCTTGCAAGAGCGTACCCAAGGGCAAGGCAACCAAGGTTATCAAGGCCAAGGCAACCATCAGCCTCACTTCACTACCCTCAACCAGTTCCTTGCAAATCAGCCTAAGTCTTTCAGCTACTGTGCCGAGGCCATAGACGCCGATGATTGGCTCATGGACATCAACAAGCATTTTGAATGTAGCAATGTCAGGCCTGAGGACTATGTCAAGTTCGCTTCTTTTCAGCTCAAGGACCAAGCTGCTGATTGGTATCAACAATACAAAGATTCCAGAGGAGGTCGTGTGATCACTTGGACTGACTTCTGTCGAGACTTCAAAGCTCACCATATTCCACAAAGTGTTGTTGAGAGCAAGCGTGAGGAGTTCCGCAATCTCAAGCAAGGCAACATGTCTGTGTATCAATTCAACATCCAGTTTCAGAAACTTGCTTGCTTCGCTAAACAAGACGTTCCTGACGAAAAGAGTATGATCTATCACTTCAGAGGTGGTCTTAGAGAGGATCTGCAGTTAGCTCTCGTTCTTGTGGAGCCTACTCAGTTTGATCAATTCTATAACATGGCACTGAAGCAAGAAGCTGCTCAGCTCAAGTGTGAGGCTTCTAAGAAGAGAGTCAGAGATGCAGTTCAGTCTTCTTCTTCCTCACTTGTGGAAGCTAAGCAACAGAAGTTTTGGTTGCCTCCTCCTCCTCCGTTCCGTCAGCCTTTCCAGCAGAAGAACAAAGGTGGCCATGCATCTTCCCACCCACCCAACCCTGGCTATCAGAACAAGTCTCAGAATCAAGCTCCAAGGACGAATGCTCCTTATCATCGTCCACTCTCAGAGGTGACTTGCAACAAATGTCAGCAGAAAGGTCACTATGCTAACAAGTGTTTCAACCAAAGGCGCCTTCCTCCTCCTCCTCCTGTGAGATCTTCCAGTAATGCAGTGGTCAAGCATTTTCCCAAGTCTGCAAAGGTGAACATGATGAATGCAGCTCAAGCGGAGGAATCTACTGATGTGATAATGGGTAATCTTCCTGTTAATGACATTCCTGCAAAAGTCTTATTTGATACCGGTGCATCGCATTCTTTCATGTCATATCCTTTTGCATCGAAGCACAATTTTGACACAGTGGAATTGCCTAGAGCAATGCAAGTTATTTCTCCGGCTAAGCGTTTGAGCTCTACCATGTTGGTTCCAAATGTCAGTATCAAGATGGGCGACTATAAATTTATGTCTTCTCCAATTGTCCTTGGTGACTCTGATATTGATCTTATTCTCGGGATGGACTGGCTTTCTAAGCACAAGGCTCAGCTTGATTGTGCTGCCAAGGAAATTCATTTGACACACTCTTCTGAGGATGTGATCACCTATGCCGCTCGTGATGAGACCATTCGGTTATTCTCTCTCAATGAGAAGGGCGAGTTGGATGCTATCTCCCAGATTCCAGTCGTTTGTGAGTACCAAGATGTCTTTCCAGAAGAGCTTCCGGGTATGCCTCCTCACCGGCCAGTTGAGTTCGTTATCAACCTTGAGCCCGACACTGAGCCCGTTTGCAAGCGTCCTTACAAGCTTGGACCCAATGAGGTGAAGGAATTGAAGAAACAGCTCAATGAACAAGAGCGTCTGGGTTTGATTAGACCGAGTTCATCTCCGTGGGGTTGTGGAGTTCTTTTTGTCCAGAAGAAGGATGGCACGGACCGACTTTGTGTCGACTACCGCCCATTGAACAAGAATACTATCAACAACAAGTACCCACTTCCCAACATCAATGAGCTATTCGAGCAACTTAAAGGTGCAAAGGTGTTCTCCAAGCTTGACCTTCGTATGGGTTATCATCAGATTCGCATTCGTGAAGAAGATATTCCCAAGACAGCATTCAGAACAAGCTTTGGTTCTTATGAATATACTGTCATGTCTTTCGACCTTGTCAATGCTCCTCCAACATTCTCTCGAATGATGAATTTCATCTTCAACCCCTATACCAATGAATTCGTGCTGGTGTATCTTGATGATATCTTGGTCTTCTCCAAAAATAAGAAGGACCATGCCAAACATTTGCGATTGGTGCTCGACAAGCTCAGAGAGTATCAATTCTATGCGAAGTTTTCCAAATGTGAGTTATGGCTTGATGAAGTTCTTTACCTTGGTCATATCATCTCTGCCAAGGGCATCGCTGTTAATCCCGCGAAGGTGTCTGCAGTTCTCGATTGGGAACCTCCTCAGAATGTCAAGCAGCTCCGCAGTTTTCTTGGTCTTGCAAGTTATTGCCGAAGATTCATTGAGAACTTCTCTAAGATTGCAAAGTCTCTTTCCAACCTCCTCCAGAAGCATGTGAAGTATGTCTGGTCTCCTGAGTGTGACGTTGCTTTCAACACTCTCAAAGAGAAACTTGTCACAGCTCCTGTCTTAACTCTTCCTGACGAATCCAAGCCATTTGAAGTTTTCTGTGATGCTTCTCTCCAAGGTCTCGGTGCTGTGTTAATGCAAGAGAAGAAAGTTGTGGCCTATACCTCTCGTCAGTTGAAGCCCAACGAAAAGAACTACCCCACTCACGATCTTGAGTTGGCGGTAGTTGTCCATGCATTAATAACATGGAGACATCTCTTGTTGGGAAGGAAAGTGGACATTTTCACCGATCACAAGAGTCTCAAGTATATCTTCACTCAGCCCAACCTCAACCTCAGGCAAACTCGATGGGTCGAAATGATTCAAGAGTACAATCCGAGTATTGAATATACTCCAGGCAAGGCCAATGTCATTGCAGATGCTTTGAGCAGAAAGGCTTAATGCAACAGCTTAATTCTCAAGCCTTTTCAGCAGGATCTTTCTGAAGCTTTCCGCAAGCTCAATCTCCAAGTTGTTCCTCAAGGTTTTCTTGCCAACCTCATAGTCTCTCCTACTTTGGAAGGTCAAATTCGTGAGGCACAACTCCTTGATGCCATGGTGAAGAAGGTGAAACGTGGTATCGACAAGGGCATTTCCAAATACAAGTGCTATCGCATTGATGACAGAGACACTTTATTCTTCGAGGACCGGATTGTGGTTCCTAAAGGTGATCTAAGGAAGGTCATAATGAACAAAGCGCACAATTCTCTTCTCTCCATTCATCCTGGAAGTACGAAGATGTACCATGACCTCAAGCAGTCGTATTGGTGGACTCGAATGAAGCGAGAAATCGCTAAATTCGTGAATGAATGTGATGTCTGTAGAAGGGTCAAAGCAGAACACCAATGACCAGCTAGTCTCCTCCAACCTCTAGCAATCCCAGAATGGAAGTTTGATCATATCGAAATGGACTTCGTGACTGGTTTTCCCAAGTCCAAGCGTGGAAATGATGCTATCTTCGTTGTCATTGACAAGCTTACCAAAGTGGCTCATTTTCTTCCTATCAAAGAATCCATCACAGCAGCTCAGTTGGCAGAGCTATACACCTCCAGGATTGTCTCCTTGCACGGCATTCCACAATTGATTTTGTCAGATAGTGGAAGCATCTTCACTTCTAAGTTCTAGGATTCCTTTCAGACGGCAGCAACATTTGCTTCAACACAACTTTCCATCCTCAAACTAGTGGCCAAGTCGAGCGAGTCAATCAAATACTTGAAGATATGCTCAGGGCTTGTGTCATTTCCTTTGGCATGAAGTGGGAAGATTGTCTCCCATATGCCGAGTTCTCCTACAACAACAGCTTTCAAGTGAGTTCGGGCAAAGCCCCATTCGAAATTCTCTATGGCAGAAAGTGTCGTACTCCTCTCAATTGGTCAGAGACTGGTGAACGCCAACTTCTTGGCAATGACTTAATCATAGAGGCTGAAGAAATGTGTAAAGTCATCCGTGAAAATCTCAAAGCCGCGCAATCGCGCCAGAAGAGTTACTATGATAGCAAGCACCGTGATTTGGCTTTCGAGATCGGGGACCATGTCTACCTCCGCGTCTCTCCAATGAAAGGCACTCGTCGCTTCGCTATCAAAGGGAAGCTTGCCCCTAGATACGTGGGTCCTTTCAAGATCATTGGCAAAAGAGGCGACCTCGCCTATCAACTTGAGCTTCCCTCCAACTTTGCAAACATGCACGATGTGTTCCACGTGTCACAGCTTCGCAAGTGCTTCAAGACTCCTGAGCACACCATCAACTTCGAAGAGTTTCACCCCCAGGAAGATCTGTCTTATCATGAGCACCCCGTTGCTATTCTTGAGGAAACTGAGCGCAAGACTTGCAACAAGTCGATCAAATTCCTGAAAGTGAAATTGTCGCACCATTCCGACCGAGAAGCCACCTGGGAACGCGAGGACCACCTCCATTCCGAATATCCGGAGTTCTTTCAATCCTAGATCTCGGGACGAGATCCTCTCGTAGTGGTGGAGTGTTGTAACGCCCCGGATGTAACATTCCATATTTGTAACTCCGACTCTTGCCATTTTTCGGCTATGTGCTATGATATTACCTTC
Source organism: Triticum dicoccoides (assembly GCF_002162155.2). Taxonomy (NCBI): domain Eukaryota; kingdom Viridiplantae; phylum Streptophyta; class Magnoliopsida; order Poales; family Poaceae; genus Triticum; species Triticum dicoccoides. The sequence continues at coordinate 645,690,437 of NC_041389.1, forward strand.
GTGGTTGGGTTTTGTCTCTCGTTTGCATTTTGTTCATGTCATGCATTTCGTATCATGTCATCATGTGCATATCATTTGCATACGTGTTCATCTCATGCATCCGAGCATTTTCCCCGTTGTCCGTTTTGCAATCCGACACTCCCACCTCCTCCGGCGCACCCCTCTTGTTTCTTTTTGTGAGCGGGTGTTAAACATTCTCGGGATGCACCGAGGTTTTCCAAGTGGCCCTGGTATACCACCGGTAGACCACCTGCCAAGTTTCGTGCCATTTGGAGGTCGTTGATACTCCAACGGTTAACCGGGTAACCGCGAAGGCCTTCTGTGTGTTGCAGCACAACCCCCCTTCAAAACAGCCCAAAACCCATCTAGGACACCTCCATGCTCTCGGTCGTTCGATCACGATCGTGTGGGCGAAAACCGTGCTCAATTTGGAGTTTCCTAGCTCCCTCTACCTATAAACATGTGAGACTCCCCGAAATTTCTGGATCCCCGAAACCCTAGCCTCTCCCTCCGGGCGCCGGACGTGTCCGCCCGGCGCCGGACGAAAGCCGCCGCCGCCCCCGCCCACTCACAGCATGCCACGTGGCAAGCCACCCCCGCGCCGCCGCCGAGGCCCGCGATCCC
>NC_041389.1:645691344-645722645 GCF_002162155.2 Triticum dicoccoides
TGCCGGCCGGCTCCTCCCGCGGCACGCCTCCGCCCGCCGGCGCCGCCGCCATCCTCGCCGCCCGCCGACGCTCGCTGGCGCCCGAGTCCCGCCGTCTCCTCCCTCTCCCTCCGGCCGGCCTCGTCCTCTCCCTCTCCTCCGGCCGGCTCCGCCCCGAGCTCCGGCGAGCAGCTCGGCAGCCTCGGCCCGATCTGGATCAAATCGCTACGGTTGACTTTTTCCCGCTCTCGAAGGATCCAATCGCTACGGTTGACTTTTTCCCCTCTCGAATTTCTGCCAAGTCCCCGAAATTATTGCATTATGTGCTCATGTTCATCGCATCATAACTCTTGGTGCGTAGCTCCGTTTCGGGCATGTAATATATCAAAATGTTCATTACGAGATGCTCTTCATTTTGTTCCATTGGGTCATCCTCGTTTTAGTTCATCTTGTTGCCCAAATCTCTGATGCAAGAGTGCTAAGTGCTGTTTACTGCTGTCTGTTAACAGAACTTGGAGATTTGTTATTTTTGTTGCATTTAATCTGTGCATCTTATGAGCATGAGCTCTACATATGTATTGATCTATGTCATGCCATATTCACAGAGGTGTATGCCATGTATTTTTGTGATCTATGTGGTGACTAGCACAAGCTTGCAAACTAGGCTGCGTGATGTTTCTGATTTCAGAGACTTGGTAATTTTACTAAGTCTGTGTCTGCTGTTATTTTCATGCCATGTAAACTTGATGCTACAGAGAGATCCATGCTCCTTTTGGCGATGTTCAGTAAGGATGTTTTATAGATATGGTTATGCTAGTTCCATTCATGCCTCTGTTTGGAATTATGGAGTGCCTAGCATGACTCAATCGTGCTCTACTTTTGCTATAAAATGTTTCTGGCAGAATGTTAACATGATATCCAATTTTGCCAAGTTTGTTGTAGTTGATCCATGCATGCTATGAACTTGCTCTTGCCATGGTTAGCTTCATAAACATGCCATCTTACTATAGGTATGGTTGGTTTGTCATGCATTGCTTTGTGTTGAGTGAATCAAGCTCACCAAGATGCCTTCATAATATTGTTTCTGCCATGCTCTGTTTTCTGCTAAGTCTATAAACTGTTAACGAAACTTGCTATGTTTACATGAGTGCAAATGTATTTTCTGATCCCTTTTGGCTCATGGTCAGTAAGAGACTTTTGTTCTATGCATTTAGTAGATTCATGCCATGCCTTGTTTTGCTATGTTAAGTTCCTGTAGCATATGTTTTGCTTGCTCTGAACATTGCTACCTGCTGCTATTTATGCCATGTCCAGTATTTTCACTAAGTCTGTTAAGCTGATATCTTTTGCACTTTTGCCATGCTTGTTTGAACCTGTTATGTTGTGATTTAGCCATAGATCAGTGTTCATCTTTTGTCAAGCATCTCCTGTAGATCACTGCCATATGCTTTGTTGCTATGTTGGGGTGTTATAGCATAGTTACTTGATGTGTTCTTAGTAGCATCGTGCTGTTAATCGTAGTTTAGTGCCATCCTTGTTTTGCTTGTCATTTGCAAACCGTGCATCCGATTCCGGTGATCTTTATATCGATTTCAACCGAAATCATCTCATCTTTCCAGTGGCATACTTGGTTTGCCAAGTTACTGCCTTGTTTATCATTTTCCCTTCCGGAGCACACATAAGCATTGCATATCACTTCTCGCATATCATGCTTGTATTGCATCATGTTGCTTGTGCATTGCATCGTGTTTGATCGTGGTTCCGTTGCTTGTGTTCTTGCTTGGGTAGAGCCGGGAGACGTGTACGGGAATGAGGAACCTGTTGAGAATGTTTCCGAGGATCAAGCTTTCGACAACTCTGAGAACCTTGCAGGTAAGATGACCATACCATCGAAATCACTTCTATCTTTGCTTTGCTAGCTGTCGCTCTATTGCCATGCTACATTACGTATCACTTTCTATATCATGCCGCCCATTGTTGCCATGTCAAGCCTCTAACCATCCTTTCCTAGCAAACCGTTGTTTGGCTAAGTTACCGCTTTGCTCAGCCCTTCTTATAGTGTTGCTAGTTGCAGGTGAAGTTGAAGTTGGTTCCATGTGGGAACATGGATATTTTGTTGGGATATCACAATATCTCTTATTTAATTAATGCATTTATATACTTGGTAAAGGGTGGAAGGCTCGGCCTTATGCCTAGTGTTTTGTTACACTCTTGCCGCCCTAGTTTCCGTCATACCGCTGTTATGTTCCTTGATTTTGCGTTCCTTACACGGTTGGGTGATTTATGGGGCCCCCTTGATAGTTCGCCTTGAATGAAACTCCTGCAGCAAGGCCCATCCTTGGTTTTACATTTGCCTAACAACCTATACCTTTTTCCCTTGGGTTCTGCAGACTCAAGGGTCATCTTTGTTTTAACCCCCCCGGGTCAGTGCTTGTCTAAGTGTTAGTCCGAAGGGAGCTACCTGCGGGGCCACCTCGCGGAAACTCGAGGTCTGGTTTTACTCGTAGCTAGTCTCATCCGGTGTTGCCCTGAGAACGAGATATGTGCAGCTCCTATCGGGATTTGTCGGCACATCGGGCGGCTTTGCTGGTGTTGTTTTATCTTGTCGGAATGTCTTGTAAACCGGGATTCCGAGTCTGAACGGGTCTTCTTGGGAGAAGGAATAATCCTTCGTTGACCGTGAGCGCTTATAATGGGCTAAGTTGGGACACCCCTGCAAGGTATTATCTTTCGAAAGCCGTGCCCGCGGTTATGAGGCAGATGGGAATTTGTTAATGTCCGGTTGTAGAGAATTTGACACTTGACCTTAATTAAAATACATCAACCGCGTGTGTAGCCGTGATGGTCTCTTCTCGGCGGAGTCCGGGAAGTGAACTCGGTTTTTGAGTTATGATTGACGTAAGTAGGAGTTCAGGATCACTTCTTGATCACTTCTAGCTTCTCGACCGATGCTTTTCTTCTCTTCTCGCTCTCATTTGTGTATGTTAGCTACCATATATGCTTAGTGCTTTGCCGCAGCTCCACCATATTACTCCTTGCCTTCCTACTAGCTTAAATAGTCTTGATCTCGCGGGTGTGAGATTGTTGAGTCCCCGTGACTCACAGATTCTACCAAAACAGTTGCAGGTACTGAGGATACCTATGCAGATGACGCAGCCGAGCTCAAGTGGAAGTTCGATGAGGACCATGGTCATTACTATGTATCGTTTCCTGATGATCAGTAGTGGAGCCCAGTTGGGACGATCGGGGATCTAGCTAGTCGGGTTGTCTTCTTTCATTTTGGTTCCGTAGTCGGACCTTGATTGTACTCTGAATGATGGATGCTTAAATTATGTTATTGTGTGAAGTGGCAATTGTAAGCCAACTCTTTATCCCATTCTTGTTCATTACATGGGATTGTGTGAAGATGACCCTTCTTGCGACAATACCTACAATGTGATTATGCCTCTAAGTCGTGCCTCGACACGTGGGAGATATAGTCGCATCGTGGGCGTTACAATACTTGACTTGAGGAACAACACAAAACCTCCGGAAGACTTGAAAGAGTGGAATGAGAAGAACGGGGAAGAAAATGACAACTTCTACCATGAATGAAATAGAGAGCATCCTTAGGAGGAAACATTGAACGGAGTTGTTGGAAATGCAACAACAAAAGAATAAGCTTATTGTGGACTTATGGATAACATCTCAAAATCATAACGTGATAACCGGCCATAAACGGAAATGACTGGATAGCTGAGAAGAACAAAGAAATGCAAAACTCCACTTCAAAAGAATACGGAGAATTAATTGCACTTCGAAAAGCAAGAAGGAAAGATACTTGAGTTCCTTCGATAAGAATCTTGATGAACACTTGAGGAATGAATAAAATCAAGATGAGCCACCGTGATGAATTCCGGTAACAAAAGAGTGACGAGATAAAATTGAGGATGAAAGGGATAATATTAAATCCTTGCGATGATTTGGATGGAGGTTCACGACAAAATCGGCGAGAAGCTTGGAACTCCGGAAAAGAAAAGATGAAAACACTTGAAGAAAGAAGAATAAGAATTATGTTATGCGTATCCTCCATCGATTAAATCGATGAGAAACAATGGATTTGCATACCACTTATTCGTGTTGGAAAAGATTAAGGAGGGATATAGCGCAAAATTTGGGAAAGTCTTCATGAACCACCGTGTCGTGGAATTGTCACGGCAGATGTCCTCGAGCTAGGACTTAGTCGTGGAGCCATCGCAGCTAGGAAGCTTGAAGGGGTTATGCGGGACAAGCAACACGATGGTTTATACTGGTTCGGCCCCTTACGGTGAAGGTAAAAGCCTACGTCCAGTTTGAGGTGATATTGATTAGGGTTATGATCACCAGGGAGCTAAACAGCTATGCCTGGCTCTCGATGAGATTGTTGTCGCCTTTAAACCGTTGCCGGGTCGTCCCTTTATATAGGGAGGCTGACGCCCAGCAGCCCTTAGAGTCCCGGCCGGCTCATAAGAGTGTCCGGCTCAGACTCTCAACTATACGTGCCTTACACTACAAGTTCTACCATAATAATGATTGTAACTACGAGCCTTAAGCCATATCCGGGTCTCAGCCCATCTCTGGACCATCGTCTTCAAACTTGGCTCCGGGCTTCTGGCAATGACCACGCGAGTAACCCGGCCCCTCCTGGCGGGTCACTCTAAGGTCTATATCCTCAACATTAGGCCCCAGATTGATTTGAGCCGGCTCATGTCAATCTTCAACTCTTCTGACAGAAAAATCTCCGGCTTACCGTTCATGTGAAGGCCATAACCCGAAGTGACGTCATCCTCTGTGTTGGGGAACGTAGCAGAAATTCAAAATTTTCTACGCATCACCAAGATCAATCTATGGAGTAATCTAGCAACAAGGGGAAGGGGAGTGCATCTACATACCCTTGTAGATCGCGAGCGGAAGCGTTCAAGAGAACGGGGTTGATGGAGTCGTACTCGTCGTGATCCAAATCAACGATGATCCTAGTGCCGAACGGACGGCACCTCCGCGTTCAACACACGTACGGAGCAGCGACGTCTCCTCCTTCTTGATCCAGCAAGGGGGAAGGAGAGGTTGATGGAGATCCAGCAGCACGACGGCGTGGTGGTGGAAGTAGCGGGATCCCGGCAGGGCTTCGCCAAGCGCAAGCGGGGAGGACGAGGTGTCACGGGAGGGAGAGGGAGGTGCCAGGGCTTGGATTGCTGCTGCCCTCCCTCCCCCCCACTATATATAGGGCCAAGGGAGAGGGGGGCGCAGCCTTGGCCCTTCCTCCAAGGAAGGGTGCGGCCAGGGAGGAGTCCTTCCTCCCCAAGGCACCTCGGAGGTGCCTTCCCCTTTTAGGACTCTCCATTTATCTTATCTCTTCGCGCATGGGCCTCTTAGGGCTGGTTCCCTTGGCCCATATAGGCCAAGGCGCACCCCCTACAGCCCATGTGGCCCCCCGGGGCTGGTGGACCACCGGACCCCTTTCGGCACTCCCGGTACAATACCGATAAAGTGCGAAACTTTTCTGGCGACCAAAATAAGACTTCCCATATATAAATATTTACCTCCGGACCATTCCGTAACTCCTCGTGACGTCCGAGATCTCATCCGGGACTCCGAACAACTTTCGGGTTACCGCATACTAATATCTCTACAACCCTAGCGTCACCGAACCTTAAGTGTGTAGACCCTACGGGTTCGGGAGACACGCAGACATGACCGAGACGACTCTCCGGTCAATAACCAACAGCGGGATCTGGATACCCATGTTGGCTCCCACATGCTCCTCGATGATCTCATCGGATGAACCACGATGTTGAGGATTCAATCAATCCCGTATACAATTCCCTTTGTCTATCGGTATGTTACTTGCCCGAGATTCGATCGTCGGTATCCCGATACCTTGTTCAATCTCGTTACCGGCAAGTCTCTTTACTCGTTCCGTAACTCACATCATCCCGTGATCAACTCCTTGGTCACATTGTGCACATTATGATGATGTCCTACCGAGTGGGCCCAGAGGTACCTCTCCGTTTACACGGAGTGACAAATCCCAGTCTCGATTCGTGCCAACCCAATAGACACTTTCAGAGATACCTGTAGTGTACCTTTATAGCCACCCAGTTATGTTGTGACGTTTGGTACACCCAAAGCATTCCTACGGTATCCGGGAGTTGCACAATCTCATGGTCTAAGGAACTGATACTTGACATTAGAAAAGCTCTGAGCAAACGAACTACACGATCTTGTGCTAGGCTTAGGATTGGGTCTTGTCCATCACATCATTCTCCTAATGATGTGATCCCGTTATCAACGACATCCAATGTCCATGGTCAGGAAACCGTAACCATCTATTGATCAACGAGCTAGTCAACTAGAGGCTTACTAGGGACATGGTGTTGTCTATGTATCCACACATGTATTTGAGTTTCCTATCAATACAATTCTAGCATGGATAATACATGATTATCATGAACAAGGAAATATAATAATAACCTATTTATTATTGCCTCTAGGGCATATTTCCAACAGTCTCCCACTTGCACTAGAGTCAATAATCTAGTCCACATCACCATGTGATTAACACTCATAGGTCACATCACCATGTGACCAACATCCAAAGAGTTTACTAGAGTCACCAATCTAGTTCACATCACTATGTGATTAACACTCAATGAGTTCTGGTTTGATCATGTTATGCTTGTGAGAGAGGTTATTAGTCAACGGGTCTGAACCTTTCAGATACGTGTGTGCTTTACGAATATCTATGTCATCTTGTGGATGCTACCACGCGCTATTTGGAGCCATTTCAAATAACTGCTCTACTATACGAATCCGGTTTACTACTCAGAGTCATCCGGATTAGTGTCAAAGTTCGCATCGACGTAACCCTTTACGACGAACTCCTTTTCACCTCCATAATCGAGAAAATTCCGTAGTCCACTAGGTACTAAGGATAAGTTCGACCGCTGTCATGTGATCCATTTCCGGATCACTATTGTACCCCTTGACCAACTCATGGCAAGGCACACTTTATGTGCGGTACACAACATAGCATACTGTAGAACCTACGTATGAAGCATAGGGGACGACCTTCGTCCTTTCTCTCTCTTCTATTGTGGTCAAGTCTTGAGTCTTACTCAATACTCACACCTTGTAACACAGCCAAGAACTCCTTCTTTGCTGATCTATTTTGAACTCTTTCAAAATCATGTCAAGGTGTGCGTTCTTTGAAAGTATCATCAGGCGTCTTGATCTATCTCTATAGATCTTGATGCCGAATATGTAAGCAGCCTTATCCAGGTCTTCCTTTGAAAAACTCCTTTCAAACAACCCTTTATGCTTTCCAGAAATTTTACATCATTTCGGATCAACAATATCTCATTCACATATACTTATCAGAAATGTTGTAGCGCTCCCACTCACTTGATTGTAAATACAAGTTTCGAACAAACTTTGTATAAACCCAAAAACTTTGATCACTCCATCAAAGCGTATATTCTGACTCCGAGATGCTTGCTCTAGTCCATGGAAGGATCGCTGGAGCTAGCATACCTTTTAGCATCCTTAGGATCGACAAAACCTTTCTGATTGTATCACATACAACCTTTCCTTACGAAAACTGGTAAGGAAACTTGTTTTGACATCCATCTGCCAGATTTCATAAATGCAGCTAATGCTAACATGATTCCGATGGACTTAAGCATCGCTACGGATGAGAAAATCTCATCGTGGTCAACTCCTTGAATTTGTGGAAATACTCTTTGCCACAAGTCAAGCTTCATGGATGGTAACATTACCGTACACGTCCGTCTTCTTCTCAAAGATCCATTTATCTCGGATTTCATGGCTTCTAACCATTTGTCGGAATATGGGCCCACCATCGCTTCTCCATAGCTCGTAGGTTCAGTATTGTCCAACAACATGATTTCTCAGACAGGATCACGTACCACTCTGAAGTAGCACGCATCCTCGTCGTCCTACGAGGTTTGGTAGTGACTTGATCCGAAGTTTCATGATCACTATCATAAGCTTCCACTTCAATTGCTGTAGGTGCCACAGGAACAACTTCCTGTGCCCTGCTACACACTAGTCGAAGTGACGGTTCAATAACCTTATCAAGTCTCCACCATCCTCCCACTCAATTCTTTCGAGAGAAACTTTTCCTCGAGAAAGGACCTGTTTCTAGAAGCAATTACTTTTGCTTCCAGATCTGAAATAGGAGGTATACCCAACTGTTTTGGGTATTCTATGAAGATGCATTCATCCGCTTTGGGTTCGAGCTTACCAGCTTGAAACTTTTTCACATAAGCATCGCAGCCCCAAACTTTTAAGAAACGACAACTTAGGTTTCTCTAAACAGTGTCGTCTCAACGGAATTGCGTGGTGTCCTATTTAAAGTGAATGCGGTTGTCTCTAATGCCTAACCCATAAACGATAGTGGTAATTCAACAAGAAACATCATGGTATGCACCATATCCAATAGGGTGCAGTTATGATGTTCGGACACACCATCACACTATGGTGTTCCAGGCGGTATTAATTGTGAAACACTTTCCACAATGTCTTAATTGTGTGCCAAACTCGTAACTCAGATACTCATCTCTATGATCATATCACAGACATTTTATCCTCTTGTCACGACGATCTTCAACTTCACTCTAAAATTACTTGAACCTTTCAATATTCAGACTTGTGTTTTATCAAGTAAATACACTCAGCATCTACTCAAATCATCTGTAAAGTAAGAACATAACGATATCCACTGCATGCCTCAGCACTCATTGGACTGCATACATCAAAATGTATTACTTCCAATAAGTTGCTCTCTTGTTCCATCTTACTGAAAACGAGGCCTTTCAGTCATCTTGCCCATGTGGTATGATTTGCATGTCTCAAGTGATTCAAAATCAAGTGAGTCCAAACGATCCATCTGCATGGAGTTTCTTCATGCATATATACCAATAGACATGGTTTGCATGTCTCAATCTTTTCAAAAACGAGTGAGTCCAAAGATCCATCTACATGGAGCTTCTTCATGCGTTTTATCCCAATATGACTCAAATAGCAGTGCCACAAGTATGTGGTACTATCATTACTTTTGGCATGAACATGTGTATCACTACGATCGAGATTCATTTTAGGTGCAAGACCATTGAAGGTATTATTCAAATAAACAGAGTAACCATTATTCTCCTTAAATGAATAACCGTATTGCGATAAACATAATCCAATCATGTTTATGCTCAACACCAAATAACAATTATTTAGGTTTAACACCAATCTCCATGGTAGAGGGAGCATGCGATGCTTGATCACATCAACCTTGGAAACACTTCCAACACACATCGTCATCTCACCTTTAGCTAGTCTCCGTTTATTCCGCAGCTTTTATTTCGAGTTACTAACACTTAGCAACCGAACCGGTATCTAATACCCTGGTGCTGCTAGGAGTACTAGTAAAGTACACATTCATATAATGTATATCCAATATACTTCTGTCGACCTTGCCTGCCTTCTCATCTACCAAGTATCTAGGGTAGTACTGCTTCAGTGACCATTCCCCTCATTACAGAAGCACTTAGTCTCGGGTTTGGGTTCAACCTTGGGATTCTTCACTAGAGCAGCAAATGACTTGCTGTTTCATGAAGTATCCCTTTTGCCCTTGCCCTTCTTAAACTAGTGGTTTTACTAACCATCAACAATTGATGCTCCTTCTTGATTTCTATTTTCGCGGTGTCAAACATCGCGAATAGCTCAAGGATCATCATAACTATCCTTGATATGTTATAGTTCATAACGAAGCTCTACTAGCTTGGTGGCAGTGACTATGGAGAACCATCACTATCTCATCTGGGAGAGTAACTCCCACTCGATTCAAGCGATTGTGGTACTCAGACAATCTGAGCACATGCTCAACGATTGAGCTTTTCTCCCTTAGTTTGCTGCCTTAAGAAACTTGTCAGAGGTCTCATACCTCTTGACGTGGGCACTAGTCTGAAATCCCAATTTCAGTCTTCGGAACATCTCATATGTTCTGCGACGTTTCAAAACCGTCTTTGGTGCCACAATTCTAAACCGTCAGCATTACGCACTGAACTATCACGTAGTCATCAAAACGTGTATGTCAGATGTTTCGCAACATCTACAGACGACGATGAGGTTCAGCACACTGAGCGGTGCATTAAGGACATAAGCCTTCTGTGCAGCAATGAGGACAATCCTCATCTTACGGACCCAGTCCGCATAATTGCTACTATTAACTTTCAACTAAATTTTCTCTAGGAACATATCTTAAACAGTAGAACTAAAGCGGATGACATAATTTGCAAAGACCTTTTGGCTATGTTCACGATAATGAAGTTCATCTGATTATTGAACTCCCACTCAGATAGACATCCCTCTAGTCATCTAAGTGATACATGATCCGAGTCAAACTAGGCCGTGTCCGATCATCACGTGAGACGGACTAGTCATCATCGGTGAACATCTCCATGTTGATCGTATCTTCTATACGACTCATGCTCGACCTTTCGGTCTCTTGTGTTCCGAGGCCATGTCTGTACATGCTAGGCTCGTCAAGTCAACCTAAGTGTTTCGCATGTGTTCCGAGGCCATGTCTGTACATGCTAGGCTCGTCAACACCCGTTGTATTCGAACGTTAGAATCTATCACACCCGATCATCACGTGATGCTTCGAAACAACGAACCTTCGCAACGGTGCAAAGTTAGGGGGAACACGTCTCTTGAAATTTTAGTGAGGGATCATCTTATTTAAGCTACCGTCGTTCTAAGCAAATAAGATGTAAACATGATAAACATCACATGCAAATCATAAAGTGACGTGATATGGCCAATATCATCCTGCGCCTTTGATCTCCATCTTCGAGGCGCGACATGATCACCTTCGTCACCGGCATGACACCATGATCTCCATCATCATGATCTCCATCATTGTGTCTTCATGAAGTTGTCTTGCCAACTATTACTTCTACTACTATGGCTAACGGTTAGCAATAAAGTAAAGTAATTACATGGCGTTTTCATTGACACGCAGGTCATACAATAAATTAAGACAACTCCTATGGCTCTTGCTGGTTGTCATACTCATCGACATGCAAGTCGTGATTCCTATTACAAGAACATGATCAATCTCATACATCACATATATCATTCATCACATCCTTTTGGCCATATCACATCACATAGCATACCCTGCAAAAACAAGTTAGACGTCCTCTAATTGTTGTTGCATGTTTTACGTGGCTGCTATGGGTTTCTAGCAAGAACGTTTCTTACCTACGCAAAAGCCACAACGTGATATGCCAATTTCTATTTACCCTTCATAAGGACCCTTTTCATCGAATCCGATCCGACTAAAGTGGGAGAGACAGACACCCGCTAGCCACCTTATGCAACTAGTGCATGTCAGTCAGTGGAACCTGTCTCACGTAAGAGTACGTGTAAGGTCGGTCCGGGCCGCTTCATCCCACGATGCCGCCGAATCAAGATAAGACTAGTAACGGCAAGTAAATTGACAAAATCGACGCCCACAACTACTTTGTGTTCTACTCGTGCATAGAAACTACGCATAGACCTAGCTCATGATGCCACTGTTGGGGAATGTAGCAGAAATTCAAAATTTTCTACGCATCACCAAGATCAATCTATGGAGTAATCTAGCAACGAGGGGAAGGGGAGTGCATCTACATACCCTTGTAGATTGCGAGCGGAAGCGTTCAAGAGAATGGGGTTGATGGAGTCATACTCGTCATGATCCAAATCACCGATGATCCTAGCGCCGAACGGACGGCACCTCCGCGTTCAACACACGTACGGAGCAGCAACGTCTCCTCCTTCTTGATCCAGCAAGGGGGAAGGAGAGTTTGATGGAGATCCAGCAGCACGATGGCGTGGTGGTGGAAGTAGCGGGATCCCGGCAGGGCTTCGCCAAGCGCAAGCGGGGAGGAGGAGGTGTCACTGGAGGGAGAGGGAGGCGCCAGGGCTTGGATTGTTGTTGCCCTCCCTCCCCCCCCACTATATCTAGGGCCAAGGGAGAGGGGGGGCGCAGCCTTGGCCCTTCCTCCAAGGAAGGGTGCGGCCAGGGAGGAGTCCTTCCTCCCCAAGGCACCTCGGAGGTGCCTTCCCCTTTTAGGACTCTCCGTTTATCTTATCTCTTGGCGCATGGGCCTCTGGGGCTGGTTCCCTTGGCCCATATAGGCCAAGGCGCACCCCCTACAGCCCATGTGGCCCCCCGGGGCTGGTGGACCCCCGGACCCCTTTCGGCACTCCCGGTACAATACCGATAAAGTGCGAAACTTTTCCGGCGACCAAAATAAGACTTCCCATATATAAATCTTTACCTCCGGACCATTCTGTAACTCCTCGTGACGTCCGGGATCTCATCCGGGACTCCGAACAACTTTCGGGTTACCGCATACTAATATCTCTACAACCCTAGCGTCACCGAACCTTAAGTGTGTAGACCCTACGGGTTCGGGAGACACGCAGACATGACCGAGACGACTCTCCGGTCAATAACCAACAGCGGGATCTGGATACCCATGTTGGCTCCCACATGCTCCTCGATGATCTCATCGGATGAACCACGATGTTGAGGATTCAATCAATCCCGTATACAATTCCCTTTGTCTATTGGTATGTTACTTGCCCGAGATTCGATCGTCGGTATCCCGATACCTTGTTCAATCTCGTTACTGGCAAGTCTCTTTACTCGTTCCGTAACTCACATCATCCCGTGATCAACTCCTTGGTCACATTGTGCACATTATGATGATGTCCTACCGAGTGGGCCCAGAGGTACCTCTCCGTTTACACGGAGTGACAAATCCCAGTCTCGATTCGTGCCAACCCAACAGACACTTTCGGAGATACCTGTAGTGTACCTTTATAGCCACCCAGTTACATTGTGACGTTTGGTACACCCAAAGCATTCCTACGGTATCCGGGAGTTGCACAATCTCATGGTCTAAGGAACTGATACTTGACATTAGAAAAGCTCTGAGCAAACGAACTACACGATCTTGTGCTAGGCTTAGGATTGGGTCTTGTCCATCACATCATTCTCCTAATGATGTGATCCCGTTATCAACGACATCCAATGTCCATGGTCAGGAAACCGTAACCATCTATTGATCAACGAGCTAGTTAACTAGAGGCTTACTAGGGACATGGTGTTGTCTATGTATCCACACATGTATCTGAGTTTCCTATCAATACAATTCTAGCATGGATAATACACGATTATCATGAACAAGGAAATATAATAATAACCTATTTATTATTGCCTCTAGGGCATATTTCCAACACTCTGGACTCCGGATAATCCGTCGTGACGTCATCCTCCATTATTCCGTTTTTTACTCTGTCAAATCCGCAACGGATCTTTGCTTTTACTGTCATTCCGAAAATCGAGGCATCGTGGGGGGAGATAACCACGCCGTGGTCTCCTTGAATCTCGTGCCCACTTATGACCTTGCCTTATAAATAGGCCGGCCCGACGGGCTCTTGTCATGCTCCCTTCTTCCTCCTCGCGCCGCTGCCTTTCTCACTGAGCTCGCACTCCGCCGCCGTCGTCTCGCCTCCGGTCTTCGTCAATCTCGGCCGCTGCATCACCCTGACTCGGACCAGATAAACGGCGGTGACTCCCGCACCTCTTCGGCTCCGGTAAGTTCTCACCACCCCGTAGAGTAGATCTGCAGTAAAGTTCATCCACGTTCTTCGTGTTCGTCACCATTGCCCGTAAGTTCGGTAGTTCTCCTAGTTACTGCTCCTGCTTGATGTTAGTCCTGCATAGAACTAGTGCGGTGGTTGCTTAAGATCCATTTCACATGCAAATAGCCTTCCTTGAACTTCATAAGAACTCTGTTTGAACCCAAGAACTCCCTCACTGCTGTTTCTAGGTCTAGAAATTTTTTCTTTTGCCCGACCATTTTGATCCAAAAAAGTTACTGCAAAATGTGAAACCTGTTTTACCACACTTAGTAAAAGCTGCAACCATTGAATCTTGGCGGCTTACAATTCCGGTTTAAAGAAACCACGCGATGTAGAATCTTCCGGCTTAAAAGGAAACCATGCTTCATAGAATCCTCCGGCTTAAATAACCCACTGTATTTGAGTATATACCATTAGTCCCCTTCATAAGCCGCCACCGTAGTTTTGAACTGTAGATCTCCGGCTTATAATTAACCCGGACATTTTTCCTTTTTGTCATAGACCACCAACTTTCACCATGCCTCCCAAGGCTCCCATCACTTGTAACTGGATGAGGTCCAACGTCACCAACGAGACCCTAGCCAATTTTGTTAAGTCCGGATATTTGCCTAAGAAGGAAATCATGTCCTACCGTGCCCCTGACCCGTCGGAAGAGAGACCACGACCAAAGGACGGGGAGGTGGTGATTTTCGTAGATCATATGAGCCGAGGCTTCGCACTGCCCGGCTCAAAGTTTTTCAGGGACGCGCTCAACTTCTTCGACTTGCGGCCTCAAGATATAGGACCCAACTCCGTATCCAACATCTGCAATTTTCAAGTCTTCTACGAAGTTTACCTAGGAGAAGAACCTAGTCTGCTGCTCTTCAGAGAGCTTTTTTACTTAAACCGCCAGAATGAGTCCGCCAACGGGCCAAGTCTGGAGCTAGGTGGCATTTCCATCCAGCGGCGTAGGGACTGTCTGTTCCCTTATGCAGAGCCGCCGAGCCACCCCAAGGACTGGAACATGACTTGGTTCTACTACCAAGATACGTCCCCGGCTGACGAAAGCCCGCTGCCCGGCTTTCGCCCAACACGTCTAGAGCCGACTCACCCACTGTCGGAAAAGCTGACTCCAGCAGAGCGCCAGCCTCTGCTTCCTACTATCAATAAAATCAAGGCCCTCCTGGGCAACGGTCTGAACGGAATCGACCTGGTCCGGGTCTGGATCTCATGGCGGGTGATCCCATTGAGCCGCCGCCCCGGCTTAATGTGTGAGTACACCGGGCGAAAGGATGACCCTCAGAGGCACAGTCGCAATGATCTTCCAGAAGACATTGCGGAGGAAGAGACCAAGGCTCTTTTAAACGAGAGCCTGGCAGATTGCGGAAGGACCGGGTTAGCCCCCTTCTGCAAGACCAACCCAGCCCCAGCGGTAAGCCGCTGACTTTAATTTATTCTCCTTTTCTGCATATAACCTTCATCTGAACCGTTGTAAGAATTCACCATTGTATCTTTTAGGCTGATGATAAGTTCTGGCGGGTCAAATATGACCATGAGGCGGCCAAGAAGGCCAGGAAGGCGAAGAAAGCCGCCAAGAAAGCCGCCCCTCGCAAAAAAGGAAGCAGGCCTACTGCTTTGGAGCTAATGCAATTAAGCGACAGCTCCGAGTCAGAGGTAACCCCCAAGCCTTTAAATTCTTGTTGTACTTGTTATTTGTTGCTGTTTTCCTTATCAACACTTGCTCATTGACAGGATGACACCGACGCCAGTAACCCGGTGGTTGAAGAGGTAATGTCACTTTCCTCCGACTCGGAGCCCTTGCCACAGCTGAAAGTCCGAAGGGTAACCCGGAAAGTAAGCTTTTCACATCCTTTAGCTTACCAAGACCCTCAATTTATTTTGAAGCGACAGGTTCATGAAAGCCGGCGTCACACCCGGACCAACAAGGACACCGATCTCTCCGCCGGGTTACCCGACGCAACAAGGAAGCATCGAACTGAGGTTTGTTCTCACTTGCACCCTTTTCATCTGTTGGCGGGTGTTATCCGTCAGCCACTCAATTCTTCTGACTCCAATTATTAGGAGACCTCCCCTTCTTCGGGCGACTCTATGCAGTCGAGTCTTCCGACTTTCAAGACCGCGCCCGGGTAATGACAACCATCTTACATTATCTTTGTCTGTACTTACTCTTTGTGTGCTTAACACTTCTGTCTTTTTAGTGCCCAGGCAAAACTCACCAAAAGAGCAAAGAAGACCAGATCAGCCGGAGTGCCGGATTTGCCTGAGCCGGATGTGATGGTTCAAGAACCACCAGCTGCCTCCGCCCCTGAAGCTACCACTCCAAAGGACACAGCACCTGAAGCCACTGCCCCAACTACCAAGGCAACGACCGAAGCTTCGGTTAACCCGAAGGCCTCCGGCTCAGCTCCACCAGCAGACGATCCGGACGTGGTAATCACCCGGACGGAGTTTGTTGAGCCGGGGAGACCGACCGTGTTGGCCAAGTGCTCCGCTAAGGGGGAGTTGCTGCAGCCCCACCGGGCGAATCTGGACCTCTCCAACTACAGCAACCTGAGCATTGGAGAGCTTGTCTCTGGCTACATCAACCAAGTACACAAGAGCCGGGACGCCGAGGTCGCCATGGTAAACCAGATACAGCAAAAATCTGAGGTATCCTTCTGCTATCTTCTTACTTACTGCATAGTTACCTTTGCCATGCTAGCCCCCAAGTCGACAACTTATGATTTGAATATGTTGTAGACTTAGGTTCCGGCTTACTCAATTGAGCCGGCAGTATGTAGATAGATACGTTCAATATGCATTAGCCCCCAAGTGCCAAGTGTCTTTGCTTGGAAAGTGCTTGGGACTTACATAGTAACTGCTCATGCCATAACCCGGAAATTTATACAGGCTGTGGGCAAGAAGCTAGAGGCGGACCTTGCGGATCTCAAGAGCCGGCTGAAGATGCAGGAGATGGAGACCCGGAAGGCAAACGCCAAGTTTGTATCCAGCATTGCCACGCAAGAAAAGTTGAAGACCGAGTTTGATGCTGAGAGAAAAGCCTGGGCCGAAGAGAAGGCCGCACTGGTAACCCGGGCGGAACAGGCGGAGAAGGCTCTCTCTGAGAAGACCGCCGAGCTCTCCGTCCTAAAGCGCCAGGTTTCCCAAATGGTGGCCGCCATCTTCGGTAAGTCGCCTCACCAGCTTTCATCCATGTTTGAATGTTTACATCTCGTGATTCATCCTTGTCGCCGGCTTATCTGATTCTGTTAAACAGGTCCCAGAAGTGCCAACCTCAACCAGAGCGTGGTCACCAAGCTAAAGGCCGTGTACACCCTAGTGGAGCATCTCTACACCGGGTCACAGCGCGCCTTAGCTGTGGTGGCCCTATCCAACGAGGTGCCGACTCACCTAGCAGAAGTCCTGCGCCGGCTCGCCATTCTGCCTCAGCGGATCCAAGAGCTGCGACGGGCCTCTGCAAGAGCCGGAGCAATCGCCGCGATGAGCCGGGGCAAGGCATTCCTGTCGGAGTTAGACCCGGCGGACATCGCCCTTGGCTATCCAAGTCTGAAGGAGGACGGCTCAGCTTTCGACCAGAAGGACTTCGCAGCGTGCGTGAAGGTTGTACGCCCGGTGGCCACCCTTATCGGGAACGACACGGATCTGACCAAGTACCAGCCGGGTTATGATGCGGAGAATCAGAGGATTCCAACCCCTCGCTATGAAGCCCTCAAACTGATCCCTCCGGCTCGTCAGCACACCTTCGCCCCGGAGATTGATCCGGCCGGGTTAATTGACGAGGAAGCCCAATTCGAAGCTCTCAGCGGCATCGACTGGAAGTCATCAACCTTCCAGGTGTTGGGATCAGCCGGAGGAGAAGACAGGAATGAGCCGGAGACTTCAACTCAGCGAGCATCGTGACTCGGCTGGCGGTTTACCAAACAATGTTCCACCCGTCTTAGACTTGATGAGTTTTTGTAATAAAATAGGTGCAACAGTTCATTTCTGCCGTGCCATCATGCACATATTGAATGCAAAAGTCCTTTGAAGTTGTCTCTTTGATATTTCTCCAGGTTATAACCATCCCTTTGTTTTTCTCAACCTCAAAGAGGTGCCTTTAAATAACCTGCATAGAAAGGCAAATCACAAGTCCCAAGGCAGCTTACCGCCCTGAGAATCAGGTGTTTTGGATAGATAACCCGGAATATGAATTAAAAAAGACTGGTCCTCAATTATATCCTTAACACAGCCGTAATAATAAACCTAGCGGCCTGTAAGCATACTTCCGGTTTAGATAACCCGGGTAACAAGGTTGGTATCTTAACTCCAATTTACTTGTCGTAATGACACCCATGGTGTTCAATGAACACTGTAAACCAAAGTTAAGCCGGTAAAGTGAGACCCGGCCGTACACACCTTGACATAATCAGAGTAAACTTGTGATAAAGCAACGGAACTTTAGGGGCTTCCGGTTCGAATACGACCAGAGACCCGGCCCAAAGGGGTTAAGCCAAGATTTGGATACGATCATATAGCCCCCAGTGGGTGTGGCGATGCCAATCAAGAGGGTACCGACAGCTATGTTCTCTTTGGTTCGAATACGACCCATGTTTGAACAGGAAGCCCCCAAGTGACTTTTAGAATTGTTTAACGACGCTGATTCGAATACGATCCACATTGGTTCTCAGAGGGGGTAAACCATGATTCAAATATGACCAAAGGTAACCTCCCAATGAGCTTGGCACTTTGCCAATCAAATGGGTATCGACAGCTATGTTCTCTTTGGTTCGAATATGACCCATGTTTGAACAGGAAGCCCCCAAGTGACTTTACCGCTTACGGCTAGATTCGAATACGATCATAAGCCGGGTCCTCCTTTAAGTCATCATGTAAACAACACGTGCATATTTGGAGGAGAAAAAAGGACAGAGGTCCTGCTTTATTGCTTATCATAATATATACATGGCTAAGAGAAATATGTACACCACGAGAGTCGGTGGTTCAAGTGTAGTAAGGCCGAAGCTGAGCTATGTTCCACGGCCGACGGGTCTCTTCCTCCGACTTACGTGAATCTTTGTGCTCCCGAATGTCAATGAGGTAATATGACCCGTTGTGCAAGTTCTTGCTGACCACAAAGGGCCCTTCCCAAGGTGGGGATAACTTGTGTGCATCTGTTTGATCCTGGATGAGCCGGAGCACAAGGTCGCCTTCCTGGAAGACCCGGGATTTGACCCGGTGGCTATGATAACGGTGCAGGTCTTGTTGGTAAATCACTGAACGGGCTGCTGCCACATCACGCTGTTCGTCCAACAAGTCAAGAGCATCTTGACGCGCCTGTTCATTATCCGTCTCAACGTAAGTTGCCACGCGAGGTGAGTCGTGACGGATGTCACTAGGAAGGACTCCTTCTGCTCCATAAACCATGAAGAAAGGTGTGAAGCCTGTAGACCTGTTAGGAGTAGTGTTGATACTCCTTAAGACGGAGGGCAACTCCTACACCCAACAACCCGGCGTCCGCTGCAAAGGGACCAAAAGCCGGGGTTTGATGCCCTTCAGAATCTCCTGATTAGCTCTCTCAGCTTGACCATTGGATTGATGATGAGCCACTGAGGAAACATCAAGTCGGATATGCTCTCGTTGACAAAACTCTTCCATGGCGCCTTTGAAAAGATTGGTGCCATTGTCAGTTATAATGCTGTGCGGAAAGCCAAAGCGGAAAATCACCTTTTTCATAAATTGAACCACCGTGGCTGCATCGCACTTGCTAACTGGCTCAACTTCCACCCACTTTGTGAATTTATCAACTGCCACCAGGAGGTGGGTCTTCTTATCCTTGGACCTTTTAAAAGGCCCAACCATATCAAGCCCCCAGACCGCAAAGGGCCAAGTGATTGGGATCATCCTCAACTCCTGAGCCGGCACGTGAGCCCATCGTGAGAACCTTTGGCAACCATCACATTTACTAACCAAGTCCTCTGCATCAGCATGAGCCGTCAACCAATAAAAACCATGACGGAAAGCCTTGGCCACAAGGGATTTTGAGCCGGCATGATGGCCACAATCCCCTTCATGGATCTCACGCAAGATCTCTTGACCTTCCTCAGGGAGGACACAACGCTGAAATGCCCCTGTAACACTGCGATGATGCAACTCGCCATCGATAACGATCATTGATTTAGCCCGCCGGGTTATTTGCCAGGCCAAAGTTTCATCCTCAGGCAACTCTCCCCGGGTTATATAAGCCAGATATGGCATTGTCCAGTCTGGTATGACATGAAGAGCCGCCACCAATCGTGCCTTCGGGTCAGGGATAGCCAAATCTTCCTCTGTAGGCAACTTAACTGAAGGGTTATACAGGACGTCCAAGAAAGTGTTAGGCGGCACCGGCTTTCGCTGAGAGCCCAGCCGCCTTAGAGCATCAGCCGCCTCGTTCTTCCTGTGATCAATGTGCTCCACTTGGTAGCCCTGAAAGTGCCCAGCAATGGCATCAACCTCGCGGCGATAAGCCGCCATGAGAGGATCCTTAGAATCCCACTTTCCTGATACTTGTTGAGCCACCAAGTCTGAGTCACCAAAGCACCTTACCCAGCTCAAGCTCATCTCCTTAGCCATTCGAAGACCGTGGAGCAAGGCCTCGTACTCAGCCGCATGTTAGTGCAAGGGAACATCAACTATAGCACATAATGGAACTTGTCACCCTTAGGGGAGGCCAATACAACGCCAGCCCCCGAGCCCTCCAACTGCCTGGACCCATCAAAGTGAATGGTCCAATATGTGTTATCCGGCTTTTGCTTGGGTACTTGTGACTCTGTCCAATCATTGATGAAATCCACCAAGGCCTGAGATTTAACAGCAGTGCGTGGCACATATTTGAGACCATGAGATCCAAGTTCTATAGCCCACTTAGCAATTCTCCCTGTGGCCTCTCTGTTTTGAATGATATCGCCAAGGGGGGCAGAGCTGACCATAGTGATGGGATGACCCTGAAAATAATGCTTAAGTTTCCGGCTTGCCATGAACACACCATATACCAGCTTCTGCCAATGCGGGTACCGCTGCTTGGACTCAATGAGTACTTCGCTGACATAATAAACCGGCCGCTGAACCGGATGCTCCTTACCCTCCTCCTTGCGCTCCACCACAATATCCACACTGACGGCTCGTGCGTTTGCCGCCACATACAGTAGTAAGGGCTCCTTATCAATCGGAGCCGCAAGGACTGGGGGCTCTGCCAGCTGCTTCTTCAAATCCTCAAAGGCGGTATTAGCTGCATCATTCCAGACAAAGTTATCAGTTTTCTTCATCAACTGATATAAGGGCATGGCCTTCTCACCCAAACGGCTTATAAACCGGCTTAACGCAGCGATGCGACCCGCCAAGCGCTGAACGTCATTTATAAACGCCGGCTTAGCCAGGGAGGTGATGGCCTTGATCTTCTCCGGGTTAGCCTCAATGCCTCTGTCAGAAACCAAGAAGCCCAAGAGTTTGCCTGCAGGAACACCAAAGACACACTTGGCCGGGTTAAGCATCATCTTATAGACCCGGAGATTATCAAAGGTTTCCCTTAAATCATTTATCAGGGTTTCCTCTTTGATGGATTTAACCACAATGTCGTCCACGTAAGCGTGAACATTGCGTCCGATCTGTTTATGAAGACAGTTCTGCACACAACGCTGGTAAGCCGCCTGTGCACACTTGAGTCCAAAGGGCATAGACACATAGCAAAAGGCTCCAAAGGGAGTGATGAACGCCATCTTCTCCTGGTCCTTAACTGCCATCTTGATCTGATGATAACCAGAATAAGCATCCAAGAAACTTAAACGTGCACAACCTGCCGTCGCATCAATGATTTGATCAATACGGGGGAGGGTAAAAGGATCAGCCGGACACGCCTTGTTCAAGTCCGTGTAGTCCACACACATCCGCCAGGTGTCGTTCTTCTTGAGTACGAGCACCGGGTTAGCCAACCACTCTGGGTGAAAAACTTCAATGATAAACCCGGCCGCCAAGAGCCAGGCTACTTCTTCACCAATAGCTTTCCGCCTTTCCTCATTAAACCGCCGAAGGAACTGTCTGACCGGCTTAAATTTCGGATCAACATTGAGAGTATGCTTAGCGAGTTCTCTAGGTACACCTGGCATGTCAGAAGGTTTCCACGCGAAGATGTCCCTATTCTCACGGATGAACTCGATGAGCGCGCTTTCTTATTTTGGATCCAGATTTGCACTGATGCTAAACTGCTGAGATGAGTCACCTGGAACAAAATCAACAAGTTTAGTCTCATCAGCTGACTTAAATTTCATTGTCGGCTCTTGTTCTGTGGTTGGCTTTTTCAAAGAGGTCATATCTGTTGGGTCAACATTGTCTTTGTAAAACTTCAACTCCTCTGTAGCACACACAGATTCTGCATAAGCCGCGTCGCCTTCCTCACACTCTAGAGCCACTTTCCGGCTGCCGTGAACCGTAATAGTCCCATTGTGACCCGGCATTTTGAGCTGTAAGTACACATAACACGGCCGTGCCATGAACTTGGCGTAAGCCGGCCGTCCAAATATAGCATGGTATGGACTTCTTATCTTGACCACCTCAAAGGTCAATTTCTCCACCGTGTAGTTGTTCTCGTCACCAAAGGCCACTTCCAATTCGATCTTGCCAACTGGATAAGCCGACTTACCAGGTACTACACCATGGAAGATGGTGTTTGACTGGCTGAGGTTCTTATCAACCAACCCCATACGGCGAAAGGTCTCATAATAGAGGATGTTGATGCTGCTGCCTCCATCCATGAGCACCTTTGTGAACTTATATCCTCCCACTTGAGGAGCCACCACTAAGGCCAAGTGGCCCGGGTTATCCACCCGGGGAGGGTGATCCTCCCTACTCCACACTATAGGCTGCTCAAACCACCGCAAGTAGCGTGGGACCGCCGGCTCAACCGCATTCACATCCCTCTTGTGAAGCTTCTGATCTCGCTTGCACAAACTAGTGGTAAACACATGATACTGTCCACCGCTAAGCTGCTTTGGATTGGTCTAATAACCCCCCTGCTACTGTTGATGACCCTGGCCAGACTGCTGATTAAAGCCCCCTTGACCACTCTGAGGACCAGAATTTGAGCCGCCGCCCGGGCCATGAAAGCCGCCAGCGCCTGAACCGCCGCCAGGGCCATGAAAGCCGCCAGCGCCTGAACCGCCGCCCGGGTCATTGTAATTCTTAAAGGCCTTCATGATCGCACAATCCTTCCACAGATGAGTCGCTGGCTTCTCTCTAGAGCCATGCCTTGGACAAGGTTCATTCAATAGCTGCTCCAGTGTTGGACCTGACCCGCCGCCTCGGGGAGGGGGCCTCCCCTTGCGTCGCTGGTTATTACCTTGGGAGTTGGCGTTGGCTACAAACTCTAGGCTGCCATCGGCCTTGCGCTTGCCTCCTCCTTGGTTCCCCGGGTTAAAGTGAGGACCCTGGCCATTGCCGTTCTTCTTTCCCTTCCCTGTCCTTTCATCATCTGAAGGGGGATCCTTGGTACCATCGGAATCGGCGTACTTGACAAGAGCCGCCATTAGTGTACCCATATCGGTGCAGTCGCGGTTAAGCCGCCCGAGTTTCATCTTTAGGGGCACAAAGCGACAGTTCGGTTCCAACATTAAGACTGCAGAGCCGGCATCCATCTTATCTGATGAATGTATGATCTCCTTGACCCGGCGAACCCAATGGGTCGTGGATTCACCCTCCTGCTGCTTACAGTTAGTCAAATCCACAATTGACATGGACTGCCTACAGGTATCTTTGAAGTTTTGGATGAACCGGGCTTTCAGCTCAGCCCAAGACCCAATGGAATTCGGTGGTAGCCCTTTCAACCACGTGCGGGCAGTTCCATCTAACATCATGGTGAAATACTTGGCCATGGCCGCCTCACTGACCTCCAGCAATTCCATAGCCATCTCATAACTCTCAATCCAGGCTGCAAGCTGTAAGTCAGCTGTGTAGTTAGGTACCTTCCTAGGGCCTTTGAAGTCCTTAGGTAGACGTTCATTATGGATAGCTGGCACCAAACAAGGGACACCCCCGGTCCTGGTAGGGATACCCACATCAACGGAAGTCGTCGGATAAGCCGGGGGGGGGGGTCTGGTAAGCCGTCAATTGAGGCACTTGCTCCGCCTCTTGGCGCAATTTGTCCTGGTCTGCTGCATAAAAGGCTCCATTATGAGCCGGACCATGGCCAGGGGGCGGGTCATGGCGTCGGACGTTACTTGAGCCGGTTGCTGAGACCATGTGCCGGCTATAACTCGGGCTCTGCCCCGGACGAGGGGTCGAGTGGATCCTATCCCGGCTGTAGGAGTACGCCTCCTGTTGTGCCAGTGCCGTCTGCAGGAGTTCCCTGACCCGGCGGGTTTCAATAGCCGTCGGAGAATCACCGTCAACTGGGAGAGCCGCCAGCCGTGCTGCCGCAGCGACCATGTTCTCCAGCGGGTTATTATAATGACTAGGGGGTATTGGCACATACTGAGGCGGGGTAGGGGGCACCTTGGGAGGCCCCATCACTCGTGGCTGAATGAGGGGTCCAGACCCGGGCGCTATGACCCCTGGCGGGTTACTAGACCCTGCACCTGGCGTGTTGAAGAGGTTGCGTGGATCGTAAACCGGCGGGAGTCGAGACTGGGCCTTTTGATGCCTCCTTCTCATGACCTCATTGGCTGCGTTCTGATCCATCATGAGTTGGAAGGACTGCGCCTGAATCAGCTGAGTCCGGGCATCGAGAGCCGCCCGCTCCGCAGCCAGCCTGATCCCTTCCGCTGCAAGATCCTCTTTAGCTTTTATCAGATCCAATTTTAACTGCGCCACCTCCGCATCATGCTGAGGTTGATCCGCCGGGTCAACCGTGGTGGTCAACAGGGTCGTCATCTTGTCCATGAGATCCATTAGCACCTGAGCCAGAGAGGGCACCGGGTTTCCCGCTCCAGCAGCGGGGTTCTGAACAGGCTACACACCAGTCATAAAAACTCCAACCTGACTTGGCGGCTCAAAAAGGTCCGGAATACTGTCACCATTGGAACAACCCATGAGCCTGCCATCTTGAAGTTGGTACAACGAGTTTGACTCATCGGTGGCCGACTCGCCGTCAGAGCCGGCGGCCGTCCCATTACCAGATCTAGATTGATCGGAGAGTCCTTCATGGATACGCCCCACAAAAGCATGCCTTAAGGCAGGCCGGGCTTGGGCGGGTCGCACAAGCTGAGCCGTCTCGATGAGATCAGCGCAGAGACCCGGCTCAGGGCCCAGCTCACCAATCTTGCCAATGAAAACGTGAATTCCGCCGAAGGGGACCCGGTACTCGTACTTAATTGAGCCGGCGTCGGGGCCCCGGTTTGCATCATCGATGTAGAGCGTGCTGCGACGACTCATGGTCATCTGTCCCACAGCGTATCCCTTGAGCCCTTCGAAGCTGCCCTTCAAGAACTCAAATCCACCGTGCGCTGGCCCCACGATGGGCGCCAACTATCGTGGAATTGTCACGGCAGATGTCCTCGAGCTAGGACTTAGTCGTGGAGCCATCGCAGCTAGGAAGCTTGAAGGGGTTATGCGGGACAAGGAACACGAGGGTTTATAGTGGTTCGGCCCCTTACGGTGAAGGTAAAAGCCTATGTCCAGTTTGAGGTGATATTGATTAGGGTTACGATCACCAGGGAGCTAAACAGCTATGCCTGGCTCTCGATGAGATTGTTGTCGCCTTTAAACCGCTGCCGGGTCGTCCCTTTATATAGGGAGGTTGACGCACCGCAGCCCTTAGAGTCCCGGCCGGCTCATAAGAGTGTCTAGCTCGGACTCTCAACTATACTTGCCTTACACTACAAGTTCTACCATAATATGATTGTAACTACGGGCCTTAAGCCATATCCGGGTCTCAGCCCATCTCTGGCCCATCGTCTTCAAACTTGGCTCTGGGCTTCTTGCAATGACCACGCGAGTAACCCGGCCCCTCCTGGCGGGTGACTCTAAGGTCTATATCCTCAACACACCGGTAGGGCTGGAAAGAACGAATGAATTCATATGATAACAACAGAAAGAATCTTGAACGATCCACCGTAGGAATTGAAACGAATGACGAAAAGAGAATGAATCACCGGAAAGAATTAGTAGAGCGCAAAGATACTCGAGGGAATCTAGAGACAAGAGAACAAAGAGATCGCAAACTGATGAAAGAGCAAAACACCAGAAGAATATGGAGACGAACGAAAGGGCATGAATATAGAATAATCGGAGAACGGATTTGAAAACTTAGAATGAGGAAATATTCTGAAATTGTCGTCGGATTGTCACGACAGATGCCCTCATGCAAGGACTTAGTCGTGGAGCCATTGCAGCTAGCAAGTTTAAAGGGGTTAAGCGGGACAAGGAACACGAGGATTATACTGGTTCGGCCCCTTACGGTGAAGGTAAAAGCCTACGTCCAGTTGAGATGGTATTACTTAGGGTTTCGACGACCAGGGAGCTAAATTGCTATGCCTGATTATCGATCTGTTGTCTTCGACCTGAACCGCCGCCGGGTCATCCCTTTATATAGAGAGGTTGACACCCAGCGGCTCTCAGAGTCCCGGCCGGCTTATAACAGTATCCGGCCCGGACTCTTAACTACTCTTGCCTTACATTACAAGTCTTGCCATAACGGCGGTTTATCACTACGGGCCTTAATCCGCCTCCGGGTCTTAAGCCCATTATTGATCCGCCATTCTTAAGCTTGGTACTGGGCTTCACGTGATGATCATTATGACGTAATCCGGCCCCTCCTGGGCGGGTGACTCTAATGGTTATATCCTCAACATTAGGCCCCAGATTGATTTGAATCGGTTCATGTCAATCTTCAATACCTTTAAGAGAAAATCTTCCAGCTTCTGCTTGTGGGAAGGTTATAACCCGCCGTGACGTCATCTTCTGGATTCTTGGTAACCCGCCATGACGTCATCTTCCATTAAATTCATTTTTTATTCTGTCATATCCCAACGGATCTTATCTTAATGACCATCCCGAGAATCGAGGCGTTTCTGCGGCAAGATAATCACGTCTTCGGCTTCCTTGTTTCTTGCGCCCACTTACCAGCCGTCCCTTATAAATAGGCCCGACCCATAAGCCTTCGTCACTCTTCTCCTCCATCATCTTCCTCCTCTGACGCTCCAGAGCCCGAGCTCCACCGCCGCCGCCGCGCCTCTCGTCTTCCTCAACCTCGGCCGCTGCATCACCCTGAACTGGTCCAGAGAAACGGCGGCGACCTCCGCGGCTCATTAGCGCCAGTAAGTCCTCGCCACTCCATACAGTAGATTTGCATTAGGGTTCTGTCGTTCTCCCTTGTTCTTCGTAGTTTCATCTCAAGTTCTTCACAGTTCCTCCACCACGGCTCCTTTTGATACGAAAATGGTACAAAACTCCCGCGGTAGTAGTTTCTCACCCATTCTTATGCTAGCAGATCCCTCTTGCCCGCAAAAAGATCTCGTTTAGAGCTTATGAACTTCTCCGTATCAGCTTTTTAGGTCTAGAAATTTTTCCTTTCTGGACGATCGTTTGATCCAAAATAATCCCTGCGATCTGTGAAACTTGTTTATGCACCTCTTAGACAAAACTGCATCTGGCAGCCATAGCGGCTCATATCGCCGGCTTAAAAGAAGCCATGCTTTGTGAAATTTCCGGCTTACTCATAATAGAGTTAAATAACTTAAATTGCTTATAATACCCATGGCGGCTTAAATAACCTGACACAATTAGTCATATATCATTAGGCCCCTTCATAAACCGCCGTCCTGAATACTGAACTGAAACTCCGGCTTAAATTTGAACCAGAAATTTTCCTTTGTCCTAGGCTTCCATCTTCCACAATGCCGCCCAAGGCTCCCAAGGCACCCATTACGTGCAACTGGGTGAGTTCCAACGTTACTGACAGCACCTTAGATGACTTCGTAAAAACGGGTTACCTGCCCAAAAAGGAAGTCATGTCCTACCGTGCGCCTGACCCGTCCGAAGAGAGACCTCAACCAAAAGACGGAGAGGTTGTTGTATTTGCTGACCACATGAGCCGGGGCTTTGCTCCTCCTGGCTCAAAATTCTTCAGAGATGTTCTGAACTTTTTCGATCTGCGACCTCAAGACATTGGACCCAATTCCGTGTCGAACATTTGTAACTTTCAAGTGTTCTGTGAGGTATACCTTGGAGAGGAACCCAGCTTGCTACTCTTTAGGGAGTTATTTTACCTGAACCGCCAGAATGAATGCGCCAACGGGCCTAGCTTGGAACTTGGTGGAATATCAATTCAACGACGGAGGGATTGTCTCTTTCCTTATGCTGAGCCGCCAAGCCACCAAAAGGACTGGAATCAGACATGGTTCTACTACCAGGATACTTCTCCGGCTGATGAGAACCCTCTGCCCGGCTTTTGCGCCCTGCGTCTGGAGTCAAACCACCCCCTGTCAGACAAATTATCTCAAGCTGAGCGTCAACCACTTATCCCCACCATCAACAAAATCAAAGCTCTTCTGGGGAAACGGCCTTAATGGCGTTGATCTGGTCCGGGTCTAGATTGCTTGGCGGGTGATTCCTCTAAGTCACCGCCCCGGCATAATGTGTGATTACACGGGCCGGAAGGATGATCCTCTTTGGCACAGCCCCAACGACTTACCTGAAGACGGCATTGATGACATGACCAAGTCCCTTCTGAATGAGAGCTTAGCAGATTGCGGGAGGACCGGCTTAAGTCCCTTCTGCAAAGCTAACCCGGCTCCGGCGGTAAGCTACTGATCTGGGCACTTTACTTTCCATTTTAATAATTTTCGTCTTAACTTCGAGAAACCTTTGTTGTATTTTTCAGGCTAATGATAAGTTCTGGAAGGTCAGGTATGACCATGAGGCTGCTAAAAAAGCCAGGAAGGCTAAAAAAGCCGCCAGGAGAGCCGCTCCCCGCAAGAAGGGGAGTAATCCTAGCGCCTCAGACCTGCTTCAGCTAGATGACACCTCCAAGTCAGAGGTAGCCCTTGATTCTTATGCTCTTCTTTGTTTTTTGTTTGTTCTTAGCCACCTTATTGACACTGATTATCAGCAGGAAGACACCGGAGCCAGTAACCCGGTGACTGAAGAGGTAACTATACTTTCCTCCGACTCGGAGCCCTTGCCAAGGCTGAAAGTCCGAAGAGTAACCCGGAAAGTAAGATTTTCACATCCTTTAGCTTATCAAGATCCTCAATTTCTTTTGAAGCGATAGATTCATGAGAGCCGGAGACACACCCGGACCAACAAGGATGCAGACCTCTCCTCCGGCTTACCTGAAGCATCAAGGAAGCGCCGGACCGAGGTTATCTCCAACTTATATCCTTTTCATCCTTTAGCGGGTGTCACTCATCAACCGCTTAATTCGTCTGATTCAAACTATCAGGAAACTTCACCTTCCTCCGGTGACTCCATGCAATCTAACTTGCCGGCTTTCAAGACCGCACCCGGGTAATGATGATCAGCTTATTTTGTGCTTATCCTACTCATGTTTTTGCACTAACCTTTTGACTTTCAGTGCACAAGCAAAGCTCAGCAAGAGGGAAAAGAAAAGTAACCCGGTCGAAGAGCCGGTCTTGACTGAACCCAACGCCTCTGCCTCTGAGCCGCCGTCTGCACCATCTCCAGAAACCACCGCTCCAACTGAAGAACAAGCCATGGGGGGTTCTGACAACCCGGAGATTCCCAGCCCAGCTCAACTGGCCGATGACCCGGATGTGGTGATTACCCGGACCGAATATGTTGAGCCGGGAAGACCCACTGTGCTGGATAGATGCTCTGCTAAGGAAGAACTGCTGGAGCGCCACAGGGCTAGACTGGATATCACTGACTATGCTAACTTGAGCATTGGAGATATTGTTGCTGGCTATATTGGTCAAGTGCACAACAGCCGGGACCTGGAAATTGACATGGTGAAGTAGATACAGCAAAAATCTGAGGTATAATTCCCCTGTTTACTCCATAGTCATCCTTACCATGCTATCCCCCAAGTCTATTACTTATGACAAAATATGTTGTAGACTTAATACTGGCTTACCTGATAAAACTCAAGGGCCTAGGTGAACCTGTCTTTTACCTTATGTTTTAATCAAGTATTTGAGCAACTTTGCCCATTAGCCCCCAAGTGCCAAGCACCTTTGCCTGCAGAGTGCTTGGGACTTATTTTCATGAACCGGTACTGTAAATAAAGCTTCTCAGCCTACATTAGCCCCCAAGTGCTAAGTGTCTTTGCTTGCAAAGTGCTTGGGACTTTAATGTTGCATGATAATCACTCAAACTGTAACCCGGAACTTGTACAGGCTGCCTGCAAGAAACTTGAGTCGGAAATCTCTGATCTGAAGACCCGCCTGAAGACTCAGGAAAATGAGACCCAGAAGGCCAATGCAAAGTTTGAGTTCAGTGTCTCTGCACAAGAAAAACTGAAGAAAAGATTGGAAACAGAAAGAAAAGCCTGGGCCGATGAGAAGACTGCCTTGCTCAGCCGGGCCGAACAAGCGGAGGCTGCTCTTACTGAAAGAACCGCCGAACTCTCCGGCTTAAAACGCCATGTATCGCAGATGGCCTCCACAATCTTTGGTAAGTTACTCTATAAGCCTTAAATAAGTTTACATCATTTATGTCTTATAAGCCCCTCCATTGCTATCAGCTCACCTGACTTTGTTATACAGGCCCCAGAAGCTCCAATCTCAATCAGAACATGCTGACCAAGCTGAAGGTTGTTTACACCTTGGTGGAGCAACTCTACACCGGGTCACAGCGTGCTTTAGCCGTTGTGGCTCTATCCAATGAGGTTCCCACTCACCTGGCAGACGTACTCAGGCGGCTTGCCGTACTTCCTTAACGCTTCCAAGAGCTGAGACGGGCTTCTGCAAGAGCCGGAGCTATAGCTGCTCTGAGCCGAGCCAAGGCATTTCTACCGGAGCTAGACCCGGCCGACATCGCTCTTGGATACCCCAGCCTGAATGAAGACGGCACCCCCTTTGACCAGAAAGACTTCGCCGCCTGTGTGAAGAGCGTGCGCCTGGTGGCCACCTTGATTGGGAATGACACAGACCTTACCAAGTATTAGCCGGGCTATGACGCGGAGAATCAGAGGATCCCAACTCCACGCTATGAAGCAGTCATCCTGATCCCTCCGACTCGTAAGCATACCTTCGCCCCAGAAGTTGACCCGACCGGGCTAATTGATGATGAGGCTCAATTTGAAGCTTTGAGCGGCATTGACTGGAAATCATTTGTGACGCCCGGGTAATTATGCTACAGTAATCCCCACTAATGTTGCCACGTCACCTCGGTTACTGTGGATAAACTCGCGTTAGTTCGAAACCGGTTCGAATTAAAAATCAAAACAAAAGCAAAGATAAAAGGTTTCAAAACAAAGACTAAAAATGTTCGGGGGTTGTCTAAAATAGCTAACCTAATTATGGTGGGGTGCACTAATTTTGGTAAAATGCTTTGGCATTTTAAGTAAACTAAAAACAGAAAAGAGAAATAATAAAAGAAAAAGGAAAGACAAAAAAAGGGGGGGAAGGGAAAACCCCTGGCCCATTCCCCCTGGCCCATTCCCCCTCCCCACTTGGCCCCTCCCCCCC
>NC_041389.1:645723473-645730873 GCF_002162155.2 Triticum dicoccoides
CCGACCGCCCTCGCCGCGCCCACGGCCACGCCTCCCCGGTGCTCCTGGTGCCCCGCTGCGGCAACCCCGCCGTGGCCACGGCCACGCCCCGCCCCGGGCAGGCTACGGGCTCCCTGTCGCCCTGGCCGGTTGTCCGCTCCAGCGCCCGAACCCACCGAACCCGTTTGGCCCTGGGCCAATGATATGGGGGCCCCACCCCCCTAAAAAGAACGGTTTTTATTAAAACAAAAACAAAAATGAAAATGAAAATGAATTAAAACTAATTAACTAATTAGTTAATTAATTAATTAATTAAGTATTTAATTAATCTAATTAATTCTGTTTAATTAACCCTAACCACTAATTAACCTAATTAACTAAGGTTAATTAACTTTGATTAGGCTAATTAAGTTAATAGAGTATGACGAACGGGACCCACATGTCAGGGTTGACTCAGTCAACCCCTGTTGACTGCTGATGTCAGCATGACATCATGCTGACGTCATTAATACATTTTTTCGAATTAATTAAATAAATAATTAAATTTTAGAAATTAATAAAATCTTTAGAAAATCATATCTTTTAATCCGTAACTCGGATTAAAATGTTTTCAACATGAAAGTTGCTCAGAACGACGAGACGATTCCGGATACGCAGTCCGTTCGTCCGCCACACCCCTCTAACCTATCGAACCCGCAACTTTCCCCCTCCGGCTCCTCTGCCCGAAAACACGAAACACCGGGAATACTTTCCCGGATGTTTTCCCCCCTTCACCGGTATCACCTACTACCGCGTTAGGGCACACCTAGCACCGCTCATTGTCACGTCACGCATCGTCGTGTTTATGTTTGCATTGTATTCATTGTTTCTTCCCCCTCTTATCTCCGGTAGACTACGAGACCGACGCTGCTGCTGACCAGTTCGACTACGGAGTTGACGACCCCTCTCTCTTGCTAGAGCAACCAGGCAAGCCCCCCCCTTGATCACCAGATATCGCCTATTCTCCTCTATACTGCTTGCATTAGAGTAGTGTAGCATGTTACTGCTTTCCGTTAATCCTATTCTGATGCATAGCCTGTCATTGCTGCTACAGTCATTGATACCTTACCCGCAATCCTAAATGCTTAGTATAGGATGCTAGTGTTCCATCAGTGGCCCTACACTCTTGTCCGTCTGCCATGCTATACTACTGGGCTGTGATCACTTCGGGAGGTGATCACGGGCATATACTATATACTTTACACAGTTACATTACCTGTGATACTGATTGGAGATGGGGCTGAAGGGGCAGGTGGCTCCATCCAGGTAGTGGTGGGCCTGAGTTCCCGACGGCCCCCGACTGTTACTTTGTGGCGGAGCGACAGGGCAGGTTGAGACCACCTAGGAGACAGGTGGGCCTGGCCCTGTTCGGCGTTCGCGGATACTTAACACGCTTAACGAGATCTTGGTATTTGATCTGAGTCTGGCTACGAGCCTATACGCACTAACCATCTACGTGGGAGTAGTTATGGGTATCCCGACGTCGTGGTATCAGCCGAAGCACTTCGTGACGTCAGCGACTGAGCGGCGCGCGCCGGGTTGGACTGCGTTAACGCAACTTCCTTTGTAATGGAGGTTGCTAGGTCTGCTCACCGGCCGCGTACGCAACGTGCAGGTGTGCTCAGGGCGATGGGCCCAGACCCCTGCGCGCTTAGGTTTAGACCGGCGTGCTGGCCTCTCCGTTGAGCCTAGGTGGGGTTGCGACGTGTTGATCTTCCACGGCCGGGCATGACCCAGGAAAGTGTGTCCGGCCAAATGGGATCAAGCGTGTTGGGCTATGTGGTGCACCCCTGCAGGGAAGTTAATCTATTCGAATAGCCGTGATCTTCGGTAACAGGACGACTTGGAGTTGTACCTTGACCTTATGACAACTAGAACCGGATACTTAATAAAACACACCCTTCCAAGTGCCAGATACAACCGGTGGTCGCTCTCCCTCAGGGATATGAGGAGGGGATCGCCGGGTAGGTTTATGCTATGCGATGTTACCTGGATATGCTACTTGGAGATGCTACTTGGAGGACTTCAATCTACTCTCTTCTACGTGCTGCGAGACGGAGGCTGCCAGAAGCGTAGTCTTCGATAGGACTAGCTATCCCCCTCTTATTCTGGCATTCTGCAGTTCAGTCCACCGATATGGCCTCCTTACACATATACCCATGCATATGTAGTGTAGCTCCTTGCTTGCGAGTACTTTTGATGAGTACTCACGGTTGCTTTTCTCCCTCTTTTCCCCCTTTTCCCTTCTACCTGGTTGTCGCAACCAGATGCTGGAGCCTTGGAGCCAGACGCCACCATCGACGACGATTCCTGCTACAATGGAGGTGCCTTCTACTACGTGTAGGCCGCTGACGACGACCTGGAGTAGTTTAGGAGGATCCCAGGCAGGAGGCCTGCGCCTCTTTCGATCTGTATCCCAGTTTGTGCTAGCCTTCTTAAGGCAAACTTGTTTAACTTATGTCTGTACTCAGATATTGTTGCTTCCGCTGACTCGTCTATGATCGAGCACTTGTATTCGAGCCCTCGAGGCCCCTGGCTTGTATTATGATGCTTGTATGACTTATTTATGTTTTAGAGTTGTGTTGTGATATCTTCCCGTGAGTCCCTGATCTTGATCGTACACATTTGCGTGCATGATTAGTGTACGATTGAATCGGGGGCGTCACAAGTTGGTATCAGAGCCGACTGCCTGTAGGAATCCCCCTTTCCAACTCCTTGGCCGAAGTCGAGTCTAGTCGTTGAAAAACTTTTACTAACATGGCTGTGTGGCCCATGGGCCCACGTCGCCATCGGGAGGTATTAGGATCTTTTATTCCTCGACCTTTACTCTGGGATTCTGAACTCTCTTCTATTCGGGTTAAACGATTTTTTACTAAAAACTAACTTTAGGTTTTCGAAAATACTTTCTCCCGGAGAGCCCCTTCAGTCCAGATGGTCACCGACTGCACCAGAAGATTTCGGAGATACTCTTTGATATTCTCTCGAGACTTTGTGCCCATCACTTTTGCTATTCCCGACCACCGATAAATCCTTATGGATAACTACTTACACTTGCCATTCTTACGATCATTCCCCATTGTTCTTGTTATTACAAGATACCCGAAGTTTTCTCTATTGTTCCGAGAATACTTCGTGCCTACTGCCTAGCAGTTCTTTGCCACATGAATACCCCTTCGAATAAATCCTCGCACTTGTCGAGTATCCGCTCATCCCTAGTTGTTCATGTGTTTCACAAGAGTCTTCGAAATAATATTCGATCTTCCGAAAATCCTTTGGGGCCTTTGGCTCTTGAAATTCTTGCTTGCTCGCATTATGGTTAATCCCATAAGTCTCGTAGTCTTATTGACATTCCTTGTCATTATCATTTTGGGTCTAATGACTCAATATGTTTGCGAATACACGCAATCATCATTGATCCTTATAAATTACCTTTCCGGCTGAGCTGCCATTCTTTTAACTGGAATTGGTTCTCGACCAGTCCAATTGTCATTGATTGTATCCCTAATTCTATTCAGCTTATCCATTCTTGATCAGAGCATTTGCTCCTGATCCCTTGATTTGAAAATCATAATTACTTTGCTAATTAAGCGTTGAACTATTCAGCTGTTCTATAAACCGATGCATTTGCAATCTTTCTTCCTCTGATTGGGTATCGATACTCATATCAGTCCCATCGTGGATCGCCATATCCACTGTTGGATTATTATCTGACAGTGTCCTTCATAATTAATCACTTTGTGAGTTCCTTCTCCGATACATAATGCCTTTGGTAAATTGTATCCTTTCCTTTTGCCAACCATGCTCTGCTTTCGAGCTGGTGGTATTTACTATTGAAGCTTGTGGTATATGTTTCCATGATACCCTGCCGGGTTGAACCTATGCCTTCCTTTATATGTGTGAACTCGGAAGTTCTCACGAGTCGTACTCATCTGGTATTTCACCAGGTAAAACTTTCAACACCAATGCCTTTATCAAAGCGAGAAGTGAATGGAAGGTTATACATTGAAGAAGTGGGAGTCGACCTTGAACTTTGTGTTCATGCCCATGGACACGATGTAGATCCTATCATGGAAACTTCTTGTAATAATAACTATTTTCTTGATAAATATCATCTGGTATCTGTGAATTGATCCTACGCAACCGTGGTTCCGACCATGTTGTTCTCCCTTGATTCTATTTCTCAGACAAGTTAGAGTACTTGTCTTCTGCAGAGCATTACCCCAGTCCAACCTCTACTTTGATCTGTCGTTGAGTGTTACCCCTGGTATCTCGAGATTATCATGGAACTGCATGACTTTTTTTTATGAGTTCTTCATCAAGTGCTACCTTCCCACTGATTCCAATTTTCACGGGCTCTGAGTTATTGAACACTCAAAGACACCGATAACTGAACCGAGTCTGCTCTACGGTTCAACAACTCTTCAGTAAGCTTCTATAAGTATGAGTTTGTACCCAATCACGCCATTCCTAGCCTGTTTGGCTATATCATTGTCGTGACGATTCTAACTGTGCTACCTGGTCCTTATTCTCGGAGCACCAATTTTCGACGATGGGCTAAGCTTACACCGATCTTCCTTGTCTTATTGTTACACCTCAAACAACAAACTTGATTTCAAGTTTGTGTCGTACCCATGGTTCCAATAACCTTTCGCTTCATCATTCGTTGGACTAGATGCCATCACCGATTGATTACTTCTTCATGAAATCTCTCGACAAATGTGTTGTGATCATCATCAGCATTCCGAGCTCTTCCAAGATATCAATTGAGTTCATGATGAAGTAATACCATCCTTACCCTCGATGATTTGTGTTACCATCGACCACTTTATTGCCTTCCGTTCAACACAAACTTGTTCGTGTTTTGTGTTATACCTTGAGATCCTTGCTATCCAGCATTTGTTCTTCTTTACCTTGGAATGTTACCACCTTTTATGTCAAGAAATTCGTGGTAATTTTACCACCTCTTGAGAATTCTTGATATAGTAATATCTCTCGCCTTTTGCGATCATTTCTTGGTCTCTGTGTTGTTTCTAACCGGAATACCGAAAAATGGTCTGTGATGTGTAAATTCTAAACTTCTAGCAACCCTATTGCCTTGAAGTATTGGTCTACAGTTTCATTCTAAGTCTACTGATTATTGAATCATCATTCAAACATTGATCGTGCTACCTAGTCCAGATTCCTGGGTGCACCCTTCTATCATTGTTCAGTTGTGTATGTTTCCCTCGAGCATACATCATTATGACATTTGATCCGACAAATGATATTTCCTTGTTCACATAATTGTGGAAATCAATCCTTTGGAAATCTCGATGATTTGTTGCTGAGCCTATCAGCCACCTCCTCGTCCTCTCCTTGGTTTACTTGTGAACCCTTGTTTCAGAGCTCACTTACATAGATCATTTCTGATAATCTCACAATGTCATCTCGTCAAATTGTGTTGCACCTTTTCTTCTCAGGCATCCCAAGTCTGAGGTATCCTGACACCAATCAATTCTGAATCTCGGCCAGATATGGTGGTTGGAACATATTTCCAAAAGTTATAATGTTGGTCGTTATATGACCCGGTGAGGTGGTATCATACCTAGACCACCTGGCCGGAGGCCCTATTGTTATATATTTCTTTTCAGCAAGGTTATCCATTCTTCCATGAGGAAATTGTAAGACTTATTCTACAAGTTGTTTCCGATGGATCCTTTGTGTCCAAAGTCTAGCCTTTGATTGAAGACCATGTCAATGCTATCTCGAAGCATGTCTGTGGTACTCCGAATTTCAACAAGACCATTTGAAGCCAATGCTAAATGTTTCTTACTAAATTATCCAAACACCGTTGTATGGGTAATGCCATGATATTCTCTCCCCTTACCTCAAGAGTTTTCGACATAATATCCTTTCATGGATATCGTGCTCTGCTTGTCCTTGGGAAGGATATACCCTCGAAATATGTGTTTAAACATATTTTCCTTTCCATTGTTCTGTTTAATCTGATGATCATATTTTCCTTCCATTGGTTTGTTTAAACCTTTTCTATGATCTATATGATATAAGCAGTAATAATCCACTACTTGTGCAAACACCTCGATGTACAACTCGGTCAGCAAGACCTTGTTACTATTGTTGATGACATTCCGGTAACCACCGATGGACGGGAACCTTGCCTATTGGTCCGCCTCGTTTCAACAAGCAGGAAAATGGTTCTCTTCGTCCCTCGCCCTTGGTACCAACGTTGTTGCCGACATAGCTGACATGGTACTCCCTGACATGCCTTGCTATCATGACCGTGCAAGATGTCACTGCTCCTATAAAAAAAAGAACCACATGGTGGGCCCATAACCCACAGTTTCACAGGATCGAAACCTGACTCTCCTATACACCCTGTTGCCAAAGTTATTCCTATAGCTTGACTTCGTATGTAATTTGCGAGCCACCTTCCTAGTGATCAATTCTGGTATCGGACACAATACTTATTCCTGTTGCTCTGAACCCCATTCACACTCTGTTTCAGGCAATGAACGATTGCCTATCCGCTTGAAACTTCTTATTGCACCGTATTACTTTGCTCTCGATGTGTTTCATTTGTTCAACTCGAGAGATACTCATATGTTCATACTTGGGAAACCCCCAGAAGATTTTCCCTTGTAACATCCTATCGGTGTAGAGCTGCCCCTTACCTATTCGTAAGTACGATGGAGATCCCGAAGAAAGGATGACAAATTGATCATGGTGACTTGAAGCAGTGAAATGAAGACATCAACGAAAGGGATCAACCTCTTTGAAAGGGAAGCCAAGACCGAGAAGACTCGTTAGGTTTTTCGCTACCAACACCTTCGCCCCTTGCTCCACCGCTTAAATCTCGGGACGAGATTTCTTGTAGTGGAGGAGAATTGTGACGCCTGGGTAATTATGCTACAGTAATCCCCACTAATGTTTCCACGTCACCTCGGTTACTGTGGATAAACTCGCGTTAGTTCGAAACCGGTTCGAATTCAAAATCAAAACAAAAGCAAAGATAAAAGGTTTCAAAACAAAGACTAAAAATGTTCGGGGGTTGTCTAAAATAGCTAACCTAATTATGGTGGGGTGCACTAATTTTGGTAAAATGCTTTGGCATTTTAAGTAAACTAAAAACAGAAAAGAGAAATAATAAAAGAAAAAGGAAAGACAAAAAAAGGGGGGGAAGGGAAAACCCCTGGCCCATTCCCCCTGGCCCATTCCCCCTCCCCACTTGGCCCCTCCCCCCCTGGCCCATTCCCCCCCCCTGGCCCGGCCCAGCGCCGTTCGCTTATCCCCTCACCCCCCGCGGCAAACCCTAGCCGCCCCACACTTCCCCCCCCACGCGCCCCGACCCACGCTCCCCTGCTCCCTCGCCCGATCCAGATCGG
>NC_041389.1:645732112-645862503 GCF_002162155.2 Triticum dicoccoides
AACTAATTAGTTAATTAATTAATTAATTAAGTATTTAATTAATCTAATTAATTCTGTTTAATTAACCCTAACCACTAATTAACCTAATTAACTAAGGTTAATTAACTTTGATTAGGCTAATTAAGTTAATAGAGTATGACGAACGGGACCCACATGTCAGGGTTGACTCAGTCAACCCCTGTTGACTGCTGACGTCAGCATGACATCATGCTGACGTCATTAATACATTTTTTCGAATTAATTAAATAAATAATTAAATTTCAGAAATTAATAAAATCTTTAGAAAATCATATCTTTTAATCCGTAACTCGGATTAAAATGTTTTCAACATGAAAGTTGCTCAGAACGACGAGACGATTCCGGATACGCAGTCCGTTCGTCCGCCACACCCCTCTAACCTATCGAACCCGCAACTTTCCCCCTCCGGCTCCTCTGCTCGAAAACACGAAACACTGGGAATACTTTCCCGGATGTTTTCCCCCCTTCACCGGTATCACCTACTACCGCGTTAGGGCACACCTAGCACCGCTCATTGTCACGTCACGCATCGTCGTGTTTATGTTTGCATTGTATTCATTGTTTCTTCCCCCTCTTATCTCCGGTAGACTACGAGACCGACGCTGCTGCTGACCAGTTCGACTACGGAGTTGACGACCCCTCTCTCTTGCCAGAGCAACCAGGCAAGCCCCCCCCCCTTGATCACTAGATATCGCCTATTCTCCTCTATACTGCTTGCATTAGAGTAGTGTAGCATGTTACTGCTTTCCGTTAATCCTATTCTGATGCATAGCCTGTCATTGCTGCTAGAGTCATTGATACCTTACCCGCAATCCTAAATGCTTAGTATAGGATGCTAGTGTTCCATCAGTGGCCCTACACTCTTGTCCGTCTGTCATGCTATACTACTGGGCTGTGATCACTTCGGGAGGTGATCACGGGCATATACTATATACTTTACACAGTTACATTACCTGTGATACTGATTGGAGATGGGGGCTGAAGGGG
This sequence comes from Triticum dicoccoides, assembly GCF_002162155.2. Taxonomy (NCBI): domain Eukaryota; kingdom Viridiplantae; phylum Streptophyta; class Magnoliopsida; order Poales; family Poaceae; genus Triticum; species Triticum dicoccoides. Next base: position 645,733,118 of record NC_041389.1, read on the forward strand.
CAGGTGGCTCCATCCAGGTAGTGGTGGGCCTGAGTTCCTGACGGCCCCCGACTGTTACTTTGTGGCGGAGCGACAGGGCAGGTTGAGAACACCTAGGAGACAGGTGGGCCTGGCCCTGTTCGGCGTTCGCGGATACTTAACACGCTTAACGAGATCTTGGTATTTGATCTGAGTCTGGCTACGAGCCTATACACACTAACCATCTACGTGGGAGTAGTTATGGGTATCCCGACGTCGTGGTATCAGCCGAAGCACTTCGTGACGCCAGCGACTGAGCGGCGCGCGCCGGGTTGGACTGCGTTAACGCAACTTCCTTTGTAATGGAGGTTGCTAGGTCTGCTCACCGGCCGCGTACGCAACGTGCAGGTGTGCTCAGGGCGATGGGCCCAGACCCCTGCGCGCTTAGGTTTAGACCGGCGTGATGGCCTCTCCGTTGAGCCTAGGTGGGGCTGCGACATGTTGATCTTCCGCGGCCGGGCATGACCCAGGAAAGTGTGTCCGGCCAAATGGCATCAAGCGTGTTGGGCTATGTGGTGCACCCCTGCAGGGAAGTTAATCTATTCGAATAGCCGTGATCTTCGGTAACAAGACGACTTGGAGTTGTACCTTGACCTTATGACAACTAGAACCGGATACTTAATAAAACACACCCTTCCAAGTGCCAGATACAACCGGTGGTCGCTCTCCCTCAGGGATATGAGGAGGGGATCGCCGGGTAGGTTTATGCTATGCGATGTTACCTGGATATGCTACTTGGAGATGCTACTTGGAGGACTTCAATCTACTCTCTTCTACGTGCTGCGAGACGGAGGCTGCCAGAAGCGTAGTCTTCGATAGGACTAGCTATCCCCCTCTTATTCTGGCATTCTGCAGTTCAGTCCACCGATATGGCCTCCTTACACATATACCCATGCATATGTAGTGTAGCTCCTTGCTTGCGAGTACTTTGGATGAGTACTCACGGTTGCTTTTCTCCCTCTTTTCCCCCTTTTCCCTTCTACCTGGTTGTCGCAACCAGATGCTGGAGCCTTGGAGCCAGACGCCACCATCGACGACGATTCCTGCTACAATGGAGGTGCCTTCTACTACGTGTAGGCCGCTGACGACGACCTGGAGTAGTTTAGGAGGATCCCAGGCAGGAGGCCTGCGCCTCTTTCGATCTGTATCCCAGTTTGTGCTAGCCTTCTTAAGGCAAACTTGTTTAACTTATGTCTGTACTCAGATATTGTTGCTTCCGCTGACTCGTCTATGATCGAGCACTTGTATTCGAGCCCTCGAGGCCCCTGGCTTGTATTATGATGCTTGTATGACTTATTTATGTTTTAGAGTTGTGTTGTGATATCTTCCCGTGAGTCCCTGATCTTGATCGTACACATTTGCATGCATGATTAGTGTACGATTGAATCGGGGGCGTCACATCATCAACCTTCCAGGTCATGGAAACAGCCGGAGGAGCGGAGAGGGATGAGCCGGAAGCTTCAACCCAACAAGCACCTTGATTACTTAGGCAGCTCATGGTTACAGCTTATAAACAATGCCTCACCTTTTGGACTCGGGGAGTCCTGTAATAGAGTAGGAAAAACAGTTAATTTTGCCGTGCCATCGTGCACGTGTGCAGCACTTAACTCTGTTGAAGCTGCTCTTTCATGTTCCTCCGGATTATGTTTGATCATTTACTTTCCTTAAGCTTGAAGAACTATCTTTAATTGTTCTGCATAGAAAAATAAATCACAAGTCTCTAGGCGGCTTACCGCATGGAGAGTCATATATCTTACATATAACCTGGAATATAAACCAAGGTCATAAAAGACCGGCTCTCAATCATATCTTCGGGATAACCACAATAGCATACCTGCAAGCCTTGCAAGTACACCACCGGCTTATGTAACCCAAATAATGAGGTTGAGAACGCAACTCCGGTTCATCAGCACCTATAATGCCTATTGTGTGCTATCAACATTATTAATGAAAGTTAAGCCGGCGGAGTAAGAACCGCCCGTGCACACTTTTGATTTGATCCAACGAACTTGTTGCAAACCAAAAGATCAAAAACTTAGGGGCTTCTGATTCGAATACGACCAGAGAACCGTCCCAAAGGGGTTAAGCTAAGATTCGAATGCGATCATATAGCCCCCAGTGGCTTTGGCGTTGCCGATCAAGAGGGTACCAACAGCTATGTTCTCTTTGGTTTGAATATGACCTATGTTTGAACAGGAAGCCCCCAAATGACCTTGAGAATTGTCTAACGATGCTGATTCGAATATGATCCACGTCGGTTCCCAAAGGGGGTTGAGCTATGATTCAAGTATGATCAAGAAAACTCCCCAATGGGCTCGGCAATATGCCAATCAAGTGGGTATCGATAGCTATGTTCTCTTTGGTTCGAATACGACCCATGTTTGAACAGGAAGCCCCCAAGTGATCATATACTTAACGGCTAGATTCGAATACGATCATAAGCCGGATCAACCTCCAAGTGATCATATGATACCATAATGAAAATAACAATGACACATTTACCTTTGGAGGGAAAAAGGACGGAGGTCCTGCTCTATTATTCATCATAATATATACATGGCTATAGAAATATATACATTACGAGAGCCGATGGCTCAAGTGTAATAAGGCCGAAGCTGGGCTATGTTCCACGGCCGACGGGTCTCTTCCTCCGACTTACGTGAATCCTTGTGCTCCCGAACATCGATAAGGTAGTATGACCCGTTGTGCAAGTTCTTGCTGACCACAAAGGGCCCTTCCCAAGGCGGGGATAACTTGTGTGCATCTGTTTGATCTTGGATGAGCCGGAGCACCAGATCACCTTCCTGAAAGACCCTGGACTTAACCCGGCGGCTGTGATAACGGCACAGGTCTTGTTGGTAAATCACCGAGCGAGCTACTGCCACGTCACGCTGTTCGTCCAACAAGTCAAGAGCATCTTGACGAGCCTGTTCATTATCCGCCTCAACATAAGCCGCCACTCGAGGCGAGTCATGACGGATGTTGCTAGGGAGGACCGCTTCCGCTCCATAAACCATGAAGAAAGGCGTGTAACCCGTAGACCTGTTAGGAGTAGTATTGATGCTCCACAACACGGAGGGTAACTCCTCCACCCAACAACCCGGCGTCCGTTGCAAAGGGACCAAAAGCCGGGGCTTGATGCCCTTCAAGATCTCCTGATTGGCTCTCTCAGCTTGACCATTGGATTGAGGGTGAGCCACTGATGAAACATCAAGTCGAATATGCTCTCGTTGACAAAAATCCACCATGGCACCTTTAGACAGATTGGTACCATTGTCAGTTATAATGCTGTGCAGAAAACCAAAGCGAAATATCACCCTTTTCATGAACTGAACCGTTGTGGCTGCGTCACACTTACTAACTGGCTCTGCTTCAACCCACTTTGTGAACTTGTCGACCGCCACCAAGAGGTGGGTCTTCTTATCCTTGGATCTTTTAAAAGGCCCAACCATATCAAGCCCCCAGACCGCAAATGGCCAAGTAATTGGAATCATCCTCAACTCTTGAGCCGGCACATGAGCCCGTCGCGAGAACCTCTGACAACCGTCACATTTACTGACCAAGTCCTCTGCATCAGCATGAGCCGTCAGCCAATAAAAACCATGACGAAAAGCCTTGGCCACAAGGGATTTTGAGCTGGCATGATGGCCACAATCCCCCTCGTGAATCTCACGTAAAATTTCTTGACCTTCCTCAGAGGAAACACAATGCTAGAAAATTCCAGTGACACTGTGACGATGCAGCTCGCCATTGATAATTATCATTGACTTAGACCGCCGGGCTATTTGTCTAGCCAAAGTTTCATCCTCAGGCAATTCTCCCCGAGTCATGTAAGCCAAGTATGGTACTGTCCAGTCTGGGGTAATGTGGAGAGCCGCCACAGACTGTGCCTCCAGGTGAGGAACAGCCAAGTCTTCCTTTGTAGGCAACTTAACAGAAGGGTTATGCAAAATGTCCAAGAAAGTATTAGGCGGCACCGGCTTTCGCTGAGAGCCCAGGCGGCTTAATGCATCAGCCGCCTCGTTCTTCCTGCGATCGATGTGCTCCACTTGGTAACCCTGAAAATGTCCAGCAATGGCATCAACTTCGCGGCGATAAGCCGCCATGAGAGGGTCCTTGGAATCCCACTTGCCTGACACTTGTTGGGCCACTAAATCTGAGTCGCCAAAGCACCTTACCCGGCTCAAGCTCATCTCCTTAGCCATCCGAAGACCATGGAGCAAGGCCTCGTACTCAGCCGCATTGTTAGTACAGGGAAACATCAACCGTAGCACATAGCAAAACTTGTCACCTCGAGGGGAAGTTAATACAACTCCAGCCCCCGAGCCCTCCAATTGCCTAGACCCGTCGAAGTGAATAGTCTAGTATGTATTATCCGGTTTCTCTTCAGGCACCTGCAGCTCTGTCCAATCGTTGATGAAATCCACCAATGCTTGAGATTTGATAGCAGTGTGCGGCATGTATTTTAGACCACGAGGCCCAAGTTCTATAGCCCACTTAGCGACTCTTCATGTGGCTTATCTGTTTTGAATGATATCTCCTAGGGGATTAGAACTAACCACAGTGATAGGGTGACCCTGGAAATAATGCTTAAGCTTCCGGCTTGCCATGAACACACCATAAACAAGCTTCTGCCAATGTGGATACCGATGTTTGGACTCAATGAGTACTTCGTTGACGTAGTAAACCGGCCGCTGAACCGGATACTCCTTACCCGCTTCCTTACGCTCCACCACCACAGCCACACTGACGGCTCGTGTGTTAGCGGCCACATACAGCAATAAGGGCTCCTTGTCAACGGGAGCAGCAAGGACCGGTGGCTCAGCTAGTTGTCTTTTCAAATCCTCAAAAGCAGTATTACCAGCATCATTCCAGATAAAGTCATCTGTTTTCTTCATCATCTGGTACAGTGGCATGGCCTTTTCGCCCAACCGGCTTATAAACCGGCTCAAAGCAGCGATGCGACCCGCTAGACGCTCGACATCGTTTATGCACGCCGGCTTAGCCAGAGAGGTAATTGCCTTGATCTTTTCCGGGTTAGCTTGAATGCCTCTGTGAGTAACCAGAAAACCCAAGAGCTTGCCTGCAGGAACGCCAAAAACACACTTGGCCGGGTTAAGCATCATCTTGTAGACCCGGAGATTATCAAAGGTCTCTCTCAGATCATGTATCAAGGTCTCCTTCTCTCTGGATTTAACTACGATATCATCCACATAGGCATGAACGTTGCGCCCAATCTGGTGATGAAGACAATTTTGCACGCAACGTTGGTAAGTCGCCTGTGCACTCTTGAGCCCAAAAGGCATAGACACATAACAGAAGGCTCCAAAGGGAGTGATGAACGTTGTCTTCTCCTAGTCCTTAACTGCCATTTTGATCTAATGGTATCCAGAGTAAGCGTCCAAAAAGCTTAAACGCTCACAGCCCGCCGTAGCATCAATAATTTGATCAATACGGGGGAGAGCAAAAGGATCAGCCGGACAAGCTTTGTTTAAATCCGTATAATCCACACACATACGCCAGGCGTTGTTCTTCTTGAGCACAAGCACCGGGTTAGCTAACCACTCTGGATGAAAGACTTCAACAACAAACCCGGCCGCCAAGAGCCGGCCTACTTCCTCACCGATGGCTTTCCGCCTCTCCTCATTAAACCGCGAGAGGAATTGCCTGACCGGCTTAAATTTCGGATCAATGTTGAGAGTGTGCTCAGCGAGTTCTCTAGGTACACCTGGCATGTCAGAAGGTTTCCACGCAAAGATGCCCCTGTTCTCACGGATGAACTCGATGAGCGCGCCTTCCAATTTCGGATCCAGACTGGCACCGATGCTGAACTACTGAGATGAGTCACCTGGAACAAAGTCAACAAGTTTAGTCTCATCAACTGATTTAAATTTCATTACCGGCTCATGCTCTGTGGTTGGCTTTTTCAAAGACGTCATATCTGCCGGGTCAACATTGTCCTTGTAAAACTTCAACTCCTCTGTGGCACAAACAGATTCCGCATAAGCCGCGTCACCTTCCTCACACTCCAAGGCTATCTTTCGGCTGCCATGAACCGTAATGGTCCCATTGTGACCCGACATCTTGAGCTGCAAATACACGTAACACGGCCGTGCCATGAACTTGACATAAGCCGGCCGCCCAAATAAAGCATGATACGGACTTCTTATCTTAACCACCTCAAAGGTTAATTTTTCCGCCCTGTAGTTGTACTCATCTCCAAAAGCCACTACCAGCTCGATCTTACCAACTGGATATGCCGACTTATCAGGCACCACCCCATGGAAAACAGTATTGGACTGGCTGAGGTTCTTATCAATCAATCCCATACGATGGAAGGTCTCATAATAGAGGATGTTGATGCTGCTGCCTCCATCCATGAGCACTTTAGTGAATTTATATCCCCCCACCTGAGGAGCCACCACCAGGGCCAGGTGACCCGGATTATCAAGCCGGGGAGGATGATCTTCCCTACTCCACACAATAGGCTGCTCAGACCATCTTAAATAGCATGGAACCGCCGGCTCAATAGCATTCACAGCCCTTTTATGAAGCTTCTGATCTCGCTTGCACAGACTGGTGGTAAACACATGATACTGTCCACCATTCAGCTGCTTTGGATTGGTCTGGTATCCCCCCTGCTGCTGATGATGACCCTGGTCGGACTGCTGATTAAAGCCCCCTTGAACATTCTGAGAATTGGAACTTGAACCGCCGCCCAGGCCACTGTTGCCATTGAAAGCATTGGAATTTTTAAAGGCCTTCATGATTGCGCAGTCCTTCCATAGATGAGTGGCCGGCTTTTCCCTAGAGCCATGTGTCGGGTGGTTGGTGCGACATATGCCAAGGGATGGCTTATCATTGTGGGAGCCAATAAAACGTCGCCGGTGCCTGGAAACGGGATGAGGCGAAGGCATGCATGCCGGCGAATCTTACCCAGGTTTGAGGCTCCCCGAGGAGATAACACCCCTAGTCCTGCTCTGCGGGGTCTCCGCATGATCACTAGATCGATAGGGGGTAGCTACAATCGCTCCTAGAGCTGTTGAGATCAAGGGAGAAGAAGAACAAGGCTAGCTCTTGCTTCTCTCTATCTATGGTGTGTGTGCTATGTGTGGGTGTTAACCTAGAAGCCAACTATGCTCAAAGGCCAAACCAGAAGCCAACTATGCTCAAAGGCCAACCCAGAAGCCAACTATGCTCAAAGGCCAACCCAGAAGCGAACCCTTTGCATGGGTGCTCCGGGGGGTTTATATAGGCCTACCCCCAGGGGTACAATGGTAATCCGACTGGGAACGGGTCCCAGCCATCAGTGTCTACGCTAGCCGGCTTCTCCGCCGGCTGCTGGGTCCCGCCGGCTGCCGGCTACTTGGTCGACAGGCCGGTCCCATCGCCTAGGGTCTTGTCGGCGGCTGCTTACTGTAGCCGCGCCTCTGATGATGAGGGCTTTGTCGAGGTGAGCGTGGCTATAGTGGGTCGCCTTGGGGGCTATCACTGTAGCCTGACCTTGTCTTGTCTCCTTAATGGGGCTCCTACTTCGAGGAAGGGAGTAGCCGGCTTCTGGAGGCCGGCTATACTCCTGGCCGACTAGGAAAAGCCGGGCCCCCTTCACGCCTCTCTCTGGCTGAAGGGGCCCGCAACCCTTGGGCCGTACAGGAGTGGGTCGTGGATGATGTTGAGGCTAGCGTGGCTACAGTTCCGAGCCGCACGGGGGACGTCCCTCCCATACGGCCTCCTGTAGCCACGCCCGCCTCGGGTTTCGGGGGTCGTGGGCCGCACTGTGGCCACACCCCGTCACGTCGCCGTTATGTAGGAGTGGTTGTGGTCTTGGCCAGCTTCTAGGAGTCGGCATCCTTCTTGGCCGGCTTCTTGGAGTCGGCCACCCCCCAGTCGTCCTAGGGAGGAGTCGGTGAGGCTGGGTCGCCTTCCGGGAGTCGGCTTTAGTGGTAGCCGGCCGGGGAAGGCGGCCCAAATGCTTGGAGTGCTTGAAGGCCCAAAGGCCTAATAAATTTCCTGAAGAGCCAGGGGTAGTCGGTTAGGCTACCCGTGGCCACTTACTCCGACAGTAGTCCCCGAAGCTGATTGGGCTTCAAGGTGGAGTGGGGTTCAAGAAGCTCGATCAGCTTCCTATCGTGACGAGCCGGCAGCTGGGAGCCGGCCTTGGTCAGGCGGGGGCGGGAACCTGCAGGGACGTGAACCAGGCCGCGGGCCGGCCTCGGGCCATTGGCGTGCCACGTAGCCGGAAAGCCTCCCAGCCCACGCGCGTGACGGGACGTCGCTGCAGGGAGGGGGCCCGCCACGTCCGCGCCCCGGCCCAGGTGCGGATCCTTTGTATCCCGAAACCGCCCGCACGTTCCGTGCGGCAGTTTCGGCTCGCACTTATGCGTAATAAATGCGAGACGTGGGGGGAGTGGGCGCAGTTAATCCCACGTATCCCCCCCACGTCCGGCCTCTTCGGCCGCATGAGGCTATAAGTAGGGGGAGGTGGAGGGCGGCAGGCCCTCGCACACTCCTCCTACTTCCTCCGTCTTCTTGCCTTGCTCGTTCTCGCCACAGCGCCTCGCCGTCGCGCTCTTCCTCCGCACGTTCCTCCGCCGCCGTGCTAGCTTCCGCTATGCCTCCACACGTAGAGCAGCTTGGCGGGGATTGGGATGGCTCCATCGTCCATAACGACCACATCGACTTCCTCCGCGATACCCGGCGTCTGCCCAGCGCGGACAAAGTGGAGGTCCGCCTCGCGCCGGAGAAGGAAATTAGGCCGGCGCCGCGGGATAGCGAGCGGGTGGTCTTCCGCTCGCACTTCTTGTGCGGCTTCGGCCTGCCAGTGAGCGCCTTCTTCCGCTCCTGGCTGGAATTCTATCAGCTCCAGTCGCACCACCTCACCCCCAACACGGTGGTGCTGCTATCGGCCTTCGTCACCCTTTGCGAGGGCTATCTCGGCGTCCTCCCCATCCTTGAGCTCTGGGGGGAGTTCTTCCAGTCGAAGCTGGGCACGCGCAGTAAAGGCGTGCCGGCTCATACTGGCGCCTTCATCGCGTCGTGGAGATCGGGCGCCGACAACCCCTTCCCCGTCATCACGCTGATCCAATCGGTGAAGAAGTGGCAGAAGTCGTACTTCTACGTGCGGAACATCGCTCCACGGGGCGACTACATCAACCTGCCGGCTTACGTAGCCGGCCCACCAGCGGGGAGGCTGCCCCAGTGGTCCTTCCGGGCGGTGACGCTGTCGCAGGGAGGAAACGCTGCCATCGCCCGCCTGCGGGTGATGGTCCAGCCGGAGGGCCTGACGGGGCCCGACCTCCTGGCCGCGTCCGTCACGCGCCGGGTCCTTCCGCTCCAGAGCCGGCCTCATCTGATCTGTCAGATGAGCGGCCAGCTCGATCCGAGCCGGATGTGCACCAAGGAGATGCCACAGCCCGACGCCGCCGACATGGTGAATTACCTCGCCAACTGCCAACTTTCCGAGGACTGGCAATTCGGCAAGGAGCCATACAGCCGCGCCAATCCTCCGCCTACGGTACGCTCCCCTCGTCTCTTCTTCTCTTTCTCTCTCAGCTTTGTCGCCGAGTTCCTCTGGGCCGACACTAACTCAGTCGGCTTGCTCTTTTGACAGAGTCCTTTGCTCCGGCCGGCCGGCGGGGCAGACATGGAGTGCCGCTTCGTCCCCGACCGGACCGAACACGACCAGGAGGACCCCAACCTGGGGGCGGTCCATATGGAGGATGCCGCCGAGCCGGCCGACGGCCAAGCCGGCGGCGAAGCAGGCGGCTCCAGGTTCACCGCTACCTCTGACGACTGGCCGGACGAGGACGAAGCCGAAGCCGTCCCGCATCGCCAGCCAGCATCCGGACGCGGCGCGGGCTCCTGCGGCGCGCAGCCTGCTCCGGGTAGAGGCCAGAAACGTCGCGCCACCCAGGGCATGTTCGGTAGCCGGACGAAGAAGCCCAGGGGTGGGGCGGCGGCCACCAGGCGGGAAGAGGCGGCCGCGAAGGCGGTTCGCTTCCGCAAAGTGGTGAAGCAGCCGCAGACTGTGTCAGCGTAAGTTCTCTCTTTCTATGTATTGTCCTTCTTTCTTTCCTTTGGTGGTTCTTGAATCTTCGTCTTCTTTTTCAATGGTCAGAGCTCCGCAATCACTTGAGCGGGCGGCTGCCGGCTCCGTCGTCGAGTCGGCAGGGGGCTCTGGGAGCACCACCCGCCACGTAGATCCCCGTTCCGCCCTCCTGGAGGTGACGGAAAGGAACGCGCGGGAGGCGCGGGAGGAGCAGGAAGCGCGGGAGGCGGAGGCATGGAGGGCTGCTGCCGCCTAGGCAGTTCAGGAGGAGGAGGCGGCGAAGGCACTCGCCGAGGCCGCAGCCAAGGCCCAGGTAGAGGCCGAGGCCGAACCGGCGGCAGGGGAGGCTTTGATGGTCAGCCCCCTGCGCACCATGGCACCCGGGGACGTGGATCCCTCGCCAGGGGGAGCCAGCAGTTCCCAGCCGGGGCTGGGAGGAAGCGGCGACGATGTCATCATCTTGGGGGAGGCACCGGGGCCGACTCCTCCGACTAGGGCGACCCAAGGCCGCCAGCCTGAGCCTGCGCCCGCACAGTCGGCGGAGGGCGAGCCGGCCGGAGGGGCTGAGGTGGCGGTCCGGGTTCCGCCAAGCCGGCGTGCAGGGAAGGCCGCGTCTGAACCGCAGAAGGCTGCGTCGGAGCCACAGCCGGACGTGGGCTCCAGCTCGTCGGCCCGAGATGCGGAGGCGGCCAGCACTACCTCAGGGTGGACGCCGGGCGGAGGGATAGTCGTGGTGAACGTCGCTGCACAAGACGTCCGGACCCGGCTGCAAAGCCAAGCCGCGGCGCTGAGGCAGTTCACTGATGAATTCCTCGCCACGCGGGCAGCCATCCGGGTTAGTATTCTCATCTTGTTCTTTCCTGATCTTGATTTCTCTCGTGGGGGTGCGTCAGCGCACCCACTGGGTGTAGTCCCCGAGTTCCGAGTCGGCTGCTGAGCAGGCGGCTTAGAACTTCTTGGATATTTTGTTTTTGCTGCTTTTTTTCTCACTTCGGTCTTCTGTCCGTCTTGCAGGACTACCACAACCTCCGAGCGGCCGCCTTCAACTCCCAGGCTCGGGAGCTGACTCAGAAGACCGCCGATCTCACTGAAAGCCGAGGTATGTGACTTGATCTTTATCTCATGTGGGGGCACGTCAGCGCACCCACTGGGTGTAGTCCCCGAGATTCGGGCCGACTGCTGAGCAGTCGGCTCGGATCTTCCTTGATGATTTCTCATTGTTCTTCTTCTTCTTATATCTCTGCAGCGGCCAACGCCAGTCTGAGGCACAGCTGGGGGAGTCCCAGACTGCTCTTCGTGCCAAGTACGCGGAGCTCGCCGCCTTGGTGCAGGAGCGCGACCGCCTGGTCAAGAAGTTGGCCGACCAGGAGGAAGGCCACCAGGCGGCGCTGGAGGCTGCGCAGGATCGCGAAGCCACCCTCCAGGCCGAGTTCGAGACGGAGGCGGCCGGCTGGGCAGAGGCCAGGCAGACTCTGGTCTCCGGCTATGGCCAGATCGAGGATCTGGTTGACGGTAAGTCGTCTACCCCTTCGTCCTTTCTTGCCATCTGCCATTTTGACTTGTTTTTCTGATTTTGGTGTTTTTCTTTCCTTTTCTTCTTCGCGCAGAGTACTTCCCCGGCTATTCCACTGCCGCCAACCAAGCCATCGAAGCCCGTCGCCAGGCGAAGAGGCAAGCCGGCTTCGAGATCTCGCCAACCGCCGGCCGCTCGCTGGAGGAACAACTCCTGGCGATCCAGGATCGCATCCAGCTGGCTCACAGGCTGCTCCACCGGCTTCAGCGCGTGGGATCACAGGTCTTGGCCGCCCTCTGGCCCGGTCAAGTGGTCCCTCGCACCCCCAGTCGGACCGCCGACTGGCTGGAGGTGGCAGTCGGCCGCTTCGAGGCTTGGAAGGCGTCAGCGGATCGCTCCGGCGCCAGGCGGGCGCTGGAGTTTGTCAAGGCCTGGTATCCCGGCCTGAACCTGGACCAGCTAGCGACCTGGCGGCAGCAAGCCGACACGGAGCTGGAGCCGGCGCGGCCGGCCATCATTCGGCGGGCTTCAGTGATCGCCGACTACACTGACGCCAACGTCTTCGCCCCCGAGGTGGACGACAATGGAGTCGCCCAGCCGGAAGATTGGTTTGGGCTGGACCCGGCGTATGGCGAGGACTCGGCGGAGGAGATCGACTCCAGCGACGAGGGCGAAGAGGAGGAGGAGGAGGGTGAAGACGCTGAGCCGGCTGGTGGAGTAGCCGGCCAGCCTGACCGCGCCTCTAGCACTACGTCGCGTGCGAGTGCGTCTCCTGTCGTGGGAGGTGGTCAAGCCAGGACCAGCTAGGCGGCCACTCCTTCAGCCGGCGAGCTGCCTTCACCGACCATGTCGGCCTTCAAGTCGCGCCTTAGTCTTCTTTCTTTTGTTTTCCTGTCTTGTTACTTTTGAACACTGTTTGGTTAAGTCTGCACAATTCCACCCACTGGGTGTATTCAAACTTAAGTCTGTTGCCGGCCTGTGGGCGGCTTTATGTATATAAGTTATGTAATCGGTCTTTCCTTGTACTTTCGCTTTTTGTCCTTCTGCTTTTTTCCTTCGCCGCCCTCCCTTGGTTGCCGCCTCCCTAGTCAAACAGTTGCTCTGCAATCTGTAGCCGGGGAGTGCCTGGCCGATTGGGGAGGGGGAAGTATTTTTAGCTCTGCCGGACTTAAGCTAAGTTTTTTAGGAAGCCGGCCAGCCGGCTGCTGTGACAGCCGGCAGGCATATATGGAGGCCGTCTTTTTGCCATATAGGTTAGTTGTTCCTTAGCCGTTTTTCGTGTGGGCGTCCTTTCTGTCTTCTCTCTTGCTATTCGGACAGTCAGTTCTTTGAGCTGCGACTTTCAACAAGAGAGGACTTGGGAGCCGGCGCACTACTTTGCTGACTTCGGGAAGAACTTAGAATATAGCTCAAAGCGGCCAGTCCCCGGGCCGACTAGTCGGACCCGGTGCCGGACAGGAATTCAAAATGTAATAATACATTCATGGATATGACACTCATCATTCATAGATAAATAAAAGGCAGTTCCCGAGTACTGTTCGGGGGGCCTGTTGGTTTGTAACTTAATACAAAAGGGGTAGCGTGATACATACTGCTTTTCAGCTGTAAAATCGTCTTAGGAGGTTTGCGTTCCATGGTCGCTCCGACTCCTTGCCGGAGTCGTCTCTCTTGCGTGCTCTTGGCTTTTGCGCGTCGATCAAGTAGTAGGAGTCGTTGTCGAGTGCCTTGCTAACGACGAAGGGGCCTTCCCAAGGGGCCGAGAGCTTGTGCTGGCCGGCTGTTCGCTGGATTAGCCGGAGCACAAGGTCGCCCTCTTGGAAGGATCTTGGCTTGACCTTGCGGTTGTAGTAGTGGTGCAGGCCTTGCTGGTAGATGGCGGACCGGCTGAGGGCTAACAGCCGGCCTTCTTCCAGTAGGTTGACGCCGTCTTCTCTTGCTTCTTTCGCTTCCTCCTCCGTGTACATGGTGATCCGAGGCGAGTCGAACTTGATGTCTGTTGGGATGACAGCCTCGGCACCGTACACAAGGAAGAATGGAGTGAAGTCGGTTGACTTGTTGGGTGTAGTGCGCAGACTCCAGAGGACAGCCGGCAACTCTTCGAGCCAGCAGCCGGCCAATCGCTCCAGTGGTACAACCAGTCGGGGCTTGATGCCGGAGAGGATAAGTCCATTTTCTCGCTCGACCTGGGCGTTTGACCGCGGGTGGGCAACGGACGCTAAGTCCAGTCGGATGCCCTGTGTCGCGCAGAAACGTGCCAGTGCGCCTTTGGCGAAGTTCGTGCCGTTGTCGGTGATGATGCTGTGCGGCACGCCATACCGAGTAGTGATGTCGGTGATGAATGTCACGGCAGTCGGCCCGTTCAGCTTCTTAATTGGCTTGGCTTCAATCCACTTTGTGAACTTGTCCACAGCAACGAGTAGATGTGTCAAGTCACCGCGGGCTGTCTTGAAAGGGCCCACCATGTCCAGTCCCCAGACGGCAAAAGGCCAGGTAAGGGGAGTGGTCTTGAGGGAAGAAGCCGGCAGGTGTTGTTTGGAACTGAAGACTTGACATCCTCTGCAGCTCTTGACTATTTCTTTAGCATCCTCCAAGGCAGTCGGCCAGAAGAACCCATGGCGGAAAGCCTTGGCCACGAGGGATCTTGAGGCGGCGTGATGGCCGCATTCGCCTTGGTGGATGTCTTTGAGGATTGCCACTCCTTTTTCTGGCTCGACGCAACGCTGGAAGACTCCAGTGATGCTGCGCTTCACAAGCTCCCTGTTGATTATTGTGTATGCTGCGGCTCGTCGTTGCACTAGTCTTGCTGCGATCTCATCAACCGGCAGCTCTCTGCTGACTAGGAACTTGAGGATGGGCTGGGCCCATGAGGGAGCTGTGACTTCTTCTGCTGTTAATGTGGCCACCATGACTCGGGTGGGTGGGTTGGGTGTTGCATTGGAGTCGACCACCGCTTCTTGTGTTGTTGCAGTCCCCGGGCCGACTGCTGCAGTCCCCGGGCCGGGTTCTGAAGTCCCTGGGCCGGGTGCGACTGCGTCAGTCCCCGGGGCAGTCGTCGAAGTCCCTGTGCCGCCTGCGGGATTTCTTGAGCCAGATCCGGCTGTTTCTGGCGCAGGCAGTACGAAGATGGAGTCTGACTCTGGAGACGGCTTGATGGACGGCTTGAGGAGGCGCTGGAGGGAGACGCCAGTCGGTATGGCTTGTCGGGTGGAGCCGATCCATGCTAGGGCATCTGCTTGGTCGTTGTCGGCCCTTGGTACGTGAAGGAACTCGCACCCTTCGAAGTATCCGCTCATCTGCTGGACGAGGAAACGGTAGCTTGCCATGTTTGCGTCCTTGGCGTCCCAGTCGCCAGATGATTGCTGGACCACCAAGTCTGAGTCGCCGTAGCACAGGATCCGGCGTATGCCGAGTTCTTTGGCTAGCCGGAGCCCATGTACGAGCGCCTCGTACTCGGCCACGTTGTTGGAGGCGGCGAAGTGGATCTGCAGCGTGTACTTGAGCTTGTCGCCTTTGGGAGAGGTGAGGATGATGTCGGCTCCCAAGACGGTGCGCATCTTGGACCTGTCAAAGTGCATCCGCCAATGGGTAGAGTCGGGAGCCGGCGGTAAGTATTGGGTCTCGGCCCAGTCGACAAGGAAGTCGGCCAATGCTTGCGACTTGATGGCGGTGCGGGGTTGATAGAAAATCATGTAGGGCGCCAAGGCAATGGCCCATTTGGCCACCCGGCCGGATGCATCCCGGCTGCCTATGATCTCGGTGAGCGGGGCAGTGCACACGACCGTGATGGGGTGCTCTTGGAAGTAGGGCTTCAATTTCTTCGCAGCAAAGTACACCCCATAGCACATCTTCTGGTAGTGCAGGTAGTTTTGCTTTGAGCTGGACAGTACTTCGCTGAGATAGTAGACCGGCCTTTGGACCAGCTGGGCTCGGCCTTCCTCCGGGCGCTGGACCACAACAACAGTGCTGACGACTCGGCTTGTCGCGGCGATGTAGAGGAGCATGGGCTCCTTCTCAGTCGGCGCAGCCAGGACAGGCGGAGTGGTCAACATTTTCTTCAACTCATTGAAGGCTTGGTCGGCTTGATCATTCCACTCAAAGTGAGTGGACTTCTTCATGAGTCGGTACAGGGGGAGAGCCTTCTCTCCTAGTCGGCTGATAAAACGGTTCAGGGAGGCTAAGCAGCCAGTGAACTTCTGCACATCTCGCAGCTTGGTGGGGATCTCCATCCTCTCGATGGCTTTGATCTTGACAGGGTTGCACTCAATGCCGCGTTCGGAGACCAAAAAGCCTAGCAGCTGGCCGGCTGGCACTCCGAACACGCACTTCTCGGGGTTGAGCTTGATCTGGAATCGGCGCAAGTTGGCAAATGTTTCCTTCAGGTCTTCCAGCAAGGTACCGCGCTTCTCTGTCTTCACCACAATGTCGTCTACGTAGACGTGGGCATTTCTGCCGAGTTGTTTCAAGAGACATTTCTGCATGCAACGCTGAAAAGTGGCACCGGCGTTTCTCAAGCCGAATGTCATTGTCAGGTAGCAGAAAGCTCCAAAGGGTGTGATGAAGGCAGTCTTCAGATGGTCAGCCGGGTCCAACTTGATCTGATGATACCCTGAGTATGCATCCAAAAAACTTAACAGCTCGCATCCGGCTGTGGAGTCTATCACTTGGTCAATCCGTGGCAAAGCAAGCGGATCCTTTGGGCAGGCCTTGTTCAAACTTGTGTAGTCTATACACATGCGCCACTTGTTATTCTTCTTCAAAACCAGAACTGGATTGGCAAGCCATTCTGGAAAGAACACTTCCATGATGAAGCCGGCTGCAAGGAGCCGGGCTATCTCTTCTCCCACGATTCTTTGCTTCTCTTCTGATAGTCGGCGGAGGGGTTGCTTGACCGGCTTCGCATCAGCTCGGACATGTAATTTGTGCTCGACGAAATCCTTCGGGACACCCGGCATGTCCTTTGGGGACCATGCAAAAATGTCTCGATACTCACGGAGGAAGTCGGCGAGCTCGCCTTCCTATTTACTGTCCAAGTTCGCCCCAATCACGGCGAACCTCTCCGGGTGCTCCGGGTCTAGAGGTATCTTCTTCGTCTCTTTGGCAGGCTGGAAGGAGCCCTGCGCATCACAGTCCTTGGGGTTGGGGGACAAGGCCGGCTGCTTGCTGGCCATGGCCACAACCCGCTCCAACATCTTCTTCTCTTCAGCCACCACGAGGGACTCGGCCAGCCGGCTGCTGGCCATGGCACACTCGATGGACTTCTTATAGTCGCCGGCTACCGTGATGATCCCCTTCGAGCTAGGCATCTTCATCTTCAGGTAGGCGTAGTGGGGCATAGCCATGAACTTGGCCAAAGCAGGTCGGCCAAGTAGTGCATGATAGGGGCTCTCCAAATCCACCACCTCGTACCATATTGCTTCCCGGCGAAAGTGATCTTTGTCTACGAAGAGAACATCCATTTTGATCTTGCTGATTGGAGAGCAAGATAGGCCGGGTACGATACCATGGAAGACGGTGCGGCTCGGCATGAGCTGCTTTGCTTTGATGTTCAGCTTGTCCATGGTATCGCGGTACAGTATGTTGATACTGCTTCCGCCGTCTATCAGGATGCGGGAAAATCTGGCAGCTCGCCTCTCTGTCGCAAGGGTGACGTCCAAGACCATAGCATAGGAGCCAGGCGATGGCATCACCTCTGGGTGGTCTGCCTGGCTCCAGCTGATGGGCTTTTTCAACCAGTGCATGAACTCGGCGGTGCTAGAGGCGACTGCGTTTACTTCTTGGTGCTGCCGGCGTCGGCTGCGCTTGCCGTCGACTTGACTTGTGAAGACGACGTAGGTGTCGCGCGCTTCGGGGAACTCGTCTTGGATGGCGCCGACTGTCGGCCGGGCCGCCGGCTGTTGGGGAGCTGGAGGCGGCGGGCCGGGAGGCGGAGGCGGCACCATCCCTTCGCCCTTGGTGTTGCGGGTGAGCCAGTGGCATTTCCGTGTTGTATGGTTGGACGGCTTTGCGCCGCTGTGGAACTTGCAAGGAGCATCGAGTGCTTGTTCATAGGAGAAGGACGGCTGCCAGGGCGGCCGGCCACCCTTCTTCTTGGGAGCGGGCCGCTCCTCGGGCTGCTTGTCTTCAATTGTGGCCACCTGCCGACTGGAGGAAGTCGGCATGGGGCCCTTGCGCTTGTGGTCGTTCTGGTAGGGGCGCCGGTTAGGGTCGCCAGCCGGCGTCTTGGGAGCCGGAGCAACTACTTTCCCCGAGGCGTCCACTTGGAGCTTGGTCTTCATGGAGGAGTCGGCAGTGGCATACTTGTCGGCGGTGATCAGCAACTCATCGAGGGTAGCCGGCTCGTCGCAGAGGAGTCGGTGCTTGAGGAGGGTGCCCTCTCGGCACTCGGCGGTGAAATACTCGATGGCCTGGACCTCGTGCACTCCCTCGCAGGAGTTGCGGAGCTCGGCCCATCACGTGAGGTAGTCGCGGGTCGACTCATTGGGCCCTTGGACGCAGAGGGAGAGCTGGCGAGGCTTGGGAGGCCGCTTGTAGGTGCTGGTGAAGTTGCGGACGAAAACTTCAGTGAAGTCCAGCCAGCTGTTGATGCTGTAGGGCTTGAGGCTGTTGAGCCACGTGCGCGCCGTGCCTTGCAGCATCAAGGGGACGTACTTCACGGCGACGCGCCGATTGCCGTTGGCGATGCTGACGGCTGTGGAGTAGTCGATGAGCCAATCTTCCGGCTTCACTGAGCTGTTGTACTTGGGTGTGTCTCTGGGGAGTGAGAACCCTTTGGGAAAGGGCTCGTCGCGGATGCGGGGGCCAAAGCATGGCGGGCCGACATCGTCTTCTTCTTCTAACGCCAAGGATCGAGCAAGGCGGTCGATCCTATGGCGGGCGTCATTCTCGCCGACTCCTTCTCGGCGGCCGAGTCGGTCGCCAAGAGTCGGATGCATGACAGGCGGTGGAGTGAGGCGTCTTTCTCTTCGAGGCGGGGGAGGAGGCAGGTTTCCCTAGTGCTCTACAACTCGAGGGCGGCCATCCGCGTCGCGCTCGATGGTAATGCGAGTCCGGCTGCGGCTGGCAGCCGGCTCCTTGTCTTTCTTCTGGCGCGCACCGCTCGCAGTCGGCGAGCGGGACGTCGCAGCGTGCTCCCGGCGCGGGGGATGGCTATCAGCTAGGGCGCCGGCTTCGTGCCGTTCCGCAGCCGCGTCGATCAGCTGCTGGATCTGTCTTGTCATGTAGGGGAGCTCATCGGCTCCCAGCCCATTGAGCTCTTCTGCAGCCGCCTGAGCGGCTCGCAGATTCTCGAGCGGGGTGGCGTAGACGGGGCGATATGCGCCCAGCATGCTGGCAACGGCTGCGCCGCGCTTCTGGACGAAGCCGGCTCGGCTCGGGCCGCTAGGCGGCGGTGTCCCGAAGGCGGCACGGTCGACTTCGCACTGGTGGGCCTCGGTGAGGCGTCTCATCGAGGCTATCTTCTTGCCCTCCGCGATGAGGGCGAGGCGGCGTGCCTCCAGGGTCTCGGTGTCGGCGTCGGCCGGGATGGGGACGGAGAGGTCGTGCATCGCCGCTTGCTGAGCGTCGCGGGCGTTCTCGCCCGAATTGGAGACGTGGCTGATGACCAGCACTTCGGTGACAGCGCTGCTGCCGCTGTCAGCTCGAGGGAGGGGGTCGTCGAAGACCACCACGTCGGAGGGGTAGGCGTCGAGCGACGCGGTGTCGGAGTCGATGAGCATCGGGTCGGTGGAGCCGACCGACTCCATGTCCGCAGCGGGCTTGCTGGAGACGTGAAGTTGGTCGAGGAGGCTGACGAGGCGGCTCTCGGGGTAATCGGTGCCTGTGTCGGACGCAGGCTCGTCGGAGATGCGAGTTTCGCCGAGCAGATCGGCGAGGCGGCTCGCTGCGCAGGCGTCGTCGACGCCTTGCAGCGCATCGAGGCAAACGCCATCGGGCTCAGCAGGCTGGCTGCGCTCGCGGGGAAGGAAGAGGGTGCACCTGGCCCCACGGTGGGCGCCAAATGTTGGGTGGTTGGTGCGACATATGCCAAGGGATGGCTTATCATTGTGGGAGCCAATAAAACGTCGCCGGTGCCTGGAAACGGGATGAGGCGAAGGCATGCACGCCGGCGAATCTTACCCAGGTTCGGGGCTCTCCGAGGAGATAACACCCCTAGTCCTGCTCTGCGGGGTCTCCGCATGATCACTAGATCGATAGGGGGTAGCTACAATCGCTCCTAGAGCTGTTGAGATCAAGGGAGAAGAAGAACAAGGCTAGCTCTTGCTTCTCTCTATCTATGGTGTGTGTGCTATGCGTGGGTATTAACCTAGAAGCCAACTATGCTCAAAGGCCAAACCAGAAGCCAACTATGCTCAAAGGCCAACCCAGAAGCCAACTATGCTCAAAGGCCAACCCAGAAGCAAACCCTTTGCATGGGTGCTCCGGGGGGTTTATATAGGCCTACCCCCCAGGGGTACAATGGTAATCCGACTGGGAACGGGTCCCAGCCGTCAGTGTCTACGCTCGCCGGCTTCTCCGCCGGCTGGTGGGTCCCGCCGGCTGCCGACTACTTGGTCGACAGGGCGGTCCCATCACCTAGGGTCTTGTCGGCGGCTGCTTATTGTAGCCGCGCCTCTGATGATGAGGGCTTTGTCGAGGTGAGTGTGTCTATAGTGGGCCGCCTCAGGGGCTATCACTGTAGCCTCACCTCGTCTTGTCTCCTTAATGGGGCTCCTACTTCGAGGAAGGGAGTAGCCGGCTTCTGGAGGCCGGCTATACTCCCCGCCGACTAGGAAAAGCCGGGCCCCCTTCACGCCTCTCTCTGGCTGAAGGGGCCCGCAACCCTTGGGCCATACAGGAGTGGGTCATGGATGACGTCGAGGCTAGCGTGGCTACAGTTCCAAGCCGCACGGGGGACGTCCCTCCCGTACGGCCTCCTGTAGCCACGCCCGCCTCGGGTTTCAGGGGTCGTGGGCCGCACTGTGGCCACACCCCGTCACGTCACCGTTATGTAGGAGTGGTTGTGGTCTTGGCCGGCTTCTAGGAGTCGGCGTCCTTCTTGGCCGGCTTCTTGGAGTCGGCCACCCCCCGGTTGTCCTAGGGAGGAGTCGGTGAGGCTGGGTCGCCTTCCGGGAGTCGGCTTTAGTGGTAGCCGGCCGGGGAAGGCGGCCCAAATCCTTGGAGTGCTTGAAGGCCCAAAGGCTTGATAAATTTTCTGAAGAGCCAGGGGTAGTCGGTTAGGCTACCCGTGGCCACTTACTCCGACACCATGCCTTGGGCAAGGCTCATTCAACAACTGTTCAAGCGTCGGGCCTGACCCGCCGGCTCGGGGAGATGGTCTCCCCTTGCGCCGGTGGTTGTTACCCTGTGAATTAGCGTTGGCCAGAAATTCCATACTACCATCTGCCTTACGCTTGTTACCTCCTTGGTTCGCCGGGTTATGCTGGGGGCCCTTGCCATTGCCGTTTCGTTTTCCCTTCCCTGTCCTTTCATCGTCCGACGCGGGATCCTTGGTACTATCAGGGTCGGCGTACTTGACCAGAGCCGCCATCAGCGTACCCATATCATTGCAATCACGCTTGAGCCGCCCGAGCTTCATCTTCAGGGACGCAAAATGACAATTCTGCTCTAACATTAAGACTGCAGAGCCGGCATCCATCTTATCAGATGAATGTATTATCTCCTTGACCCAGCGAACCCAATGGGTTGTAGACTCACCCTCCTGCTGCTTACAGTTAGTCAAGTCCACAATTGACATAGACTATCTACATGTATCTTTGAAGTTTTGGATGAACTGGGCTTTTAGCTCAGCCCAAGACCTGATAGAGTTCGGTGACAGTCCTTTCAACCAAGTGCGGGCAGTCCCATCTAATATCATGGTGAAGTACTTGGCCATAGCGGCTTCACTAACCTCCAGCAACTCCATAGCCATCTCGTAACTCTCGATCCATGCTCCGGGTTGTAAATCAGCTGTGTAATTAGGTACCTTCCTAGGCCCTTTGAAATCCTTTGGCAGACGTTCATTACGGAGAGCCGGCACCAAACAAGGAACACCTCCAGCCCTCGTAGGTATACCCGCGTCGATGGAAGCCGTCGGATAAGCCGGGAGTGGCTGGTAAGCCATCAACTGAGCCGCCTGCTCCGCCTCTTGTCGTACCCTGTCTTGGTCTACTGCGTTAAAAACTCCATTATGAGCCGGGCCATGGCCTGGAGGCAAGTCACGGCGTTGGACATTGCTAGAGCCGGTCGCTGAGACCATGTGTCTGCTATAACTCGGGCTCCGGCCTGGACGAGGGGTTGAATGAATCCTGTCCCGGCTATATGAATATGCCTCCTGTTGCGCCAGAGCCGTCTGAAGGAGTTCTCTGACCCGGCGGGTTTCAACCGCCATCGAAGAGTCACCATCGATTGGGAGAGCCGCCAGGCGCGCCGCCGCAGCGACCATGTTTTCCAATGGGTTAGCATAATGACCCGGCTGTATTGGCACGTACTGAGGCGGGGCAGCGTTCACCCGGGGAGGCCCCATCACTTGGGGCTGAATTGACGTTCCAGCCCCGGGCGCTGTGATTTCTGGCGGGTTACTGGGCCCTGCACCGAGTGTGTTGAAGAGGTTTCGAGGATCGTAAACCGGAGGGAGTCGAGATTGGGCCTTTTGATGCCTCCTTCTCATGACCTCATTGGACGCGTTCTGATCCATCGTGAGCCGGAAAGACTGTGCCCAAATCAGCTGAGTCTGGGCGTCAAGAGCCGCCCTCTCCGCAGCCATCCTGATCCCTTCCGTCGCCAGATCCTCCTTGGCTTTTCCTAGATCCAACCTTAACTGTGCCACCTCCGCGTCATGCTGAGCTTGATCCGTTGGGGCGACCGTAGCGGTTAACATGGCCATCATCTTGTCTGTGAGATCCATCAGCACCTTAGCTGGCGAGGGCACAGGGCTTCCTGCACCGGCGGCGGGGTTTTGAACAGGTTGTGTGCCAGCCATGAAGATTCCAACCCGGCTCGGCGGCTCAAAGGGGTCCGGAATACTGTCGCCATCGGAACAACCCCTGAGCCTGCCATCTTGAAGTTGGTATAACGAGTCGGTCTCCTCTGTGGATGACTCGCCGTCAGAGCGAGCGGCCGTCTCCTCGCCAGATCCGGATCTTTCAGAGGGTCCCCCATGGACGCATCCCACGAAAGCATGCTTCAAGGCAGGCAGAGCTCGGGCGGGCCATGCACGCTGAGCCGTCTCGATGAGATCGGCGCAGAGGTCCGGCTCAAGGCCCGACTCACCAATCTTGCCAATAAAGACATGGATTCCGCCGAAGGGGACCCGGTACCCATACTCGATTGAGCCGGCATCGGGGCCCCAGTTTGCAACGACGATGTAGAGCTTGCCGCAACGACTCTTGGTCATCCGGCCCATGGCGTATCCCTTGAGCCCTTCGAAGCTGCCCTTCAAGAACTCAAATCCACCATGCGCTAGCCCCACGGTGGGCGCCAACTGTCGTCGGATTGTCATGGCAGATGCCCTCATGCAAGGACTTAGTCATGGAGCCATCGCAGCTAGGAAGCTTAAAGTGGTTAAGCGGGACAAGGAACACGAGGATTATACTGGTTCGGCCCCTTACGGTGAAGGTAAAAGCCTACGTCCAGCTGAGGTGGTATTACTTAGGGTTTCGACGACCAGGGAGCTAAATTGCTATGCCTGATTATCGATCTGTTGTCTTGGACCTGAACCGCCGCCTGGTCATCCCTTTATATAGAGAGGTTAACACCCAGCGGCTCTCAGAGTCCCGACCGGCTTATAACAGTATCCGGCCCGGACTCTTAACTACTCTTGCCTTACATTATAAGTCTTGCCATAACGGCGGCTTATCACTACGGGACTTAAGCCGCCTCCGGGTCTTAAGCCCATTATTGATCCGCCATTATTAAGCTTGGTACTGGGCTTCACGTGATGATCATTATGACATAACCCGGCCCCTCCTGGGCGGGTGACTCTAATGGTTATATCCTCAACAGAAATGGAGGCCTCCGGATAATTGAGACGGAAAGCAACTCCTGAAATACTCCGGATGGGTGAAAATAATTGCACGACTTGTAACAATTTGATAGGATAACCATCGAGCTAGCACCGCGAATTTCCGGGAGAGCGGACAAGATTTAGGGAAAACTCTACTTTGGTCTTCAAATGTTGAGAATGACGGCGAGAAATAACACCAAAATTGTTGAGATACTCCGGGAGAATGAAAAGCGAAGAGGTTGAGCCAACAATGAAAATAATTTGAAATTGAGGTTGGGAAAACGTTTAACTGATGAACTTCATACTTACGTCAAACTTCGAAAGAAAGGATTTGACAAAATCTCTGAAAAATTAGAAGAGTCAGGTAAGATCCTGGAAAAGGACATGTGGGTTAGGGCCCACTGAAAAGAAACACCGTTGAAATAGATTGTTCCAGAGATAGATGATGCACCGGAACAATTGAAATATTTGAATGAGGTGACAACCTCGAATTAATTCGAACACAAACGAATCTCCTGATATGTCTTCAACACTCCGAACGATTAAATGATGAGAGGGGAACGAGCAACAGGAAACATTTGAGCCGAGGAAAAGAATATAATCACTACCGAAAATTGGAATTGAATCCACCGGAGAAGAAAAGAGATGAAGAATGTCAAACGAGACGAGAATTCACCGGTTGAAATAATTGAGGAAAAACTAAATAAGCTCCGTACGAATGAAATTGATGCTCGAAAGAGACTCAAGCTCCAGGAATAAAAGGGTGGGAGGGCGGGAAAACAACGGCCACTTGAAACAGGGAACCGACGAATAACTTGAAGAGAAGACACCGGTTGAAATGATTGAGGAGAAAATGCAAAAACTTCGCACGAGTAGGGTGGATACTCGATTTCGGACTCCGGTTCTGAGAAGAAAAAAGGGTGGGTGGGTGGGAAAAGAAGACAACTGAGGACAGAGAAACAACTTCGGAAGAGAAATAACTGAGGACTGATCTCGCAAAAGATGACGAGGATCAAAAACACTCGAAGAGAAATGCGCCGGATTGAAAAGGGGATGGACAACGAACGAAAACTAACCGCGAGATCCTAAAAAAATTGAAGGGGAAGAGGAATAGTTCGAAACACCTACGTCAAGATTCCTCACCAGAGCGACGAAGGGGCTGAGGAGTAAAAAGAATTCCTACTCTCCGATATAACTAGACTCAGAAAAAGTTTTCTTCTAGACTCAACAACGACCAAACTACACGAACAAACAAGGGGGGCTCCTAGGGTCGGTCGAGGCTCTGATACCAACTTGTCACGCCCAATATGAGACCCTATCCGCGAGGAACTCGAAGGTCCCGCCAAGGATAGACCCGCATATTGAAACGCTTTTGCAAGGTGGATATCATTACATCAATGTTACATAATAGAAGGGGATACATACAAGAGGCATACAAATGCCGCAAGAATACATCAATACCTCATACATAAGATCATCATCCGACTACGAATGAAACACAAACAGAAGCTCAAACTACATCCACCCTGCTAGCCCAGGCTGCCGAACTGGAACCTATCCCCTGATCGTAGAAGAAGCAGAAGCAGAACTCCAAACAAGTAAACATCGCTCTCGCGTCATGATCATCGCAAAACCTGTACCTGCAACTAGTGTTGTAGTAATCTATGAGCCACGAGGACTCGGCAATCCCATTACCATGGGTACCAAGACTAGCAAAGCTTAATGGGTACGAAAGGGGGTAAAGTGGTGAGGTTGCAGTAGCGACTAAGCATGTATGGTGGCTAACTTACGCAAACAAGAGCGAGACGAGAAGCAAAAGAATGGACGTGAAACTAGAAATGATCAAGAAGTGATCCTGAACTCCTACTTACGTCAAACATAACCCAGAAACCGTGTTCACTTCCCGGACTCCGCCGAAAAGAGACCATCATGGCTACACACGCGGTTGATGCGTTTTAGTTAAGTCAAGTGTCAAGTTCTCTACAACCGGACATTAACAAATTCCCATCTGCCACATAACCGCGGGCACGGCTTTCGAAAGATAATACCCTGCAGGGGTGTCCAAACTTAGCCCATTATAAGCTCTCATGGTCAACGAAGGATATTCCTTCTCCCGGGAAGACCCGATCAGTCTCGGAATCCCGGTTACAAGACATTTCGACAATGGTAAAACAAGACCAGCAAAGCCGCCCGAATGTGCCGACAAATCCTGATAGGAGCTGCACATATCTCGTTCTCAGGGCACACTGGATTGTCCAAGCTTCCGGTAGGCCAGCCCAGAGTTGCCCCTGGTGGCCACCGACGACTGACAGGTTGGACCAACACTCGAAGGAGCACTGGCCCGGGGGGGTAAATAAAGATGACCCTCGAGAGCGCAACTCCCAAGGGAAAAAGGCTAGGTGATGCAAATGTAAAACCAAGGTTGGGCCTTGCTGGAAGAGTTTTATTCAAAGCGAACTATCAAGGGGTCCCATAAATCACCCAACCGCGTAAGGGACGCAAAATCAAGGAACATAACACTGGTATGACGGAAACTAGGGCGGTAAGAGTGGAACAAAACGCCAGGCATAAGGCCGAGCCTTCCACCCTTTACCAAGTATATAGATGCATTAATTAAATAAGAGATATTGTGATATCCCAACATAAACATAATCCAACATGGAGCAATCTTCAACTTCACCTGCAACTAGAAACGCTATAAGAGGGGCTGAGCAAAAGCGGTAACATAGCCAAACAATGGTTTGCTAGGAAGGGTGACAAAGGTTAGAGGTTCATGGTAATTTGGGAGGCTTGACGAGCAAGTGATAGGTGGCGCAGCAAAGTGATAGAACGAAGCAACTAGCATAGCAATGATAGTAGTGAGATCCAGGGTAACGGTCATCTTGCCTGAAATCCCGCTAGGACGAAGAACGAGTCCATGAAGAAGATGAAGCCACGAAGACGAACGAATCCTCACGATCGCAACGACACGGGAACTATCGAGAAGAAGCACACAACATGGTAAACACACCACACATGAACAAAGCCTGATGCTCAACCAAGTATGATGCATGACAAGGCTACATGAAGCTACTCATGACAAGAGATGATGCATACAAGAACAACACATCAAAGCAAGTTTAAATGAGGCCGAAACTAACATATAACAACTCCGGTAAGTCCTCATATGCAAATTTCGAAATTGGTCCAGAACTGAATAAACCTTATGTTCAAGTTGTTAAACAGCAAGTTAAGACGCACCAAGATGATCTACATGAAATTCTAGTCAAGTTACATATAAAGTTCATTAGATTCGGAGCTACCGCCTAGAAGATATGAGCAAAACAAGTTAAACATGGCATTGATGCAAAATGCATTCAAACATCAAACAAACAAACTCAAGGCATTGATGCAACATGATAATATGAAACTACATGCAATTCTAAGCAAGTTTCATATAGAGCATGCTCAAAACGGAGCAACAGTGCAACACATACACTCCAAACAAGACATAGCAACAAACTGTCCAAAACAGCAACTAGGCTTCTAGCAAGCATCAAAACTACATGCTACAGCAAATCAACATGAAAACAAAAGGCATGGACATGAATCTACTAAGGGCGGCGGGGCGCGCCGGCAGGAGGAGCTGGGCGGCGCCGGCGGGGAGGCGGCGCCGGCGGGCGGAGCCGCGGGCTCGGGCGTGGGGCACCCGCGGGCGAGCGGCGGTGCGCGGTTCGGGCCACGCGGGCCTAACGCAGTCCGAGCAGGCTGGCGGCGGCGGCCGGAGGAGGAGGCCACGTGGCGCGACGTGGTTGGCTGCGGGCGGCGGCAGGATCCATCCGGCGCGGGGCGGACATGTCCGGCGGCGAGAGGGAGGGGAAGGCTAGGGTTCATCCGTGAAATTTCGGGGGGAGGTGCAAATATATAGGCAGAGGGAGCTAGGAGAGTCCAAACAGAGTGCGGTTTTCGCCCACACGATCGTGATCGAACGACCGAGAGCATGGAGGGGGTTTGGATGGGCTAGTGGGCTGTTTGGAGGGGGGTTTTGCTGCAACACACAAAAGCCCTTTGCGGTTACCCGGTTAACCGTTGGAGTATCAAACGACCTCCAAATGGAACGACACTTGACAGGTGGTCTGTCGGTGGTATACCAAGGCCACTTGGCAAGCCTCGGTCCATTCCGAGAATGTTTAACACCCGCCCACGAAAAGAAACAAGAGGGGTACGCCGGTGCATGCGAGAGTGTCGGATCACGAAACGAACAACGGGGAAGAGGACCGGATGCAAGTTTTGAAAAACATGAAGATGCAATGCAGATGATGACATGGAAAAATGCAACATGCAAGCAAATGACATGGCAATGAAGGCGAATGACTGGCCGACACCTGGCGCATCAGATCCGGGGCGTTACACAAGGGGAGAGAAGAAGTTGAGGGAGAACTCCGGCAACAATACGGCGTGGTGGTGGAGCTCGTGGTTCTCCTGCTGGGCTTCGCCAAGCACTACGGAGGAGGAGGAGGTGTTGGGGGTGGAGGGCTGCGCCAGGGGAAGGGGTGCATCTGCCCTCCCAACCCCCCCACTATTTATAGGAGGAAGGGAAGAGCGGGTCGGCCACCTTAGATGCATCTAGAGGGGGGCGGCGGCCAGGAGGGGAAGACTTGCCCCCCAAGCAAAGTGGGAGGCGCCCCCCTCCCCTAGGGTTTACAACCCTAGGCGCCTTGGGCCCTTGGGGGGCGCACCAGCCCACTAGGGGGCTGGTTCCCTCCCATTTTCAGCCCATTAAGTCCTCCGGGGCAGGTGGCCCCACCAAGTGGACCGTCGGACACCTTTCGGTGGTCCCGATACAACACCGTTAACCCCCAAAATCATTTCGTCGACTGAAACTAGACTTCCCATATATAAATCATTACCTCCAGACCATTCTGGAACTCCTCGTGACGTCCAGGATCTCATCCGGGACTCCGAACAACCTTCGATAACCACATACAATTTCCCATAACAACTCCAGCGTCACCGAACCTTAAGTGTGTAGACCCTACGGGTTCGGGCCATGCAGACATGACCGAGACATCTCTCTGGCCAATAACCAACAGCGGGATTTGGATACCCATGTTGGCTCCCACATGTTCCACGATGTCAGGGATTCAATCAATCCCGTATACAATTCCCTTTGTCCATCGGTATGTTACTTGCCTGAGATTCGATCGTCGGTATCCCCATACCTCGTTCAATCTTATTACCGGCAAGTCTCTTTACTCGTTCCGTAACGCATGATACCGTGGCTAACTCCTTAGTCACATTGAGCTCATTATGATGATGCATTATCGAGTGGGCCCAAAGATACCTCTCCATCATACGGAGTGATAAATCCCAGTCTCGATTCGTGCCAACCCAACAGACACTTTCGGAGATACCTGTAGTGCACCTTTATAGTCACCCAATTATGTTACGATGTTTCATACACCCAAAGCATTCCGACGGTATCCGGGAGTTGTACAATCTCATGGTATAAGTAAATGATACTTGACATTAGAAAATCTCTAACAAACGAACTACATGATCTTGTGCTATGCTTAGAATTGGGTCTTCTCCATCACATCATTCTCCTAATGATGTGATCCCGTTATCAACGACATCCAATGTCCATGGTCAGGAAACCACAACCATCTATTGATCAATGAGCTAGTCAACTAGAGGCTTACTAGGGACATGTTGTGGTCTATGTATTCACACATGTATTACGGTTTCCGATTAATACAATTATAACATGAACAATAGACAATTATCATGAACAAGGAAATATAATAATAACCACTTTATTATTGCCTCTAGGGCATATTTCCAACAGTCTCCCACTTGCACTAGAGTCAATAATCTAGTTACATTGTGATGAATCGAACACCCATAGAGTTCTGGTGTTGATCATGTTTTGCTCGTGGAAGAGGTTTAGTCAACTGATCTGCGACATTCAGATCAGTATGTACTTTACAAATATCTATGTCTCCATCTTGAATATATTCACGAATGGAGTTGAAGCGACGCTTGATGTGCCTGGTCTTCTTGTGAAACCTGGGCTCCATGCCAAGGGCAATAGCTCCAATGTTGTCACAGAAGAGAGTCATTGGGCCTGAAGCATTGGGAATAACTCCTAGGTCGGTGATGAACTCCTTCATCCAGAGTGCTTCCTGTGCTGCCTCTGAGGCTGCTATGTACTCCGCTTCACATGTAGATCCCACCACGACACTTTGCTTGCAACTGCACCAGCTGACTGCCCCACCATTCAAAATATACACGTATCCGGTTTGTGACTTGGAGTCATCCAGATCTGTGTCAAAGCTAGCATCAACGTATCCCTCTACGACGAGCTCTTCGGCACCTCCATAAATGAGAAACATATCCTTAGTCCTCTTCAAGTACTTTAGGATATTCTTGACCGCCGTCTAGTGTTCCATTCCGGGATCACTTTGGTACCTCCCTACCAAACTTACGACAAGGTTCACATCAGGTCTGGTACACAACATGGCATACATAGTAGAGCCTATGGCTCAGGCATAGGGGCTGACACTCATCTTTTCTCTATCTTCTGCCGAGGTCGGGCATTGAGTTGTGCTCAATCTCACACCTTGCAATACAGGCAAGAACCCCTTCTTGGACTGATCCATATTGAACTTCTTCAATATCTTGTCAAGGTATGTACTTTGTGAAAGACCAATGAGGCGTCTCGATCTATCTCTATAGATCTTGGTGCCTAATATGTAAGTAGCTTCTCCAAGGTCCCTCATTGAAAAATTCTTATTCAAGTAGGCCTTTATGCTTTCCAAAAGTTCTATATCATTTCCCATCAATAGTATGTCATCCACATATAATATGAGAAATGCTACAGAGCTCCCACTCACTTTCTTGTAAATGCAGGCTTCTCCATAAGTCTGTATAAATCCAAACGCTTTGATCATTTCATCAAAGCGAATGTTCCAACTTCGAGATGCTTGCACCAGCCCATAGATGGGGCGCTGGAGCTTGCATACTTTGTCAACATTCTTAGGATCAACAAAACCTTCTGGCTGCATCATATACAATTCTTCCTTAAGGAAGCCGTTAAGGAATGCCGTTTTGACGTCCATTTGCCAAATCTCATAATCATAGAATGCGGCAATAGCTAACATGATTCGGATGGACTTCAGCTTCGCTACGGGTGAGAAGATCTCATCATAGTCAACCCCTTGAACTTGTCGATAACCCTTAGCGACAAGCTGAGCCTTATAAATGATCACATTGCCATCCGCGTCGGTCTTCTTATTAAAGATCCACTTATTCTCTATGGCTCGCCGATCATCGGGCAAGTCTGTCAAAGTCCATACTTTGTTTTCATATACATGGATCCTATCTCGGATTTCATGGCTTCAAGCCATTTGTTGGAATCCGGGCCCGTCATCGCTTCTTCATAGTTCAAAGGTTCACCGTTGTCTAACAACATGATTTCCAGGATAGGGTTACTGTACCACTCTGGTGCGGAACGTGTCCTTGTGGACCTACGAAGTTCAGTAGCAACTTGATCCGAAGTTTCATGATCATCATCATGAACTTCCTCTCTAGTCGGTGCAGGCACCACAGAAACATCTTCCTGAGCTGCGCTATTTTTCGGTTCAAGAGGGGGTACCTCATCAAGTTCTACTTTCCTCCCACTCACTTCTTTCGAGAGAAACTCTTTCTCCATAAAGGATCCATTCTTGGCAACAAAGATTTTTCCTTCAGATCTGAGGTAGAAGGTATACCCAATAGTTTCCTTAGGGTATCCTATGAAGACGCATTTTCCGATTGGGTTCGAGCTTTTCAGGTTGAAGTTTCTTGACATAAGCATCGCATCCCCAAACTTTTAGAAATGACAGCTTAGGTTTCTTCCCAAACCATAATTCATATGGTGTCGTCTCAACGAATTTAGATGGTGCCCTATTTAAAGTGAATGCGGATGTCTCTAAAGCATAACCCCAAAATGATAGCGGTAGATCTATAAGAGACATCATAGATCACACCATATCCAATAGAGTGCGATTACGACGTTCGGACACACCATTTCGCTGAGGTGTTCCAGGCGGCATGAGTTGTGAAACAATTCCGCATTTCTGTAAGTGCGTGCCAAACTCGTGACTCAAGTATTCTCCTCCACGATCCGATCATAGGAACTTTATTTTCCTGTCACGTTGATTATCTACCTCATTCTGAAATTCCTTGAACTTTCCAAAGGTCTCAGACTTGTGTTTCATTAAGTAGACATACCCATATCTACTTAAGTCATCAGTGAGGGTGAGAACATAACGATAGCCTCCGCGAGCCTCAACGCTCATTGGACCGCATACATCAGTATGTATTATTTCCAACAAGTTAGTTGCTCGCTCCATTGTTTCGGAGAACGGAGTCTTGGTCATTTTGCCCATAATCCATGGTTCGCACGTGTCAAATGATTCATAATCACGAGACCCAAAAGTCCATCTGCATGGAGTTTCTTCATGCGCTTGACA
This sequence comes from Triticum dicoccoides, assembly GCF_002162155.2. Lineage (NCBI taxonomy): Eukaryota > Viridiplantae > Streptophyta > Magnoliopsida > Poales > Poaceae > Triticum > Triticum dicoccoides. Next base: position 645,765,172 of record NC_041389.1, read on the forward strand.
CCAATGTGACCAAGGCGGCAGTCCCACAAGTATGTGGGACTATCATTGTCAACCTTACATTTCTTGGCATTCACACTGTGAATATGTGTAACATCACATTTGAGATTCAATAAAAATAAACCATTGACCAGCGAGGCATGACCATAAAACATATCTCTCATATAAATAGAACAACCATTATTCTCGGATTTAAATGAGTAGCCATCTCGCATTAAACGAGATCTAGATACAATGTTCATGCTCAAAGCTGGCACTAAATAACAATTATTGAGGTAACTAATCGTGAAGGTAGATGTAGAGGTAGCGTGCCGACGGCGACCACATCGACCTTGGAACCATTCCCGAGGCGCATCGTCACCTCGTCCTTCGCCAGTCTCCACTTACTCCGCAGCTCCTGTTTTGAGTTACAAATATGAGCAACCGCACCGGTATCAAATACCCAGGAGCTACTACGAGTGTTGGTAAGGTACACATCAATAACATGTATATCATATATACCTTTGGTGTTGTTTGCCTTCTTGTCCGCTAAGTACTTGGGGCAGTTCCGCTTCCAGTGACCATTTCCCTTGCAATAAAAGCACTCAGTCTCAGGCTTGGGTCCATTCTTTGGCTTCTTCCCGACAACTGACTTACCGGGTGCGGAAACTCCCCTGCCGTCCTTCTTGAAGTTCTTCTTACCCTTGCCTTTCTTGAAACTAGTGGTCTTATTCACCATCAACACTTGATGTTCCTTTTTGATCTCCACCTCCGCTGATTTCAGCATTGAATATAACTCAGGAATGGACTTCTCCATCCCTTGCATATTGTAGTTCATCACAAAGCTCTTGTAGCTAGGTGGAAGCGACTCGAGGATTCTGTCAATACCGAGTCATCTGGAAGATTAACTCCCAGTTGAGACAAGCGGTTGTGCAATCCAGACATTTTGAGTATATGCTCGCTGATAGAAATGTTTTCCTCCATCTTAAAACTATAGAATTTGTCGGAGACTTCATATCTCTCGACCCGGGCATGAGCTTGGAAAACCATTTTTAGCTCTTGGAACATCTCATATGCTCCGTGCTGCTCAAAACACTTTTGGAGCCCCGACTCTAAGTTGTAAAGCATGCCGCACTGAAACAGGGAGTAATCATCACTACGCAACTGCCAGGCGTTCATAACGTCTTGAGTTGCTGGGAAAATGGGTGCATCACCTAGCGGTGCTTCAAGGACATATGCTTTCTTGGCAGCTATGAGGATGATCCTCAAGTTACGGACCCAATCCGTATAGTTGCTACCATCATCTTTGAGCTTGGTTTTCTATAGGAATGCGTTGAAGTTGAGGGCCGTGGGCCATTGGATCTACAACATAGATTGTAAAGACAATTTTAGACTAAGTTCATGATAATTAAGTTCATCTAATCAAATTATTTAATGAACTCCCACTTAGAAAGACATCCCTCTAGTCATCTAAGTGATACATGATCCGAATCGACTAGGCCGTGTCCGATCATCGCATGAGATAGACTAGTCATCAACGGTGAACATCTCCATGTTGATCGCATCTACTATAGGCCTCATGTTCGAACTTTCGGTCTCTCGTGTTCCGAGGCCATGTCTGTACATGCTAGGCTCGTCAAGTCAACCTAAGTGTTTTGCATGTGTAAATCTGGCTTACACCTGTTGTATTCGAACATTAGAATCTATCACACCCAATCATCAGGTGGTGCTTCGAAACAACGATCCTTCGCAACGGTCCACAGTTGGGGGGAACACTTTTGTTGAAATTTTAGTGAGGGATCATCTTATTTATGCTACTGTCATTCTAAGCAAATAAGATGTAATCATGACTGTAAGGGCATATTTATCCCTTAGTTGTTTCGGTGATTGATGACAATGCTTTTGCGAACTAATCGTGTGCATGGAGTATTTCAGACATATCATGACTAGGCACAAGACGGTTTGGTGCCCCTCGAAGACTATTGAAGACGGCGTTTCTCTACGTTTCTTTTCGGTGGATTTCAGTCGTAGGAAAGCCGTACTATTAAGAGGGGGCCCGCTTTGGAAAGGTTTGGGTGGAATCATCACGTACACGTTTACTCCTTTTTGCACCACCTTTCCTTTGGATCTTTGGAGCATCCTCCGTCTTTCCTTGTCTATGCAAAATGAAGGTTTCCGTGTGTTGCTGAACTGGAGCATGCGGTAGTACTGCTCCCTGGAGCGGTAGTACCGCAGGCCCTTGCGGTAGTACCGGCCTCTGGCGCGGTAGTACTGCAAGTGCTCACGGTATTACCGCACCTCAGGAGCGGTAGTACCGTGGGCTCTGGCCAGGCTCAGCCGCAGGAGCGGTAGTAGGTGCGGATGTAATTTTTTACATCCGCGCCCTACGCGGTAGTACCGCGCCTGGCCTGCGGTAGTACCGTATCGGTTTGTTGCATAGATCAAAACTTAGCGGAAATAGTCACGGATGTATTTTTATATGTGTGTGCCTTCCCGGCATAGTCCATTCCTGCCTTGTGGTAGTACCACAAGGGGTCCCAGTAGTACCGCATCAGCGGTTCTACCGCTCCTCGCCTTGGCGTTTCAGGACGGGTCTTAGGCTCTGCCGTGGCAGCGGTAGTACCGCGGTTCGCCGCGGTAGTACCGTGAGCCCTTGCGGTAGTACCGCTGTGTTGGTGCGGTAGTACCGCAGGTCGTGGGCTGGTTTAGTGGATAACGGTTGGATTTGTCCTCGCACTATATAAGGGGAGTCTTCTTCTCCGAATTGACTACCTCTTCCACTCCCAAGCTCCATTGTTGCTCCAAGCTCCATTTTCGCCCGATCTCTCTCCCTAGCCAATCAAACTTTTTGATTCTTTAGGTATTGGTTGAGAAGGCCCCGATCTACACTTCACCAAGAGAAATTTGATTCCCCCACCAATCCGCGGATCTTGTTACTCTTGGGTGTTTGAGCACCCTAGACGGTTGAGGTCACCGCGGAACCATATTCCATTGTGGTGAAGCTTCGTGGTGTCGTTGGGAGCCTCCAATTAAGTTGTGGAGTTTGCCCCAACCTTGTTTGTAAAGGTCCGGTCGCCGCCTCCAAGGGCACCAATAGTGGAATCATGGCATCTCGCATTGTGTGAGGGCGTGAGGAGAATACGGTGGCCCTAGTGGCTTCTTGGGGAGCATTGTGCCTCCACACCGCTCCAACGAAGACGTACTTCCCCTTAAAAGGAAGGAACTTTGGTAACACATCCTTGTCTTCAGCGGCTCCACTCTTGGTTATCTTGTGCCTTTACTTGTGCAAGATTATTTGTGTTATATCCCTTTCTTGCTTGTGTGCTTGTTGTTGTTGCATCATATAGGTTGCCCACCTAGTTGCATATCTAGACAACCTACTTTGATGCAAACTTTAAATTGGTAAAGAAAAGCAAAAATTGTTAGTTGCCTATTCACCCCCCTCTAGTCAACTATATCGATCCTTTCAATTAGTATCAGAGCCTCGTCTCTTTATTAAAGACTTTGCCGTACGAAAACTATGGTTGAGAACTCCGGTGTGAATCCATTCTCTTCTACGGCCGATGGGGGAACCGTGCTCTCTTGTGAGGAATTCATTGTGGCTTTGGACAGATTGAAAACCTCCATGACGACCGAGGTTGAAAGCATGTTTAACAAATTCTTAGAAGGGCTTAAATTATCCACCACACCGATGAAAGTGGGTGATCCCACTAACAAGGTGACGGATGCTAACTCCGACAAGGGGGAAGATACTAGTGAAAAGGCTCCTTCTTCTAGTGGTAAAAATGGCACCGGCATCTTTGCCCATGTGGAACCTCCGCTAATTTATGGTGGATCGATTCCTTCCACTCATTTGAATCATGTTGGTCCTCTCCCTAAGATTGTGAAAAATGAGGACTTTGATTCTTGGGTTTATCGCTTTAAGCATCATTTAATCCATGTTAATACTAATCTTTGGAGAATCATTGAAGAAGGTTTTTATCCGCATGACCGAAGCAACTTCACCCCTAGAGAAGCCGCGGATAATCAATTCAATGAGAATGCTCTCTTCATCATCCAAGATGCAATTCCACCCGAAGATCTTGCGCATCTCCGGCCCTTCACCATGGACAAGGATGCATGGCGCCATGTTGTTTCCCTCTATAGGGGAAGCGCAAGCATTCAACGCTCCAACTATGAAGTGGTGCAAGACGAAGCCGATGAGTTTGCAATGAAAGAAGATGAAGAACCTCGTGAGCTTTATTGGAGATTAACTACTCTTGCAGTCTCACTCCGAGATCATGGGAGCAAGGATACGGATAAGAATTGGATCAAGCGCAAATTCCTCAAGGCCATGATGCCTTACCACAAGGCCATGTCCTCCGTCATTCGTCAAAGGCCGGATTTCCACACCCTGTCCTCATGTGAAGTGTTGGATGAGTTTGTGGCTATGAGTATCTTGGACAAGACCGCCAACAATGCGGTGTTATGTTCTCAACGAGCAAAGAAGCCCAACCTTGCCTTGAAGGCCAAGGTTAACGTGGAAGAAGAGGACAAAGAGGAAGAAGAGGAGAGCAATCCCGAACATACAAAGTATGCCTATCATGAACACATGGCTCTTGCTTCAAGGCAATTTTGGAGCAAGAAGAACACAAGGCCCAACTTCAACAAGAACAACTCAAGTGGCGCGAAGGTCAAGCAACGAGTGAGGACGTGCTATAATTGTGTCAATGTGAGCCACTTTGTTGCAGAATGCCCGTATGAGAAGAGGGAAGACAATGGTGGCAAGCTCATCCGAAAAGACAAGGCCAAGTCCTTCCCTGACAAGAGCAACTTCACCAAGAAGACTCCTCCCAAGGGGTTGGTGGCACAAGAAGAGTACAATGAGGATGATGATGATGATGATGACGGTGAGTCGGTTGCCATGGCCTCCGTCGCCATTGCGACAACTCCACGGGTGTCTCTCTTCGACTCACCCAATGAGAACATCACCGCCAAGTGCCTCGTGGCTAAAGCCACGAACAAGGTAACCCCCAACATCAAAACTACCATCATTAATAATTCTTCTTTGATGGATAGCATTGATGAACATGAGGGGTCTAATGTGGAGGAGAATGAATTTGAGTCTTTTATGAGTAAGCTCAAGGGTAAATCCAAGAAGCACTTCGTTGCTCTCTTGGAACAACTTGGTGAAGCCAATGACATGATCGAGGCTCACGAAGATACCATCTCTAAGATGGAGGGGCATAGTCGTGACTATGCCGATGAGATTTCGGATCTTTCCAATGATCTTGAGGAAGAGCGAGGTCTTCGTTTGGCTCTTGAGGAGTCATACGACGATGACCATGCTAAATTAAAGAAAGATCTTGATCATGCTCTTGTTGTATCTCGTGTGCTAAACTCCGAGAAGGCCAAGCTTGGGGTTGATCTTGTTAGACTCAAAGAGGAGTTTGACTTACTTGACAAGGCTCACAAGGTCTTGAAGGGTGTTCATGCTAGCCTCAAAGAGTCTCATGATCAACTCCAAGTAAAGCTAACCAAGGAGAAAGCCACTTTTCCTCATATGGTCTTAATTGATAATGCAAATGCTACTAACCCGTGTTGTGAGCATGTGCATCTTGTTGAGGAAAATGCAAAGTTGAAGGAGCAACTTGAGAAAGGCCTTGTGTCTTGCATACAAGGTGAGAAGAATCTCAACGACCTTTTGAGCAATCAAAAGGAAGTTGTGGCCAAGGAATGGATTGGGTACGCGCCCAAGTCCAAGAACAAGAAGAAAAATGACAAGGCCAAACGACCTCCTCCTCTTAAGCAAACCTTTGTGAAGGAGGTAGAGGGTGCTTCTAAGGAGAAGAAGAAGAATAATGTTAAGGGTAGTAATGCCAAGAAGGGCAATGCTACCCCTTCCTACAAAGCCGGCGACTTTAACCCTTCTTATGTGTTATGTCGTGCTAGTGATGGACATGTTTATGCCAAATTTGTTGGTTATCCTTATGAGTACATTGAATGGTCTATTTGGGTTCCTAAGACGCTTGTCACTAACATCAAAGGACCCATTACAAAATGGGTACCTAAAACCAAGCATTGATCTCTTGTAGGTGTTTGCTTCCGGTGGGGGATCATGGTTGCTCGATAGTGGAGCCACTAATCATATGACCGGAAGCAAGGACTTGGTGGTGGACATACACAAGATTCCATCTATGCCCACCAATGTCGAGTGGGGTGATGCCTCATCCTCTAAGGTATTGGGACTTGGCAAGGTTTTCATTTCTCATGATGTCACGATTGAGAAGGTCATGCTTGTTCAGTCCCTTGCATACAATTTACTTTCCGTTCGTCAACTTGCACTCATGGGCTTTTCCACTTTCTTTGATATTTATACTGTTGCCCTCTTGTGGAGCAAGACTCTTAAAGTAGCCTTTGTTGGGCATGTCGAGAACGGTCTCTATGTGATTAACTATTCAGAGCGACCCACTAAGACCGCGACATGCCTAATGGCTAAAGTTGATGTGGGATGGCTTTGGCATTGCCGTTTAGCCCATGTCAATATGAGATCTTTGCAAAGTCTTCTCAAGGGGGACCATGTTCGTGGACTAACAAATGTTAGTTTTGCCAAAGATCATGCTTGCAGTGCTTGTATCGAAGGAAAGCTACATGAGAAGGCTCACCCTCCCACAACTGTCATCTACTCAAAGTGGCCTTTGGAGCTCCTTCACTTGGATCTCTTTGGGCCTCCATCCTTTGATAGTCTTGGGGGTAGGAAGTATTGCTTGGTGATTGTGGATGATTACTCAAGATACACATGGGTATACTTCTTCAAGAGGAAGAGTGAGACCCAACTAACCGTCATTGACTTTGCAAATGAAGCACAACGCCAACACAATGCAAAGATCTTGACAATAAGAAGTGACAACGGCACCGAGTTCAAGAACTACACCTTGGATGAGTTTCTTAGTGATGAGGGGGTCAAGCATCAATATTCCGCACCTTACACCCCTCAACAAAATGGTGTAGCGGAGAGGAAGAACCAGACATTGATGGATGCGGCAAGGACCATGATGGCAGAGTTCAAGTCTCCATACAAATTTTGGGCCTAAGCCATCAACACCGCGTGTCATGCATCCAATCGACTCTATCTCCACAAGGGAGAACAATACTCCGTATGAGATACTCACCGGTAACAAGCCCAACCTCAAGTACTTTCGGGTGTTCGGGTGTAAGTGTTTCATTCTCAAGAAAGGTGTTCGCTTGTATAAATTTTAGGCTAGAGCTCAAGAGGGCATATTATTGGTTATGCTACAAACTCTTATGCTTACCGTGTCCTCAATAAGTCTATGAGACTTATTGAGGAGACGTGTAACCTAGAGTTTGATGAGAATAACGGCTCCCAAGTGGAGCAAAGTGGTACTTGTGATGTAGGTGATGAAATTCCTCCCCAAGCCATAAGAAGAATGGGTGTTGGCTTTATCCTACCCATTGAGGAACCCCTTGTGGCCGAAGGAGAAGGACAATGTTCCACTCAAGTGGAACCATCACCAACTCAAGACCCACACGCTTCCGAAGAACAAAGTGAAGGTCCTCAACCTCATGAACATGACCAAGGGCAAGATCATCCTCAAGATGGTATTGAATCCCCAAGTGATTCCCAAGGTCAAGTTCTTTCTTCCAAAGCAAGTTGAAGATCAAGAGCAAGCTCAAGATCAAGAACAAGCTCATGACGATGCTCAAGATGATCAAGTGACCGCTCCACAACTCACTCTCGAGGAGGAATTAGAGCGTCGTGCCGCCAAGATCGCTTCCAAGCTTTCCACCAAAGATCATCCCATGAAAAATGTGCTTGGAAGCTTAAGAAAGGGGGTAAGCACTCATAGACAATTAGCAAACTATTGTGAACATCACGCGTTTGTCTCTTGTGTTGAACCCCAAGGCGCTCGAGGATCCGGATTGGCTTAATGCCATGCATGAAGAACTCAACAACTTCGAGCACAACAAGGTGTGGAGATTGGTGCCAAGGCCAACGGGGAACCATAATGTCATTGGAACCAAGTGGATATTCAAGAACAAGCAAGATGCTCATGGAATCATCATTCGCAACAAGGCTCGTTTGGTGGCACAAGGCTACTCCCAAGTCGAAGGTATCGACTATGGTGAAACCTTTGCTCCCGTTGCTCGCCTTGAATCCATTAACATGTTGATTGCTTATGCTTCTCATCATAACTTTAAGTTGCAACAAATGTATGTGAAGAGTGCTTTTCTTAATGGTCCTATTAATGAGTTGGTATATGTCAAGCAACCCCCCGGGTTCGAGGATCCCTATTTTCCCGATCATGTGTACCAACTCGATAAGGCACTCTATGGCCTTAAGCAAGCCCCACGTGCGTGGTATGACCACCTTACCGAGTTGTTGCAAGATCGCGGTTTTGAAATTGGGAAAATCGACCCCACTCTTTTTACTAAGAAGGTCAAAGGGGAGTTGTTTGTGTGCCAACTATATGTTGATGATATTATCTTTGGTTCCCCTAACAAAACTTCCAATGAGGAATTTGCTGGGCTCATGACCTCCAAGTTCAAGATGTCCATGATGGGAGATTTGAAGTTCTTTCTCGGGTTCGAGGTCAAGCAAAGAAGAGAAGGAACCTTCATCAACCAAGCCAAATACACTCAAGACATGCTCAAGAGATTCAAGCTAAGTGATGTCAAGCCGGATTCCACTCCAATGCCTGTCAAATGCCAACTTGACATAGATCCCAATGGTAAAGCGGTGGATCAAAAGGTATATCGCTCCATGATTGGATCCTTGCTTTACCTTTGTGCATCTAGACCGGATATCATGAGATGAGTGTGGGAATTTGTGCACGGTTTCAAGCCGCACCTAAGGAAAGCCACTTTGTGGCGGTCAAGCGAATCTTTCGATATTTGTCTCATACCCCAAACTTTGGCTTATGGTATCCAAGAGGATCTAACTTCAACCTTGTGGGCTATTCGGACTCCGATTGGGCGGGAGACAAAGTGTATAGGAAGTCCACTTCCGGACTGGGGGAGTGGTACTACCGCCCTCGGTGCGGTACTTCCGCCCGGGCGGTACTACCGTGATGACGCGCGGTACTACCGTGCAGTCGCGAGCGCGTGGGGGTTAAGAGCAAGTAGGGGGAGTTCCAACTCCCCCATACCCATTCAACTCATTTTCCCCACGCCGTCTCTCTCTCATGCCCAAGAACGGCACCGGAGAACCTCGCTGGATCTCCGTCTCCGGCCGCTCTCCTCGGATTCCGTCCGGTGGGATCGTTCCCCACCACATCATCTTGCCATGGAACAAGGTTTCTCCCCAAATCCCTATCTCTTTGGTTCGTTCTTTCATTTCTAGGTTTTTGGGGAGATGCTTGTTGTTCTAGAGATTTTAGGCCAAATCTTTGCAAGAATAGGATGTAGGAGAGTAGTAATGCGTAGAGATGGTACTTGGTATGTTGCCCCGTGGTAGATTTGATCAACCGTAGTACCGCTCCGTTGTCACGGTTGTGCTCAGATTTGTTCGTGGTTCTGATCTGACCCCGTGCGGTACTACCGCACCACCCGTGCGGTACTACCGCTCCTCAGGAGCAGTACTACCGCGCGAGGCGCGGCACTAAAATTTTACTTCCGCTTCGAGGCGCGGTACTACCGTGCCATCCTGGCACGGTACTACTGTCGGTGTTCTGGGAACGGGGGTCCCCAGACTTGCCTGCCTACGGCCTGCAGCGTGGCTCAAGTGGTGTCCCAGTACGGCCCATCTTCATCAACTCAAGGACAAGACCCACGCGGGTGCCAGCCGGCGCAGTGTCCTCGTTTCCTCTTTGGTGCAAAGGGGGCAAGCACAGGCGCGGAGTACCGAGGCATCAGGCAAAGGTTTCCCAATCGGTGTAACAAGATCAAGGTCAGCAGAGCGGCAGGACGGAGGTCACCGTGGAGCCCAAGACGGCGTCATCACCAGTGCTTTTTGCAGCCGAAGAACACCTTTAGTCAGGATAACTTGTACTAGCTGTCCCTTTTTAAAATGGCCGTTGTTGGCGCCCTTCCCGCTCAATATTTGGGAAGAGGACAAGGGCCTCTATAAATAGAGTAACCCACCACAGTAGGAGGCAACTAGGCCTCAGGCATATCATCCAGAGCCAACGGGAGAGATCATCCTCACCCACACAACTTCACCAGCTCAAGAACGCCTCTCACGAGGTTGTTCTTCCCCTGTACTGTTCTTCATCAGCCCCTGAGGCAATCCACCACACCACACACTGGAGTAGGGTATTACACCACAATGGTGGCCTGAACCAGTATAAATCTCGTGTCTCTCGTGTTGTTCATCGTCTAGCCTAGATTCCCGCGAGGCGATCGAGCGTGGGACGGTAGGGGAAAGATCTTCGTGCGCACCCCAGTGTTCGAACCTCAAGGGTCTGCCGGAACCCACAATCCGACAACTACCGTGACTAGAAGCAGCACTAAAATTTTAGTACCGCGCATCCATGCGGTACTACCATTGTTGTCCAATCTCCCAAGTGGCAATTACCCAATGCTAGTTCTACTTGTTTCACCTGTTTTGCTGTGGTATTTGCATTGATCCTTCTCATTTTTCTTGCGTGTTCTTGTGTTGTGTGTCATAGGTGGTGGCTCCGGTTCCAATGTCCTCCGTTCCAATCCCAGCCGTGACATGGGCTCCAAGCGTCTGCGCAACCAAGGTGAAGCTCCAGAGGGCTCCAATGCCCCGCAACGCAGAACCAGGACAACCGCCACCAAGAACAAGGAGCCCTCCATGGGCATGGATGAGATACCTCTTGCTGAGTTCGTCCCTCGAAGGAAGATCAACCCCTATGTGAATCCTTGTGGTAACTTCAGAGGGAATGATCTATTCTGGGCCAAGCAGCAGAACCTTATCTATCTAGATGTGATCAAGGCCAAGCAGAACACCTACATGGACGTGCACTGGATTGACATGAATCATATGAGGCAGGACAAGCACCGTGACTACTTTGGAGAGGCTTTGGGTCTCGTGGAGCAGTTTGGCATTGAGGACATGATATCTTTCCATCTGGATTATGACCCTGAGATCATAGCCCAGTTCTTCGCTTCGGTCCACTTCCATACTGATGAGGAATGGTCCATGACCTGGATGACCAATGGAAAATAGCTGACTGCTAAGTGGAAGGAATTCATGGCTTTGCATCATGTGCCTGATGACGGGCTCAACACGCCCGTTGGTGTTCGCCCTCATGCCAACCCCGAGTCTGCTAGCAAGAACAAGCTCCAGCAGTACTATGTTGAGAAGAAGCTTCCCAATGACAAGAAGACGTGGGTGCTGAACTCCTTCCTTGACATCATGCACCGGATCTTACGCAAATCCCTCTTTCCACGCATTGGTGACAAGGACAAGGTGCATGCATATCTTGTGGATATGATGCTCATTTGTGAGGAGGCACGTCGCGCTCAGACTCAACCACTTGACGTCTCACACATCATGTGGTGCGAGCTTCGGTTTGCGGTGTTCAACCGCAAGGTACCCATCTATGGACCTTACTTGTTTCTTTTGATCACAAAGACTTGGGAGAAGCTCTATCCCGATGAGGAGTTTGCTGCTCCTAACTGGATCCGTCACGACCCCATCAAGCTCTGCATCAAGCCTCAGTGGGCGAACACCACTACTCGTGCTGAGGCAGAGGCTGCTCGAATGGACGTGGACGGGGATGAGATTGAGGAAGAGGAGGCGGATGAGGACAGCTCTGCAGGCTACTCGCCTTCATCTTTTGAGCCTTCTTGGGCTAAGAATCTGAAGAACAAGATGAAGGCTATGTTCTGCATGCAGGCCAAGGGCCAGTATAGGACCTGTCGGGGATATACCCCACGGTATGACCCGGCCGGAGTTATAACCCGGCTGGGACTTGGTAAACCGGCAGATGGTAAACCGGTAGATGTTAAGTCAGATGATAACCCGACATATGTTAAGTCAGATGATAACCCGACAGATGTTAAGTCAGATGATAACCCAGCAGATGTTAAGTCAGATGATAACCCGGCAGATGTTAAGTCAGATGATAACCCGGTAGATGTTAAGTCAGATCATAACCCGGCGGATGTTAAGTCGGATCATAACCTAGCAGACAGAGTCGCCTAGGGTTAATAAGCCCGAGACGTTGAGAAGCCCAAGATGTTAAGAAGCTCATGAAGAGAAGTCAGAATAGTTTAAGTCTTAGTCTGAGATGGACTCTACATGTAACCCGCCCCTTCAACTTATATAAGGAGGGGCAGGGCACCCCAAAAGAGGGGAAGAAATAATCTTAAGACTAGACATTACTAGGAGAGCCGGTTTACGGCGACTCCCTCGTGATGATAATGAACCTCAAGGGTCTGCCGGAACCCACAATCCGACATTTGGTGCACCAGGTAGGGGTGCGTCGGAGTTTGCCCTTCCGTTGTTCCACGTCCGACCTTCTGTCGCGCCCATGGCTGACGCTCGCTGAGCTCGAGCTGAGCGTCGGGCTGCTCTCGCCACTCGCATAGCCCAGACGGCCCCTGTTGGTGGGCCTCCCCGTCGTTCTCCGTCACCTGCCGCCAACGCCGCCACCGGCCCGGCGGGGAACGAGCAGCAGGCGTCATTGCTGCACCCCTCGGTGCGGCGGGAAGGCCACACCGCCACCCCGTCGCTGACTCCAATCAGCTCGTCGTCTCATGCCCGCCGCGCTTCTCCTGGCACGTGAGCTCCTGCACTACCGTCCCGTCGACGACCTCTACGAAGAGTGCATCGCTCGCATCACCGAGCTCGTCAGCGCCGCAGGGGGCTCTTCCGTGCTATCCCTCTCACTGCCTCGCCCTTCGTCCTGCGCGGGTGATGCAGCCCAGGGGGCACCGCCGCCGCCTCCTCCTCAAGAAGGTGCCTTGGCTCCAAGACGCGCGGCCCCAGGATAAGACCCACCGCGTCCAGCGCCTGCACGACAAGAAAGGAGCTGGCAAGAGATCCCTCGCCCCCAAGAAGGCGCTCGCGTGCTTCCTGCGCCGGCTCACCAAGATCGCGCCCCTGCGCCGGCACGTCAAGACCCCGCGTTGCCTCCAGCAGCCGCGCGCACAGGCCCCCAGGAGCAAGCCCAGCCTCAGCAAGGGTCTATGGTGACCAAGGCAGGCTGTCGCGCCTTCACTACCGAGTTGCGTAGCGTCGCATCGCCCGGAAGTTCAAGCCGGACCTGCCTCCTCACTACGACGGCACCGCTGACCCCGCGGAGTTCCTGCAGCTCTACGAGCTGGGCATCGAAGCGGACAACGGAGACAAGAAGGTCATGGCAAGCTGGTTTCCCATGGCGCTCAAAGATGGCGCCCGCACCTGGCTCCTGAACCTGCCTCCCCCCACGATCTCCTCTTGGGACGAGATGCGCTCCCGCTTCATCGCCAACTTTCAGGGCACTCGCGACCGCCCGCCGGCCGTGGGTGATCTGCGCCATATCAAGCAGCAGCCTAGAGAGGCCTTGGAGAAGTACATCCAGCGCTTCAACAGCGCTCACCTCAAGATTCCCAAGGTGACCGAGGAGGCCATCATCTCAGCATTCTCCGACGGCATCCGCGACGTCAAGATGAAGGAGGAACTGGCGATCCATGAAGACCTGTGCACGTTCCTGGAGTTGTTCAATCTGGCAACCAAGTGCGCGAGGGTCGAGGAAGGGCGCCTTTCCCTTCTCGAGCTCCTAGTTGCAGACCCAGAAGAGAAGAAGACCAAGACGAAGGATGTGAAGCGCAAGGGGGCAGCCGTGCTCGCAGCGGAGCCGGACACGAAGCACGGCGGGGACCGTTCGGAGTCGTCCAAGGGCAGTCGATACTGCGTGTACCATGACCTCCACACCCACAACACCAACGAGTGCCAAGAACTCAGAGCCGTGCGAAAAGGCCGAGTCGGCCGGCGCCCGGAGCACAGCGATCGGGGCTACGGCCGAGGCGGAGGAAGAGGTGGAGCACAATGGGATGACCGTGGCCCCCGCCGAGGGTGGCGTGACCGGCCTCGCGAGGATCGCTGGCAGGACCAGCCTCGCGAGGGGGCTTGGAGAGATCAACCTCGTGAGGATCGCCCACAAGGCAACGCAGGTCTACCTCCGCTGCCACCACCACCAAGAAGGAATGACGACCATCATCAGGACGAAGGGGATGGGGGCTTCCAGGAGCCGCGTGCCATTGCGTGCATCCTGGGTGGTGCCCAGGCCCCAGCCTCTCAGCACATCTTCAAGCAGTTTGCTCGTGAAGTGAATGCAGTCCTCCCCAGGCTCAAGGCCACGCGCCCTCTCAGGTGGTCCTCATGCTCCATCATGTTCAGTTTAGCGCATCAGCTCAAGTGTGCAGCAATAGTCGGTGTCCTCCCAATGCTTTGTTCCCCAGTGATCAGCAATGTGCAAGTCACCAGAACCCTCATCGATGGCGGCGCTGGACTCAACGTTTTGTCTGTCGAAACGTTCAACGACCTCCAGGTGCCTCATGACCAGCTTCAGCCAACCAAGCCCTTCTCAGGAGTCACCAATGGCTCCACCATTCCGATAGGGCAGATTCGCCCCCCTGTCACCTTCGGGCAGCGCAAGAACTACCGCACTGAGCTCATCGACTTTGACGTCGCCCACATCCGTCTGCCATACAATGCCATCCTCGGGTACCCGGCCCTGGCCAAGTTCATGGCAGTGACTCACCACGGCTACAACGTCCTCAAGATGCCAGGGAGCGGCGGGGTTATCACTGCCCCTTGCCAAGAGAAAGACGCAGTGTGTACCCTCCAGCGCGCCTTCCAGGCCGCCTCAGTCGAGAACCAAGATGGCAGAAGCATGGACCTCCCTGAGGCAGTCCCCAAGAAGAAGAAGACGACACCCAGCTCATGGCCTCAGGAGGTGGGCACCTCCGGAGGTGCTGCGTTAGGACCAGCACCCATACAAGGGGCGCCCCCTTCCGTCGCATAGGAAGGCGCGCCCGGCGCCCCCCTCAGGTAGGGCTCGGGGGCTCTCTCCTGGAGGGCCTCTGACTTTGCCAAGCTCACGAGGGAGACGCTCGGGCACCACTTGGAGGCATGCTTCCTGGCGTGTTTCCCGCAAGAGGACGTGAGACAAGGAGGGCCAAACCCTCAGGAGTTCATCACCAAGGTCAATCAGGAGCTGCAAGAATCGAGAGTCATGCGCGGCAACCGCCGCCTCCCCGGCGTAGCCCCCCATCCAGGCGAGGATGGCGGGCTGCGCGTCTGCATCGACTACCCAGGGCTCAGCCGAGTCGCATCACAGGAGCATTTCGGGCCTTCGCGCGCGGGGCGCTGCGGGGGTCCGCCCCACGGCCTGTCGAACGCGGCTGCGACACGCCAGCGCCTGATGCGAAGCATCCTAGAAGCTTAGGAGAGGAGGCGTCAAGCAGTCCTGGCGGAGATGGAGGCATTCCTCAGGGAATCGCCCGGGCCTCCGGAGCCTCCCGAGGCTCAAGGCTCCGGTGGCTCGTGAGGGTCAGCTTCTTCACCACGCATCGTCAGCTACTCCAACACCCACTCTGCAATAACACCAGGTGATATCTTTTCGAGTTCCATTTCAGCTAGGAGCGCCCTCAGGGCTGCATCATCCCCAGGTCGCGTGGGTCCGTCCCGGCGGCATGTATCCGTTTTTCTTATGTCTTTAGCTTACCCTATTGGGGGCGCCCCACAGGCCGCATCATCCCCAAGCCGCTCGGGCCGGACCCGGTGGCGTGTATCTTTCCTGCATCTATCTAAGTTGGTTTGCTTCTCCTTGCTTAACTTGCCTGTCATAATCGCCTGCTCGATTGGCACCTACCCTTGGAACCGCTCACTCTAGCACGGCGCTTGTGCATGGGTCCGTCCCTGCAACATCGACAAACCTGAGCGGTCGAGCTCTCGCCGCGGCAGCCCCGCAAAGTGCTACCTCACTAGACCCTCAGTGCCCTCGTCACTCCCTCAGAGCAACCAACGGCTGGCTGGCAACCGTAATGGCAGACCTTGTCTCTCTTGGTGTTGGTTTTCAGGGCCCACCTAAGGAGTAACGTTGGAGGCATCGTGAGCTCCCTCTCTCTCTCCCCGAGCGATCCGCTTGCATGTTAAAAGGGGGGGCACCTGAGCATCGCGACTCACGGGCTCTTATTGGCTCTCCAGCCCTCACCCCCTGGCCTTGACCCACGGCATCGCGACCTGTCATCCCAGCGGCGGCTGAGCTCGCTCGAGGGCCGGGACCTGAGGACGTAGAACATAAAGGAAGGCGCGGGGAAGAGAGGAGAAGCTCATGAGGGCCTGACCCAGCGGCACGCCAGTTGTCGACGCGCAAGTCCGGCACCTCCCTAAGGAACGACTCGAAGCTCCCGAGATAAGTCATGCTCCTGGAAAAGCTAAAATTGCCATGACACCGAACCCTCACCTGTCGCAGCTCTGTCGCGGCGACGCTGCCTTCCTTTCTCGCCCAGTGTGGGCTGCTTGAGCGCTAAAGGGGACCTCCCGAGCATCGCGCCTCGGGGGCTCTTACTGGACCTCGGGCCGCTCACCTCCTGGCCTTGCCCACGGCATCGCGACCTGGCATACCAGCGACGGCTGAAGCCCACCTGGGGACCGGGACCTGTCAGCGTAGAGCATCAAGACCCCGTGGGGTTAGAAAGGGGGAGCCAAGCCAGGACAGGACAAGCATCACACACGATTCGATAATAAGGATAGTATTCACAAAAGGTACTGCAGGTGCTTTACATACCCCCACAGGGTGTTTTCTCGATTCCTCGCAGGGAACAAAAGGTGCTAATCCTAAGGGGACGCTAACTACGTGTGCCTCCACCGTCGACGCCATCATCAACAGTGGGCCACCAAGCGCCGGCGCCAACCCCATCCAGATCAGCCGCGTCGGCGAACTGATGCAGCTGCTCTGCTTTGAGCGCGACGCGAGCTCGGGGGCTCGTAGTTGTCATCGCTCGTCTCCGGAGTCGCCAGAAGCTTGGGGGAACCGCTGGATCTTCCGGCTTCTCCACTGCTACCAGAAGTGCTGCTGGGGAAGCGGTTGGCTGGCCAGGCCCTCGCCACATCGATGCCACGGCCGCCTCCCTTGGGGCAGCACTCCAGTCAACGGCCCTCAGCATCGAAGACCTTGAAGAACATCAGGGAGGCGCCGTCGTACTCGAGGTGGATCGCAAGGGCGCCAGGCATTCGGCAGACCCGGGCGATTTCGCCCCAACCCCGGGTCATGAAGACCTTAGCCGGAGCGACGATCTCAACCTCCGCTCCGGTCGTAGGGGTGCCGCAGTCGGCGTGCTGCAGCCATAACTCAAGGGGCCCCCTCGGCGGCATCGCGGAGGCGAAGAAAGGGGGAAGCGAATCCAAGAGCTTGGAGGCATGGCGGCATGAAGCATGAGCTCGCGAGGGGAGCCCTCAGCGTGAACTCCAGGGGCGACGACGCGCACCGCCGTGACTCGCCGACGTCTCCGGCGTCGTGAGTGGTGTCGCTCGACGTCTTCTTCCCTAGGGCCCACGGCCCGTGCGTACAATGGCAGCGGGTACCCGGGCGGTGGCCGCTCGTACCAAGGCCTCGACGCCTCCTGCAGCACGACCTCGTCGCGGCGGCCAGAGGCTGGCCGCTTCTTCGGGGGAAGCAGATCGAGACCCTCTAGGGGGGCCTTCCCCTTCTATTAAGCTGAGAACCGGCGGAACGGCGCCATTGGTGAGGAAGGAAGAATGAAGCAAGAGGAGATGGACTGCGGGGGCTCGCACCCCATCCGTACTTATAGTCCGGAGAAGGCCAACCATCGACCTCCACGATCGTAGGTAATCATGACCGGTCTTTGCATGCAGGGACTAGTCGAATCATGCAGTCGCCGAGGCAGCGTGGGGAAGTGGAGACGCACACGTCCAATCAACCGCCACGCGGCGACCAAGGCCGCAGGCTTTTTGGGCCCGTGGCGCTTCGCACTTGCCCCTTCGCTTCTCTGCTAAGCCAAGTCCGTGCGCGCCTTGGGCCCAGGGGCTACTGTCGGTGTTCTAGGAACGGGGGTCCCCAGACTTGCCTGCCTACGGCCTGCAACGTGGCTCAATTGGTGGCCCAGTACGGCCCATCTTCATCAACTCAAGGACAAGACCCTCGCGAGGGACCAAGCCTCGCGGGGCGGACGATGCAAAGCCTCCTCAGGCGCGGCCTCACCAGGCAGGCTCGCGAGGAGGCGGAGAGATCAATGCAAGGGGTACCTCGCGAGGTACTCGTGACGCAAGCCGTGACGATCAAGGCCAGGCGGGTGCCAGCCGGCGCAGTGTCCTCGTTTCCTCTTTGGTGCAAAGGGGGCAAGCACAGGCGCGGAGTACCGAGGCATCAGGCAAAGGTTTCCCAATCAGTGTAACAAGACCAAGGTCAGCAGAGCGGCAGGACGGAGGTCACCGTGGAGCCCAAGACGGCGTCATCACCAGTGCTTTTGGCAGCCGAAGACCACCTTTAGTCAGCATAACTTGTACTAGATGTCCCCTTTCAAAATGGCCGTTGTTGGCACCCTTCCCGCTCAATATTTGGGAAGAGGACCAGGGCCTCTATAAATAGAGCAAGCCACCACAGTAGGAGGCAACTAGGCCTCAGGCATCTCATCCAGAGCCAACGGGAGAGATCATCCTCACCCACACAAGTTCACCAGCTCAAGAACGCCTCTCGCAAGGCTGTTCTTCCCCTGTACCGTTCTTCATCAGCCCCTGAGGCAATCCACCACACCACACACTGGAGTAGGGTATTACACCACAATGGTGGCCTGAACCAGTATAAATCTTGTGTCTCTCGTGTTGTTCATCGTCTAGCCTAGATTCCCGCGAGGCGATCGAGCGTGGGACGGTAGGGGGAAGATCTTCGCGCGCACCCCAGTGTTCGAACCTCAAGGGTCTGCCGGAACCCACAATCCGACAACTACCGTGACTAGAAGCAGCACTAAAATTCTAGTACCGCGCATCCATGCGGTACTACCATTTTTGTCCAATCTCCCAAGTGGCAATTACCCAATGCTAGTTCTACTTGTTTCACCTGTTTTGCTGTGGTATTTGCATTGATCCTTCTCATTTTTCTTGTGTGTTCTTGTGTTGTGTGTCATAGGTGGTGGCTCCGGTTCCAATGTCCGCCGTTCCAATACCAGCCGTGACACGGGCTCCAAGCGTCTGCGCAACCAAGGTGAAGCTCCAGAGGGCTCCAATGCCCCGCAACGCAGAACCAGGACCACTGCCACCAAGAACAAGGAGCCCTCCATGGGCATGGGTGAGATACCTCTTGCTGAGTTTGTTGCTCGAAGGAAGATCAACCCCTATGTGAATCCCCGTGCTAACTTCAAAGGGAATGATCTATTCTGGGCCAAGCAGCAGAACCTTATCTATCTAGATGTGATCAAGGCCAAGCAGAACACCTACGTGGACGTGCACTGGATTGACATGAATCATATGAGGCAGGACAAGCACCGTGACTACTTTGGAGAGGCTTTGGGTCTCGTGGAGCAGTTTGGCATTGAGGACATGATCTCTTTCCATCTGGATTATGACCCTGATATCATAGCCCAGTTCTTCGCTTCGGTCCACTTCCATACTGATGAGGAATGGTCCACGACCTGGATGACCAATGGAAAACAGCTGACTGCTAAGTGGAAGGAATTCATGGCTTTGCATCATGTGCCTGATGACGGGCTCAACACGCTCGTTGGCGTTCGCCCTCATGCCAACCCCGAGTCTGCTAGCAAGAACAAGCTCCAACAGTACTATGTTGAGAAGAAGCTTCCCAATGACAAGAAGACGTGGGTGCTGAACTCCTTCCTTGACATCATGCACCGGATCTTACGCAAATCCCTCTTTCCACGCATTGGTGACAAGGACAAGGTGCATGCATATCTTGTGGATATGATGCTCATTTGTGAGGAGGCACATCGCGCTCAGACTCAACCACTTGACGTCTCACACATCATGTGGTACGAGCTTCGGTTTGCGGTGTTCAACCGCAAGGTACCCATCTATGGACCTTACTTGTTTCTTTTGATCACAAAGACTTGGGAGAAGCTCTATCCCGATGAGGAGTTTGCTGCTCCTAACTGGATCCGTCACGACCCCATCAAGCTCTGCATCAAGCCTCAGTGGGCGAACACCACTACTCGTGCTGAGGCAGAGGGTGCTCGAATGGACGTGGACGAGGATGAGATTGAGGAAGAGGAGGCGGATGAGGACAGCTCTGCAGGCTACTCGCCTTCGTCTTCTGAGCCTTCTTGGGCTAAGAATCTGAAGAACAAGATGAAGGCTATGTTCTGCATGCAGGCCAAGGGCCAGTACAGGACCTGTCGGGGATATACCCCGCGGTATGACCCGGCCGGAGTTATAACCCGGCTGGGACTTGGTAAACCAGCAGATGTTAAGTTAGATGATAACCTGACAGATGTTAAGTCAGATGATAACCTGACAGATGTTAAGTCAGTTGATAACCCGGCAGATGTTAAGTCAGATGATAACCCGGCAGATGTTAAGTCAGATTATAGCCCGGTAGATGTAAGTTAGATCATAACCCGGCGGATGTTAAGTCAGATCATAACCCAGCAGACAGAGTCGCCTGGGGTTAATAAGCCCGAGACGTTAAGAAGCCCAAGATGTTAAGAAGCCCATGAAGAGAAGTCAGAATAGTTTAAGTCTTAGTCTGAGATGGACTCTACATGTAACCCGCCCCTTCAACTTATATAAGGAGGGGCAGGGCACCCCAAAAGGGGGGAAGAAATAATCTTAAGGCTAGACATAACTAGGAGAGCCGGTTTACGGTGACTCCCTCCTGATGGTAATGAGACCTAGCCACAAACATCATATAGGGCTATTACCGGATGATGTTTCCCGGGGCCCGAAGCTGTCTAAACCCTTGTCTTGTGTTGCATTTCTCGATTTCGCTCAACCCCTCTCAAGCTACCACATAGATGCGTTGGCCTCACGACTAAGTCCTCACACTAGGACATCTGCCGTGACAATTCCATGACAGTTGGCGCCCACCGTGGGGCTTGCGCACAGTGGTGATGAGTTCTTGGAGGGATCTTTTCTCAGGGATCGAGAAGTTCGCGATGTGCCGGATAAAAAGGAGTCGGTGCAGAAGATCACCACATCGACAAACACTCAAAATGATATATACAAGATTCAAGATCAAGAGAAGATTAGAGTCACATGTTCAGCCTCTGCCACACGCATTGTGGTAACTCGCCAGAGTTTTCTTTTTTAATGAAGCGTCAGGGATCCGTGAGAAGCAGGTTGCAATAAGATGGACCAGAAATTTTTCGTTGCATCCGTTCCTTGCGACCCTCCGAGTTACGGTTGCTTTTCCACGTCTGCTCCCAGCCCTAATGAAATCTGCTAAATGTTGATGCATCTAAGATCTGAAAACAGAAGCATTCCAGCGTAAGGAGGAAATGCCGTGACCTATTGTGTGCGAATACTCGGATCAGATATGTCAAGTTTGAGAACGAAGCGGAATCTGCCAAAGCAGGTCACGACCCCTACAACACGGATTCGCTGCCTCGAGCTGACCGCACCCGTTGACCTGCCAAATGTCGTTGCAGCTCCCCCGTGGTGCAACCACCAAGTCGCGGTCGGATCACTGCTGAGCGGCCTCGCCTTCGCCTTGTTGCCTTGGCCGGATCACTGCTTCTTCGCCCACGCGTCAAGGCCGCCATGGCCACAACCCGGCCCGCTCTTTCTTGCGAGACGGCGCTGGCTCGCGGCTGCCTTCGCGCGGGCCACGGCCACGCTTCTGCCGTAGTTATCTCAAGCCGCCTTCGCCAAGTCGATGGCGGGTCGCCCCGGCCCCGCTCCCGCCTTAAAGCGCCCTCACCTCTTCTTGCTCTGCGCGCTCGCACTAAACCGGCCACGACCGCGCCTCTCCAACTCGCCGCTGCCGCGGACGGATCTCGTCGACCCGCCGGATTGAACCGGCCCTGTCATCACGAGCCACCGCCGTCCTCAGGCTGCCCCTCGCTCAGCTTTGTGCCCGAGCCGCTGGTTGCTGTCGGCAGATGGATGCTCCTGTCGCGAGCTCGCGCCGAGTCACCGCCTCCGTCTCTATAGACACGAGCTCCGCTACTGCGGCCCGTGCCGAGCCGTATCGCCTCAACGGCCGCTCCGAGTCACCACCTACTACCGTCTTCGAATCACCACTTCCGCTGCAGTTTTTCCTTCTGAACCGCCACCGCGAGCCTCTGCAGAGCCGTCCACGCGCCGGACTAAGGTACCCCCCGGCCGGCTCCGATGAGCCCGGCTCGGCCTTGCCTTTAAACCGCCGCGCCCAGTGGTATCAAGCCAATGTTTCCATCGCCTAACTCGCCGATGCACCCCTAAATCGCCCAGCGGCCTCACCTTTGGCTCTGAAGCTGCGCCGAGCCGCCGCACCTCTGAATCAACCGAGGACTGCCTCAACGCACCTGTGAGCCACTGTCGGGCGCCGAGATGCTATGGCCCTCATTGCTAAACCCCCATGTTGTCCTGTGCTTCTCCTGCTGCTCCTGTATCGTGGCGCGGCCTGAGCGCCTCCTTCCCTGCCACAAGGTCGCCCTGCCTCCGAGCCGTCTCATGCTTGTCCTGCCGCGGCCACGCCCGCATGTGTTTGAGCCGCCCGCTGTGGAACTCCTCCACCTCGAGCCGCTGCCGACCACCACGAACCGCCGCCGAGCCGTATCGCCAAAAGGAGTGGCAGTGTTAGCTGAAGATTACTGGTGTTGCTGTGTTCTGGGTTTGGTACCCGTTGCTGAGGTCTAACCCGCCTGTCTCCGTGAAGCGTCAGTTCCGCCGCAGCTGAGCGCCGACCCGGCTACCTACGCACCTGCAGGATGCTCCCTTGCTGCGAACTGGCCCTGTTTCTGAAGGAAATATGCCCTAGAGGCAATAATAAAGTATTATATATTTCCTTATATAATGATAAATTTTTATTATTCATGCTAGAATTGTATTAACCGGAAACATAATACATGTGTGAATACATAGACAAACAGAGTGTCACTAGTATGCCTCTACTTGACTAGCTCGTTAATCAAAGATGGTTATGTTTCCTAGCCATAGACATGAGTTGTCATTTGATTAACGGGATCACCTCATTAGGAGAATGACGTGATTGACTTGACCCATTCCGTTAGCTTAGCACTCGATCGTTTAGTATGTTGCTATTGCTTTCTTCATGACTTATACATGTTCCTATGAATATGAGATTATGCAACTCCCGTTTACCGGAGGAGCACTTTGTGTGCTACCAAACGTCACAACGTAAATGGGTGATTATAAAGGTGCTCTATAGGTGTCTCCAAAGGTACTTGTTGGGTTGGCGTATTTCGAGATTAGGATTTGTCACTCCGATTGTCGAAGAGGTATCTCTGGGCCCACTCGGTAATGCACATCACTATAAGCCTTGCAAGCATTGTGACTAATGAGTTAGTTGCGGGATGATGTATTACGAAACGAGTAAAGAGACTTGCTAGTAACGAGATTGAACTAGGTATCGAGATACCGACGATCGAATCTCGGGCAAGTAACATACCGATGACAAAGGGAACAACGTATGTTGTTATGCGGTCTGACCGATAAAGATCTTCATAGAATATGTGGGAGCCAATATGGGCATCCAGGTCCCGCTATTGGTTATTGACCGGAGAGGTGTCTCGGTCATGTCTACATAGTTCTAGAACCCGAAGGGTCCGCACGCTTAAAGTTACGATGACAATTATATTATGAGTTTATATGTTTTGATGTACCGAAGGTTGTTCGGAGTCCCGGATGAGATCACGGACATGACGAGGAGTCTCGAAATGGTCGAGACATAAAGATTGATATATTGGACGACTATTCGGACACCGGAGATCAAGGTGTCGCGCCGGTGACTGGCGGGTGTCTGTCTCTCTCACTTTAGTTGAACCGAGTGTGGCTACGTCCGGTCCTTGCGAAGGTTAAAACAGCACCAACTTGACAAACTATCATTGTGGTTTTGATGCGTAGGTAAGAATGGTTCTTTCTAAGCCCGTAGCAGCCACGTAAAACTTGCAACAACAAAGTAGAGGACGTCTAACTTGTTTTTGCAGGGCATGTTGTGATGTGATATGGTCAAGACATGATGTGATATAATTTGTTGTATGAGATGATCATGTTTTGTAACCGAGTTATCGGCAACTGGCAGGAGCCATATGGTTGTCGCTTTATTGTATGAGATGCAATCGCCATGTAATAGTTTTACTTTATCACTAAGCGGTAGCGATAGTCGTAAAAGCAATAAGTTGGCGAGACGACAACGATACTACGATGGAGATCAAGGTGTCGTGCCGGTGACGATGGAGATCATGACGGTGCTTCAGAGATGGAGATCACGAGCATGGTGCTTCGGAGATGGAGATCACAAGCACAAGATGATGATGGCCATATCATATCACTTATATTGATTGCATGTGATGTTAATCCTTTATGCATCTTATCTTGCTTTGACTGACGGTAGCATTATAAGATGATCTCTCTCTAAAATTTCAAGATAAAAGTGTTCTCCCTGAGTATGCACCATTGCAAAAGTTCTTCGTGCTGCGACACCACGTGATGATCGGGTGTGATAGGCTCTACGTTCAAATACAACGGGTGCAAAACAGTTGCACACGCAGAATACTCAGGTTAAACTTGACGAGCCTAGCATATGCAGATATGGCCTCGGAACACGGAGACCAAAAGGTCGAGCGTTAATCATATAGTAGATATGATCAACATGGTGATGTTCACCATTGAAACTACTCCATCTCACGTGATGATCGGACATGGTTTAGTTGATATGGATCACGTGATCACTTAGAGGATTAGAGGGATGTCTATCTAAGTGGGAGTTCTTGAGTAATATGATTAATTGAACTTAAAATTATCATGAACTTAGTCCTGATAGTATTTTGCAAATTATGTTATAGATCAATAGCTCGCGTTGTTGCTTCCCTGTGTTTATTTTTGATATGTTCCTAGAGAAAAAATTATGTTGAAAGATGTTATTAGCAAAGATGCGGATTGGATCCGTGATCTGAGGATTATCCTCATTGCTGCACAGAAAAATTATGTCCTTGATGCACCGCTAGGTGACAGACTTATTGCAGGAGCAGATGCAGACGTTATGAACGTTTGGCTAGCTCAATATGATGACTAATTGATAGTTTAGTGCACCATGCTTAACGGCTTAGAATCGGGACTTCAAAGACGTTTTGAACGTCATGGACCATATGAGATGTTCCAGGAGTTGAAGTTAATATTTCAAGCAAATACCCGAGTTGAGAGATATGAAGTCTCCAACAAGTTCTATAGCTAAAAGATGGAGGAGAATCGCTCAACTAGTGAGCATGTGCTCAGATTGTCTGGGTACTACAATCGCTTGAATCAAGTGGGAGTTAATCTTCCAGATAAAGTAGTGATTGACAGAATTCTCTAGTCACCATCACCAAGTTAGTAGAACTTCGTGATGAACTATAGTATGCAAGGGATGACGAAAGTAATTCCCGAGCTCTTCGTGATGCTGAAATCGACGAAGGTAGAAATCAAGAAAAACATCAAGTGTTGATGGTTGACGAGACCACTAGTTTCAAGAAAAGGGCAAAGGGAAGAAGGGGAACTTCAAGAAGAACGGCAAGCAAGTTGCTGCTCAAGTGAAGAAGCCTAAGTCTGGTCCTAAGCCTGAGACTAAGTGCTTCTAACTGCAAAGGGACTGGTCACTGGAAGCGGAACTACCCCAACTGTTTGGTGGATAAGAAGGATGGCAAAGTGAACAAAGGTATATTGGATATACATGTTATTGATGTGTACTTTACTAGTGTTTATAGCAACCCCTCAGTATTTGATACTGGTTCAGTTGCTAAAGAGTAGTAACTCAAATCGGGAGTTGCAGAATAAACAGAGACTAGTAAAAGGCGAGGTGACAATGTGTGTTGGAAGTAGTTCCAAGATTGATATGATCATCATCGCACACTCCCAGTACTTTCGGGATTAGTGTTGAAACTAAATAAGTGTTATTTGGTGTTTGCGTTGAGCATGAATATGATTTGATCATGTTTATTGCAATATGGTTATTCATTTAAGTTAGAGAACAATAGTTGTTCTGTTTACATGAATAAAAACCTTCTATGGTCATACACACCAACAAAAATGGTTTGTTGGATCTCGATCGTAGTGATACACATATTCATAATATTGAAGCCAAAAGATGCAAAGTTAATAATGATAGTGCAACTTATTTGTGGCACTGCCGTTTAGGTCATATTGGTGTAAAGCGCATGAAGAAACTCCATACTGATGGGATTTTGGAATCATTTGATTATGAAACACTTGATGCTTGCGAACCATGCCTCATGGGCAAGATGACTGAAACGCCGTTCTCCGGAACTATGGAGAGAGCAACAGATTTGTTGGAAATCAT
Organism: Triticum dicoccoides; assembly: GCF_002162155.2. Lineage (NCBI taxonomy): Eukaryota > Viridiplantae > Streptophyta > Magnoliopsida > Poales > Poaceae > Triticum > Triticum dicoccoides. Next base: position 645,791,511 of record NC_041389.1, read on the forward strand.
ACATACAGATGTATGTGGTCTGATGAATATTGAGGCTCGTAGCAGGTATCATTATTTTCTGACCTTCACAGATGATTTGAGCAGATATGGGAATATCTACTTGATGAAACACAAGTCTGAAACATTTGAAAAGTTCAAAGAATTTCAGAGTGAAGTGGAGAATCATCGTAACAAGAAAATAAAAGTTTCTACGATATGATCGCAGAGGTAAAATATTTGAGTTACGAGTTTGGCCTTCAGTAAAAACAATGTGAAATAGTTTCACTACTCATGCCACCTGGAACACCACAGTGTAATGGTGTGTCCGAACATCGTAACTGTACTTTATTAGATATGGTGCAATATATGTTGTCTCTTACCGATCTACCACTAGCGTTTTGGGGTTATGCATTAGAGACAGCTGCATTCACGTTAAATAGGGCACCATCAAAATCCGTTGAGACGACGCCTTATGAACTGAGGTTTAGCAAGAAACCAGAGTTGTCGTTTCTTAAAATTTTGGGGTTGCGATGCTTATGTGAAAAAGTTTCATCCTGATAAGCTCAAACCCAAATCGGAGAAATGTGTCTTCATAGGATACCCAAAGGAGACAGTTGGGTACACCTTCTATCACAGATCTGAAGGCAAGACATTCGTTGCTTAGTATGGATCCTTTCTAGAGAAGGAGTTTCTCTCGAAAGAAGTGAGTGGGAGGAAAGTAGAACTTGATGAGGTAACTGTACCTGCTCCCTTATTGGAAAGTAGTTCATCACAAGAAACGGTTCCTGTGACGTCTATACCAATGAGTGAGGAAGTTAATGATGATGATCATGGAACTTTAGATCAAGTTGTTACTAAACCTCGTAGGTCAACCAGAGTAAGATCCGCACCAGAGTGGTACGGTAATCCTATTCTGAAGGTTATGTTACTAGACCATGACAAACCTACGAACTATGAAGAAGTGATGGTGAGCCCAAATTCCGCAAAATGGCTTGAGTCCATGAAATCTGAGATAAGATCCATATATGAGAACAAAGTATGGACTTTGATTGACTTGCCCAATGATCGGCGAGCCATTGAGATTAAATGGATCTTCAAGAGGAAGACGGACGCTGATAGTAGTGTTACTATCTACAAAGCTAGAATTGTCGCAAAAGGTTTTCGACAAGTTTAAGGTGTTGACTACGATGAGAGTTTCTCACTCGTATCTATGCTTAAGTCTGTCTGAATCATGTTATCAATTGCCGCATTTTATGAAATCTGGCAAATGGATAAACAAAACTACATTCCTTAATGGATTTATTAAAGAAGAGTTGTATATGATGCAACCAGAAGGTTTTGTCAATCCTAAAGGTGCTAACAAAATATGCAAGCTCCAGCGATCCATCTATGGACTGGTGCAAGCATCTTGGAGTAGGAATATACGCTTTGATAAGTTGTTCAAAGGATATAGTTTTTTATACAGACTTGCGGTGAAGCCTGTATTTACAAGAAAGTGAGCGGGAGCACTACAGCATTTCTGATAAGTATATGTGAATGACATATTGTTGATCGGAAATAATGTAGAATTATTCTACAAAGCATAAAGGAGTGTTTGAAAGGAGTTTTTCAAAGTAAGACCTCGGTGAAGCTGCTTACATATTGAGCATCAAGATCTATAGATATAGATGAAGACGCTTGATAAGTTTTTCAATGAGTACATACCTTAACAAGATTTTGAAGTAGTTCAAAATGGAACAGTCAAAGAAAGAGTTCTTGCCTGTGTTAAAAGGTATGAAATTGAGTAAGACTCAAAGCCCGACCACGGCAGAAGATAGAAAGAGAATGAAAGTCATTCCCTATGCCTCGGCCATAGGTTCTATAAAGTATGCCATGCTGTGTACCAGATCTATTATATACCCTACACTGATTTTGGCAAGGGAGTACAATAGTGATCTAGGAGTAGATCACTGGACAGCGGTCAAAATTATCCTTAGTGGAATAAGGATATGCTTCTCGATTATGGAAGTGACAAAAGGTTCGTCGTAAAGGGTTACGTTGATGCAAGTTTTGACACAAAATCTAGATGACTCTAAGTCTCGGTCTAGATACATATTGAAAGTGGGAGCAATTAGCTAGAGTAGCTCCGTGCAGAGCATTGTAGACATAGAAATTTGCAAAATACTTACGGATCTGAATGTGACAGACCCGTTGACTAAAATTATCTCACAATCAAAACATGATCACACCTTAGTACTCTTTGGGTGTTAATCACATAGCAATGTGAACTAGATTATTGACTAGTAAACCCTTTGAGTGTTGGTCACATAGAGATGTGAACTATGGGTGTTAATCTCATGGTGATGTGAATTATTGATGTTAAATCACATGGCGATGTGAACTAGATTATTGACTCTAGTCCAAGTGGGAGACTCAAGGAAATATGCCCTAGAGGCAATAATAAAGTATTCTATATTTCCTTATATCATGATAAATGTTTATTATTCATGCTAGAATTGTATTAACCGGAAACATAATACATGTGTGAATACATAGACAAACAGAGTGTCACTAGTATGCCTCTACTTGACTAGCTCGTTAATCAAAGATGGTTATGTTTCCTAGCCATAGACATGAGTTGTCATTTGATTAACGGGATCACCTCATTAGGAGAATGACGTGATTGACTTGACCCATTCCGTTAGCTTAGCACCCGATCGTTTAGTATGTTGCTATTGCTTTCTTCATGACTTATACATGTTCCTATGACTATGAGATTATGCAACTCTCGTTTACCGGAGGAGCACTTTGTGTGCTACCAAATGTCACAACATAAATGGGTGATTATAAAGGTGCTCTACAGGTGTCTCCAAAGGTACTTGTTGGGTTGGCGTATTTCGAGATTAAGATTTGTCACTCCGATTGTCGGAGAGGTATCTCTGGGCCCACTCGGTAATGCACATCACTATAAGCCTTGCAAGCATTGTGACTAATGAGTTAGTTGCGGGATGATGTATTACGGAACGAGTAAAGAGACTTGCTAGTAACGAGATTGAACTAGGTATCGAGATACCGACGATCGAATCTCGGGCAAGTAACATACCGATGACAAAGGGAACAACGTATGTTGTTATGCGGTCTGACCGATAAAGATCTTCGTAGAATATGTGGGAGCCAATATGGGCATCCAGGTCCCGCTATTGGTTATTGACCGTAGAGGTGTCTCGGTCATGTCTACATAGTTCTAGAACCCGAAGGGTCCACACGCTTAAAGTTACAATGACAGTTATATTATGAGTTTATATGTTTTGATGTACCGAAGGTTGTTCGGAGTCCCGGATGTGATCACGTACATGACGAGGAGTCTTGAAATGGTCGATACATAAAGATTGATATATTGGACGACTATATTCGGACACCGGAAGTGTTCCGGAGAAGTTTCGGATTAAACCGGAGTGCCGGAGGGTTACCGGAACCCCCTGGGGAAGTATTGGGCCTTAGTGGGCCTTGAGGGGAGAGAGAGGGCAGCAGCCAGGAGGTGGCGCGCCCCCTCCCAGTAGGAGTCCTAGTTGGACAGGAGAGGGGGGCGCAGCCCCCTTTCCCTCTCCCTCTCCCTCTCTTTCCTTCCCCCCCCCTCTTTTCCTAGTAGGACTAGGAAAGGGGAGTCCTACTCCTACTAGGAGGAGGACTCCCCCCTCTCCTTGGCGCGCCTAGGGGCAGCCGGCCTCCCCCTTGCTCCTTTATATACGGGGGCAGGGGGGCACCTCTAAACACACTTGATATATGATATTTTAGCCGTGTGCGGTGCCCCCTTCCACCATATTACACCTCGATAATACCGTTGCGGAGCTTAAGCGAAGCCCTGCGTCGGTGGAACATCATCATCGTCACCACGCCGTCGTGCTGACGAAACTCTCCCTCAACACTCGACTGGATCGGAGTTCGAGGGACATCATCGAGCTGAACATGTGTAGAACTCGGAGGTGCCATGCGTTCGGTACTTGATCGGTCGGATCATGAAGACGTACGACTACATCAACCGCGTTGTGATAACGCTTCCGCTGTCGGTCTACGAGGGTACGTGGACAACACTCTCCCCTCTCGTTGCTATGCATCACCATGATCTTGCGTGTGCGTAGGAAATTTTTTGAAATTACTATGTTACCCAACAGTTTCCTCCCGTGCGCTTGTACTAATTGGAGAACAGAAAAGAAGCAGCACTGGCAGTGATGATAACCCGATGGCCCGGTCGTTTTACCCTGTAGATTACAAAGGCTCGGCAGTTTATAGTCCAACATATATGGACACGGGTGGTGGTGCAAACAATGGTGCTGTGTTAGGCTACCACCCAAAATTGTCAGGGTTTATACTCGACGAAAAAGGACGTCATACAGATGTTAACTTAAAAAAGGGACGTCATATAGGTGAGAAGCAAGTCACCGCTCCACCTCCAACGCAGATGAATCACCACCCGCGCTTTGGGCCTCCTCTGTTCCTGAGTCGCCTGGCCTCTTCAAATCGGCCTCTTCAGGTCGCTGGATCACCCCTGTCTCCACTAAATCACCGAGCGCCTCGAGCCTCCCTTGCTGCTTCTCGCGGGCGAGCTACAGCGCGCCGAGTCACCCAAGTCCGAGCGCGCCGAGCTTGCCGCCGTGTCTCAACCTCGCATTGCCCCTAGGTCGGGGTGGTGGCGGAGGTAAGTCGCCGCCGTAGCCCTGCCTTGCTATTCCGATTCACCAGCGCGGCCTCGTCTCAGGCCTCAACCGCCGAGCCGCCAGCGCTAGGCCGGGCCCGCAACTGCCTCCAAGTCGCCGCCATGGGCTCGCCGTGAACAGAAAACCAGCAGCAACACGTACTCCACTATTGATCTGCCTGGTGGTTCGCACGTCTACGGCCCCATCTCTGAACCGCCGTCCACCCCCGACGGCCGTGCCACGCAGCATGGCCTTGCTTGCCTAAACCGCCACGGCCGTGGTGTACTTCGTCTCAGCGTTAAGCTATTCCAGACACGACTCTGGGTCACCGTCGCCTTTTCTGGTGTGAGCCCCCCTGCTACTACCTTTTCTACAGTTGTGAGTCGCTGTGTGTTGACCCGCTTTTGCTAGGATCCGGCGCTGCCGAGCCGCCTCCGCTCAACCTCGGGTAGAGCAGCCGCCGCGTCCCCGAGTCGCCATCACCGCCACAAGCTGCCTCTAAGGCGCCGGTCTGCCTTGGCCTGGGCGTTTCCTTGATCCGCTGTCTCTGGCCGGAACCGCTATGGGCAGACCCGGCTGCCTTCAATTTGACTCGTGTTGGATCCTTGTACGCCGAACATCTGAGGCCTCGCTGACAATTGTGGTAGCACCTCTTCATCCGCCTTGAACCGCCGGTGCCTCTCCAACCCGCCGCCGGTCGAACAGCCGCGTCGGTCCCGCTTCTAAACCGCCCGGTCGCCCATGCTGCAGCTCTTTTCCCGTGCACTTGCACTGATTGGAATAAAGAAGAAAAGTCAAAGTGGTCAAAGTACTCAAAAAAGAGAGAAGGGGGCCTTATAGAGCCCACAAGAGAAAAACGGACAATGGCTGATCATCAGAGTTCTTTGTTTGCACCGGATGGGTCGTACATCACCAGGTTATGTACAGATGCTACATGCGGATCATCCGTCGTCTGAATACATCAGGTGATATTCGTTTCATCTATGTTAATAGCAAATATTAAATTCTTTAAGGACAACTACTGTGGCTCGCGATGCATTTTATGCAGGATAGTTTGTTTAGTGCAAGAGTGATGGTGTTGACATGGATATATAACTCGCGCCACGATTATCATGCACTAGCATCTAACTGTGTCATAATACTTGGTGAATATCTGTGCAAGTCGTCGCCTCTGCGGTCCAGTCTACATCAACATGACGCAGCTGAGTCGCCCATCTGTGCGGCTTACCGCGACTGTGACTGACTCACCTGTCCGCACCGGTTTAAAACACCGCGGCTGACTCAGCCATGATTGATTTCAGCTTTACTGGGGTGATCATCAACTCTGCGGTGGATAATTTCTGGCCTAACATATCAGGTGAAATCCATCCACTATAGTTTTATATTATATATTGCTTTCTTTAAAAAGAGCAATTACTCTGGCTTACAAGTTCTCTAATGCAGGACAAGTTATCTACTGCGAAAGGGACTATTATATCACTGAGCTGTTGAAAGATTATGCCGGTTTATATCACGGTTAAATGGAGAGTCTCAAGCCAACTCCTCGAGTAGTCTTAAGACTCGGGGGCTATGATGACATGACTCAGTAAATGTTGCCAGAACTCTGGGTCATTGGAGGGAAGATAACCCGGTCCCGGAGGCTACCGCCATATTGAAAATTCAAAGGCCATCAGAAAAATTCCGGCTTAAAAAGAAGGATTCCGGTTTAAAACCCGGCTCAAGGGAAAGCTGTCTCCCACAAAGCTTTGAAGCTCTCAATATCCGATTTAAGAATTTCCGGTTCAAAAAGAATAATCTCTCGCAAGTTCGAGTTCTCAGAAAAAATTAAAGGGACCAAAGAGTCTGTTGCAAAAGCACAACTCAAACATAGGTTCCCCTTGAGCACAGCTCACAATATTACTTGGGGGCTCTTTTGTTCTAAAGAACAAGAGTTGTTATAACCCTTGTGATAGGCTTAAAAGCCAGGCTTGGAAGCCAGGTGTATTCACCCAAACCCCGGGTTATCCTGCCTTTTTAAGTAAGTCACTCCGCCCAGGTAATCCTGGAATGACCCGCCGAACGTTTGACAAGTCAATCTTATACAGACCCTGAACTTGTCAAAGTTAAAAAGACGATTGGTTAATGTGAGGTCCATCTTAAAAGGTTTGTAAAATGGTTTAACTCAGTGGCCTGGCAGCCCATGAAAAGCCTCGATTTTCGGCCTGGCAGCCCATGAAAAGCCTCGTTTATCCTTCCTTTTTTGCTTGTTTTTATTCAATAGATTTTTTGAGGTTTATTTGATGTGGTTTACAATGCTTTATGATTATAATTCACCGGTGTTTATTAACCCGACCTGGCTTTCGACTATAAGTCGCCAGTATGAGATAAGATAATATCCGGTGTTTATTAACCCGGCCTGGCTTTCGACTATAAGTCGCCAGTATATATTTGGATTGCGCCATTGGAATCATGCGCTTATAAATCATTGGGTATATTATTCAAATCTTTAATAGCCAACATGGCTAGATTTTATTATGGTTATCAATAACCAGTATTATGATTGAGGTTTTCAAAGTCGCTTTAGCGCAATAGATATTATTTTATCAATGGATATGATTTATTCTACAATGGATGGAATAGCCCCGAGTCGCTGCAGGCTTACGACCCGGCACTTGGGGGCTACATTATTCAAGTTGAGATTACATCAAATATGCAAGTCCCATGTCACTGCCAGCATGCACCATGACACTTGGGGGCTAATGCAAAGTCATTTTTACTGGCCTTATTGAAGACCCGACTCATCACATCATAATGAGCCGGCCCTTGGGGGCTACCAATTGCTCCTATCAAAAATTTAAGGTACACAAGCTTTAATCCATTATATTGAAAGGTTCACTGCTCAGTTGGTAAAGCACAAAGCTCTTAACCTTGTGGACGTGGGTTCAAGCCCCATGATGGGGGTTACATCATATGATGTTCTTTTTAATGAAGTATATATAAAGTTCCAGCTCAGTATTATCGTACTAACCCGGCCCTTGGGGGCTACACGTTGTCGTTCAAGTCTATATGATCATATTTATAAAGTCCCTGCTCATTATTGAATAATGACCCGGCCCTTGGGGGTTACACTGGTTGAAGTTTTCATGAGCATAAGGCAATTTCAAGTCCCAGGTTGCTGCAAGCATGACAACCCGGCACTTGGGGGTTACATATGTGGAATACTCAGTTTATGACTAATGATTGAGATGAACAAATTGGATTTCTTCAAGGTTGTGACATTTATATTGAAGCAAGTCTTAAGTTGTTGCTACGCTACCTTTTTAAGACTTGGGGGCTACAAGTGATAGGCATATAAGGGGTATATCTTAAAGCTTGATGTTAACTACAATTATGACCCGGTGCCATCAATATTTATAAACCGACAATTTTGGCAATGATAAACCGGCAAGTTTTACATCCTTAAGCCGGCTGAAGATCAGATGAGTATTTCAAAGACCAATATTTTTGTTAAAGCACTGGGAGATGAGTCAAATGAATTATTCTTCACAATATTTCTCTGTGACAAACCTATGTCAGCAAATTGATTATGAAGCTGGCCTATCGACCCAGATTTTCCAGAAGAAGGAAATAACAAGGACTTAAGGATGATCAGGATCAGTTTAACATGGATAAATCCAAATTAAACTGGGGGCTAATGTCGGGGATATACCCTGCGGTATGACCCGGCCGGAGTTATAACCCGGCTGGGACTTGGTAAACCGACAGATGTTAAGTCAGATGATAACCCGGCAGATGTTAAGTCAGATGATAACCTGGCAGATGTTAAGTCAGATGATAACCCGGTAGATGTTAAGTCAGATGATAACCCGGCAGATGTTAAGTCAGATGATAACCCGACAGATGTTAAGTCAGATCATAACTCGGCAGATGTTAAGTCAGATCATAACCCCGCAGATGTTAAGTCAAATCATAACCCAGCAGACAGAGTCGACTGGGGTTAATAAGCCCGAGACGTTAAGAAGCCCAAGTTGTTAAGAAGCCCATGAAGAGATGTCAGAATAGTTTAAGTCTTAGTCCGAGATGGACTCTACATGTAACCCACCCCTTCAACTTATATAAGGAGGGGCAGGGCACCCCAAGAGGGGGGAAGAAATAATCTTTAGGCTAGACATAACTAGGAGAGCCGGTTTACGGCGAATCCCTCGTGATGATAATGAGACCTAGCCACAAACAGCATGTAGGGTTGTTGCCGGATGATGTTTCCCGGGGCCCGAAGCTGTCTAAACCCTTGTCTTGTGTTGTGTTTCTTGATTTCGCTCAACCCCTCTCAAGCTACCACATAGATGCGTTAGCCTCACGACTAAGTCCTCACAGTAGGACATCTGCCGTGAAAATTCCACGACAGGACCCATGTTTCTTCCAAGGATAGCCGCCGCCGCGACAAGAGGATCTTGAGGATGTTTGGAGCACATATCCAGCGGGTCCGAGAACCACATCAATCCAGAGGCGGAATGGATGGCGAAGCAGGGGTATCAGTGGACTGAGTCTGAGGAGGAGCCCATCCCCGCTGCCGAGTCCGACGAGGAGCATGGCGAGTGATCACTTCAGCTTGAGCCACCACTTGTGTCGTAGGTGTCCTCTCTACCTTTTTGGTGTCTCGATGCCAAAGGGGGAGAGAGAGTAGGATTTGCGAGTCGTGTGTCGTGTTTCGTCTTGTCGCTTTGCTTTTTGTTCCGTTGAACCTCCTTTGCTTTGGTTTGGTTTGTGCTTGTGTGTCCAGAGTCTCTATCATATGGTGTAAGACATATGCACTCTATCGTACCCTTTTGAGCCTATGCTATATCTTGTGCCCGTTAAGTTATGCTCATAGTTATTACCTTATCTCCTTGTTTAGTGTTAGCTTTATCTTTACAACATATGCCTTGTCTATAAAATATAGGGGGAGTGTTGATCCTAGTATGTGTGCCGTGCAGTCCAAAGCACTTCTCTAGATAGCACACATCTAGGGGGAGCCCGTCTATATTTTATAGTTGTGGGGTTTGCCCATGTTCTTTGTTATCTCCCTTTATGCAAATACCGTATTGTCATCAATCCACCAAAAAGGGGGAGATTGTAAGGGCATATTATCCCTTAGTTGTTTTGGCGATTGATGACAATGCTTTTGTGGACTAATCATGTGCATGGAGTATTTCAGACATATCATGACTAGGCACAAGACGGTTTGGTGCCCCTCGAAGACTATTGAAGATGGCGTTTCTCTACGTTTCTTTTCGGTGGATTTCAGTTGTAGGAAAGCCGTACTATTAAGAGGGGGTCCGCTTTGGAAAGGTTTGGGTGGAATCATCACGTACACGTCTACTCCTTTTTGCACCACCTTTTCTTTGGCTCTTTGGAGCATCCTCCGTCTTTCATTGTCTATGCAAAATGAAGGTTTCCGTGCGTTGCTGAACTGGAGCATGCGGTAGTACTGCTCCCCGGAGCGGTAGTACCGCAGGCCCTTGCGGTAGTACCGGCCTCTAGCGCGGTAGTACCGCAAGTTCTCACGGTAGTACCGCACCTCGGGAGCGGTAGTACCGTGGGCTCTGGCCAGGCTCAGCCGCAGGAGCAGTAGTAGGCACGGATGTAATTTTTACATTCGCGCCCTATGCGGTAGTACCGCGCCTGGCCTGCGGTAGTACCATATCGGATTTTTGCATAGATCAAAACTTAGCGGAAGTAGTCACGGATGTATTTTTATATGTCCGTGCCTTCCCGGCCTAGTCCATTCCTGCCTTGCGGTAGTACCGCAAGGGGTCGCGCCACGCGGTTCTACCGCTCCTCGCCTTCGCATTTCAGGACGGGTCTTAGGCTCTGTCGTGGCAGCGGTAGTACCGCGATTCGTCGCGGTAGTACCGCTGTGTTGGTGCGATAGTACCGCAAGTCGCGGGCTGGTTTAGTGGATAACGGTTGGATTTGTCCTCGCACTATATAAGGGGAGACTTCTTCTCTGAGTTGACTACCTCTTCCACTCCGAAGCTCCATTGTTGCTCCAAGCTCCATTTTCGCCTGATCTCTCTCCCTAGCCAATCAAACTTGTTGATTCTTTAGGGATTGGTTGAGAAGGCCCCGATCTACACTTCCACCAAGAGAAATTTGATTCCCCCACCAATCCCTTGCGGATCTTGTTACTCTTGGGTGTTTAAGCACCCTAGACAGTTGAGGTCACCGCAGAGCCATATTCCATTGTGGTGAAGCTTCATGGTGTCATTGGGAGCCTCCAATTAAGTTGTGGAGATTGCCCCAACCTTGTTTGTAAAGGTCCGGTCGCCGCCTCCAAGGGCACCAATAGTGAAATCACGGCATCTCGCATTGTGTGAGGGCATGAGGAGAATACGGTGGCCCTAGTGGCTTCTTGGGGAGCATTGTGCCTCCACATCGCTCCAACAGAGACGTACTTCCCCTCAAAAGGAAGGAACTTTGGTAACACATCCTCGTCTTCATCGGCTCCACTCTTGGTTATCTCGTGCCTTTACTTGTGCAAGCTTATTTGTGTTATATCCCTTGCTTGCTTGTGTGCTTGTTGTTGTTGCATCATATAGGTTGCCCACCTAGTTGCATATCTAGACAACCTACTTTGATGCAGACTTTAAATTGGTAAAGAAAAGCAAAAATTGTTACTTGCTTATTCACCCCGCCCCTCTAGTCAACTATATCGATCCTTTCAATGACAAACATCACATGCAAATAATAAAGTGACATGATATGGCCAATATCATCTTGCGCCTTTGATCTCCATCTTCGAGGCACGACATTGTCGGGGAAACGACACCTATGGGATCACAAGAATCCCTACTACGGCTGGCGGGGTGCGGGGTTGTGAGAAGAGCAGGTTTAAGAGCCAGACACAGTTCGTTTACCCAGGTTCGGGCCACGAGGATGCGTAATACCCTAGTCCTGCTTTGGTGTGTATTTGAGAGAGTTCTTGAGCTCTCGAACTAGCTATGGTGGCTGCGTAGTCCAAAAGAGCCGAATCCTTCTCCAATATGCCACGGGCCTCCTTTTATAGTCGAAAAGGGCTGCCACAGTGGCACACAGGAGGTGGAAAGGCCTACAGTACTGCGAGCTTATCGCCCGTATTATAGGACAAGATGCATTTAATGTGTCGCTTAGGTGTCCCTTAGCTTTATCAGGGACGGGAACGAGGCCCGTCTTGTCCGTCGCCGCTTCGCCTTGCTTTGACACGCGCCCAGGCCAGCGATGCGTGTGGCGCCATGTAGGCAGGCAGGCAGCTGAGGTGGCGCGGTGGTAGGGTCTTCACGAAGATCTGCATGCCACCACGCAGGTGCTTGCTGAGTTGGCTCGGAAGCCGTTCATCGCCACGCAGGTGCTCGCCCAGCTGGCTGGGCCAGCAGCTGTATGGAAACGGTGGTGGAGTCTTGGCAGGTGCGGGCCTGGCTGTGGCCCCATCCATGTCCTCGGCAAGGGTCTTGCCGGGGCCCCGACAAGGGCCTTTTCGCGGCATCGTAGTCATCCCCGGCAAGGATCTTGCCGGGGGTCTTGTGGCTTTCCTCGGCAAGGATCTTGCCGAGGGTCGTCGTCTTCTGGTTCTCATCTGATCTTGTGTATCTGTGATCTTGACAAAGATCTGCATGCCACCAAGGACGTGCCTCCCGAGCCTTTGCCCCAACATGGTTGATTACTTCGAAAGTTGTGGGCTCAAGGGTGGCACGCTCCGCTGGTGTTGGGCGAGCTACCCCGGCAAGGCTCTTGCCGGGGCTACTGAGGCCGCCCCAGCAAGGGCCTTGCCGGGGGAACCTGCTTCGTCCCTCTGCTCTTTGTGTCTCTGATCTTGGTGTTGTTTTGTTGCTCTTGTGCTCCGGCTCTCCTCCCTTGCCCTGCTAAGTGTGGTCGTGGTCGTGGCTCTGACTGTTCGCGCACAAGTAAGGGGTCAAAAGGATAGCCCCTACTTTTGTACACCGACAGGCATGATCACCTTCGTCACCGGCATGACACCATGATCTCCATCATCATGTCTTCATGAAGTTGTCTCGCCAACTATTACTTCTACTACTATGGCTAACGGTTAGCAATAAAGTAAAGTAATTACATGGCGTTTTCACTGACTCGCGGGTCATACAATAAAATAAGACAACTCCTATGGCTCCTACCGGTTGTCATACTCATCGACATGCAAGTCGTGATTCCTATTACAAGAACATGATCAATCTCATTCATCACATCCTTTTGGACATATCACATCACATAGCATACCCTGCAAAAACAAGTTAGACGTCCTCTAATTGTTGTTGCATGTTTTACGTGGCTGCTATGGGTTTCTACCAAGAACGTTTCTTACCTACGCAAAAGCAACAAGGGTGATATGCCAATTGCTATTTACCCTTCATAAGGACCATCTTCATCGAATTCGATCCGACTAAAGGGGGAGAGACAGACACCTTCTAGCCACCTTATGCATCAAGTGCATGTCAGTCAGTTGAACCTGTCTCACGTAAGCGTACGTGTAAGGTTGGTCCGGGCCGCTTCATCCCACAATGTCGCCGAATCAAGATAGGACTAGTAACGGTAAGCAAATTGAATAAATCATCGCCCACAACTACTTGTGTTCTACTCATGCATAGAATCTACGCATATACCTAGCTCATGATGCCACTGTTGGGGAACGTAGTAATAATTCAAAATTTTCCTATGTGTCACCAAGATCAATCTAGGTGATGCTAGCAACGAGAGAGAGGGAGTGCATCTTCATACCCTTGAATATCGCTAAGCGGAAGCGTTACAAGAATGCGGTTGATGGAGTTGTACTCACGGCGATTCAAATCGCGGAAGATCCGATCCAAGCGCCGAACGGACGGCCCCTCCGCGTTCAACACACGTACAGCCTGGGGACGTCTCCTCCTTCTTGATCCAGCAAGGGGAGAGAAGAAGTTGAGGGAGAACTCCGGCAGCACGACGGCGTGGCGGTGGAGCTCGTGGTTCTCCTGCTGGGCTTCGCCAAGCACTATGGAGGAGGAGGAGGTGTTGGGGGGTGGAGGGCTACGCCAGGGGAAGGGGTGCGGCTGCCCTCCCAACCCCCCCCCCCACTATTTATAGGAGGAAGGGAAGAGCGGGTCGGCCCCCTTAGATGCATCTAGAGGGGGGCGGACAGGAGGGGAAGACTTGGCCCCCAAGCAAGGTGGGAGGCGCCCCCCTCCCCTAGGGTTTCCAACCCAAGGCGCCTTGGGCCCTTGGGGGCGCACCAGCCCACTAGGGAGCTGGTTCCCTCCCATATTCAGCCCATTAAGTCCTCCGGGGTAGGTGGCCCCACCAAGTGGACCCCCGGACACCTTTCGGTGGTCCCGGTACAATACCGTTAAACCCCGAAATCATTTCGTCGACTGAAATAGGACTTCCCATATATAAATCATTACCTCAGGACCATTCCAGAACTCCACGTGACGTCCGGGATCTCATCCGGGACTCCGAACAACCTTCGATAACCACATACTATTTCCCATAACAACACCAGCGTCACCGAACCTTAAGTGTGTAGACCCTACGGGTTCGGGAACCATGCAGACATGACCGAGACATCTCTCCGGCCAATAACCAATAGCGGGATTTGGATACCCATGTTGGCTCCCACATGTTCCATGATGATCTCATCAGATGAACCATGATGTCAGGGATTCAATCAATCCCGTATACAATTCCCTTTGTCCATTGGTATGTTACTTGCCTGAGATTTGATCGTCGGTATCCCCATACCTCGTTCAATCTCGTTACCGGCAAGTCTGTTTACTCGTTCTGTAACCCATGATCCCTTGGATAACTCTTTAGTCACATTGAGCTCATTATGATGATGCATTACCGAGTGGGCCCAAAGATACCTCTCCATCATACGGAGTGACAAATCCCAGTCTCGATTCGTGCCAACCCAACAGACACTTTTGGAGATACCTGTAGTGCACCTTTGTAGTCACCCAGTTACGTTGTGACGTTTGATACACCCAAAGCATTCCGACGGTATCCGGGAGTTGTACAATCTCATGGTATAATGAAATGATACTTGACATTAGAAAATCTCTAGCAAATGAACTACACGATCTTGTGCTATGCTTAGGATTGGGTCTTGTCCATCACACCATTCTCCTAATGATGTGATCCCGTTATCAACGACATCCAATGTCCATGGTCGGGAAACCACAACCGTCTATTGATCAATGAGCTAGTCAACTACAGGCTTACTAGGGACATGTTGTGGTCTATGTATTCACACATGTATTACCGTTTCCGATTAATACAATTATAGCATGAACAATAGACAATTATCATGAACAAGGAAATATAATAATAACCACTTTATTATTGCCTCTAGGGCATATTTCCAAGAGTCTCCCACTTGCACTAGAGTCAATAATCTAGTTACATTGTGATGAATCGAACACCCATAGAGTTCTGGTGTTGATCATGTTTTGCTCGTGGAAGAGGTTTAGTCAACTGATCTGCGACATTCAGGTCCGTATGTACTTTACAAATATCTATGTCTCCATCTTGAATATATTCACGAATGGAGTTGAAGCGACGCTTGATGTGCCCGGTCTTCTTGTAAAACCTGGGCTCCTTGGCAAGGGCAATAGCTCCAGTGTTGTCATAGAAGAGAGTCATTGGGCCTGAAGCATTGGGAATAACTCCTAGGTCGGTGAAGAACTCCTTCATCCAGATTGCTTCTTGTGCTGCCTCTGAGGCTGCTATGTACTCCGCTTCACATGTAGATCCCGCCACGACACTTTGCTTGCAACTGCACCAGCTGACTGCCCCACCATTCAAAATATACACGTATCCGGTTTGTGACTTGGAGTCATCCAGGTCTGTGTCAAAGCTAGCATCGACGTAACCCTTTACGACGAGCTCTTCGGCACCTCCATAAACGAGAAACATATCCTTAGTCCTCTTCAAGTACTTTAGGATATTCTTGACCGCCGTCCAGTGTTCCATTCCGGCATCACTTTGATACCTCCCTACCAAACTTACGACAAGGTTCACATCAGGTCTGGTACACAGCATGGCATACATAGTAGAGCCTATGGCTCAGGCATAGGGGATGGCACTCATCTTTTCTCTATCTTCTGCCGAGGTCGGGCATTGAGCTGTGCTCAATCTCACACCTTGCAATACAGGCAAGAACCCCTTCTTGGACTGATCCATATTGAACTTCTTCAATATCTTGTCAAGGTATGTACTTTGTGAAAGACCAATGAGGCGTCTCGATCTATCTCTATAGATCTTGGTGCCTAATATGTAAGCAGCTTCTCCAAGGTCCTTCATTGAAAAACACTTATTCAAGTAGGCCTTTATGCTTTCCAAAAGTTCTATATCATTTCCCATCAATAGTATGTCATCCACATATAATATGAGAAATGCTACAGAGCTCCCACTCACTTTCTTGTAAAGACAGGCTTCTCCATAAGTCTGTATAAACCCAAACGCTTTGATCATTTCATCAAAGCGAATGTTCCAACTCCGAGATTCTTGCACCAGCCCATAGATGGAGCACTGGAGCTTGCATACTTTGTCAGCATTCTTAGGATCGACAAAACCTTCCGGCTGCATCATATACAGTTCTTCCTTAAGGAAGGCGTTAAGGAATGCCGTTTTGATGTCCATTTGCTAGATCTCATAATCATAGAATGTGGCAATAGCTAACATGTTTCTGACGGACTTCAGCTTCACTACGGGTGAGAAGGTCTCATCGTAGTCAACCCCTTGAACTTGTCGATAACCCTTAGCGACAAGCCGAGCCTTATAAACGGTCACATTGCCATCCACGTCGGTCTTCTTCTTAAGGATCCACTTATTCTCTATGGCTCGCCGATCATCGGGCAAGTCTGTCAAAGTCCATACTTTGTTTTCATATACATGGATCCTATCTCGGATTTCATGGCTTCAAGCCATTTGTTGGAATCCGGGCCCGTCATCGCTTCTTCATAGTTCGAAGGTTCACCATTGTCTAACAACATGGTTTCCAGGATAGGGTTACCGTACCACTCTGGTGCGGAACGTGTTCTTGTGGACCTACGAAGTTCCGTAGCAACTTGATCCGAAGTTTCATGATCATCATCATTAACTTCCTCTCTAGTCGGTGCAGGCACCACAGAAACATCTTTCTGAGCTGCGCTACTTTCCGGTTCAAGAGGGGGTACCTCATCAAGTTCTACTTTCCTCCCACTCACTTCTTTTGAGAGAAACTCTTTCTCCATAAAGGTTCCATTCTTGGCAACAAAGATTTTGCCTTCAGATCTGAGGTAGAAGGTATACCAAATAGTTTCCTTAGGGTATCCTATGAAGATGCATTTTTCCAATTTGGGTTCGAGCTTTTCAGGTTGAAGTGTCTTGACATAAGCATCGCATTCCCAAAAACTTTTAGAAACGACCGCTTAGGTTTCTTCCCAAAGCATAATTCATACGATGTCGTCTCAACGGATTTAGATGGTGCCCTATTTAAAGTGAATGCGGATGTCTCTAAAGCATATCCCCAAAATGATAGCGGTAGATCTGTAAGAGACATCATAGATCACACCATATCCAATAGAGTGCGATTATGATGTTCGGACACACCATTTCACTGAGGTGTTCTAGGCGGCGTGAGTTGTGAAACAATTCCGCATTTCCGGAAGTGCGTGCCAAACTCGTACTCAAGTATTCTCCTCCACGATCCGATCATAGGAACTTTATTTTCCTGTCATGTTGATTCTCTACCTCATTCTGAAATTCCTTGAACTTTTCAAAGGTCTTAGACTTGTGTTTCATTAAGTAGACATACCCATATCTACTTAAGTCATCAGTGAGGGTGAGAACATAACGACAGCCTCCGCAAGCCTCAACGCTCATTGGACCGCATACATCAGTATGTATTATTTCCAACAAGTTGGTTGCTTGCTCCATTGTTCCGGAGAACGGAGTCTTGGTCATTTTGCCCATAAGCCATGGTTCGCACGTGTCAAATGATTCATAGTCAAGAGACCCAAAAGTCCATCTGCATGGAGTTTCTTCATGCACTTGACACCAATGTGACCAAGGCGGCAGTGCCACAAGTATGTGGGACTATCATTGTCAACCTTACATTTCTTAGAATTCACACTATGAATATGTGTAACATCACGTTCGAGATTCAATAAAAATAAACCATTAACCAGCGGGGCATGACCATAAAACATATCTCTCATATAAATAGAACAACCATTATTCTCGGATTTAAATGAGTAGCCATCTCGCATTAAACGAGATCCAGATACAATGTTCATGCTCAAAGCCGGCACTAAATAACAATTATTGAGGTTTAAAACTAATCACGAAGGTATATGTAGAGGTAGCGTGCCGACGGCGATCACATCGACCTTGGAACCATTCCCGAGGCGCATCGTCACCTCGTCCTTTGCCAGTCTCCGCTTATTCCGCAGCTCCTGTTTTGAGTTACAAATATGAGCAACCGCACCGGTATCAAATACCCAGGAGCTACTACGAGTGCTGATAAGGTACACATCAATAACATGTATATCATATATACCTTTGGTGTTGTTGGCCTTCTTGTCCGCTAAGTACTTGGGGCAGTTCCGCTTCTAGTGACCATTTCCCTTGCAATAGAAGCACTCAGTCTTAGGCTTGGGTCCATTCTTTGGCTTCTTGCCAGCAACTGACTTACCAGGCGCGGCAACTTGCTTGTCGTCCTTCTTGAAGTTCTTCTTACCCTTGCCTTTCTTGAAACTAGAGGTCTTATTCACCATCAACACTTGATGTTCCTTTTTGATCTCCACCTCCGCTGATTTCAGCATTGAATATAACTCAGGAATGGACTTCTCCATCCCTTGCATATTGTAGTTCATCACAAAGCTCTTGTAGCTAGGTGGAAGCGACTAGAGGATGCTGTCAATGACCAAGTCATCTGGAAGATTAACTCCCAGTTGAGACAAGCGGTTGTTCAACCCAGACATTTTGAGTATATGCTCACAGACAGAACTGTTTTCCTCCATCTTACAACTATAGAATTTGTCAGAGACTTCATATCTCTCTACCCGGGCATGAGCTTGGAAAACCATTTTCAGCTCTCGGAACATCTCATATGCTTTGTGCTGCTCAAAATGCTTTTGGAGCCCCGACTCTAAGTTGTAAAGCATGCCGCACTGAAATAGGGAGTAATCATCACTACACAACTGCCAGGCGTTCATAACGTCTTCAGTTGCTGGGAAAATAGGTGCATCACCCGGTGATTCAAGGACATATGCTTTCTTGGCAGCTATGAGGATGATCCTCAAGTTACGGACCCAATTCGTATAGTTGCTACCATCGTCTTTCAGCTTGGTTTTCTATAGGAATTCATTGAAGTTGAGGGCAACATTAGCGTGGCCATTGGATCTACAGCATAGATTGTAAAGACAATTTTAGACTAAGTTCATGATAATTAAGTTCATCTAATCAAATTATTTAATGAACTCCCACTTAGATAGACATCCCTCTAGTCATCTAAGTGATACATGATCCGAATTGACTAGGCCGTGTCCGATCATCACGTGAGACGGACTAGTCATCAAGGATGGACATCTCCATGTTGATCGCATCTACTATACGACTCATGTTCGACCTTTCGGTCTCTCGTGTTCCAAGGCCATGTCTGTCCATGCTAGGCTCGTCAAGTCAACCTAAGTGTTTTGCATGTGTAAATCTGGCTTACACCCCCTGGTGCGCCTCGGTCCTAAACAAACGGTTTTTAACCCCTTTCTGCGACGGCATTTGGAACCGTCGCCAAGTGAGTGTGGGCGATAGGGGGGTCCTTCCCACACGACCCAGAAATCATCGGGGATAGGCCCTCCTGGGACCCAGGCTGGGGCCGTGTGCGATCGGGCGAGGCATTGAAACCCAATCATTTTCGTAGGTATGTACATCCCACGCGGTAATCCGAGAAAAACATTTCCGTAGGTATGTACATCCCACATGGTGAATCCCAGAAAAACATTTCATTCGTATATATATCACACACAGTCAATCCAAGGAATACGTTTCCGTTCTTATGTACATCCCACACAGTCAATCCAGGGAAAATGTTTCCGTTTGTATGTACATCCCACACAGTTTTATGTATACGCTCGTGTGTGAAAAGTGTAACTATCACACACGCTCTGCCTTGGTTAACTGTTTTCTTTCATTAACTACATCACACACGATTTAATGTAGAAAACTGTGTGGCATTGGGCTATCCATCACAAGAGCTTTTATTGCCAGAACCATTTGCAAAGTTCCACGACCGTCTGTTTTCTTTTTATTTTTGCCTGTAATTTATCATTCGAATTGGAAATTTTGAGATATGAAACGTGCAATTCAAATTCTCAGCACAATTGTTCAACAACGAATCCATAAATAAAATTATAGTACAATATGTTTAGTAATTGCAGGATTAGGCAGCAATTAACTATGATGAACCACAATATTTAAAGGCGGTAAAGGTGAAGAGACAAGTGTAAATCATTTTGACTGCTGACGGCGTTGAAGAAGTGGAATGCCCATAATGTGCCTTACTGCATGCCATAGGCACAAACCAGTTTTGTCCAACCCCTTGTGATGATCGCTCGCCCATCCTTCACCGCCTTCAGGAAGACTTCTAGAGCATTATCATGGTAGCATGAATTATATACTTTAACCTTAGTTGCCTCCACTCCGGTCATGTAGTTTGCAAGGTAATCATCAGTAAATAGCTTCAGAAACCACTGAAAAGAGAAAAATATCAGATACTGAGGTCTAATAGAGTAACCTGTTGTGGGCAGGGGGAAAGGCAACACATTACTTACCATCCTAAAGTTCACTATTGTCTTCGACAAAGTGTAAATAAAGAGCTTAATTCCAACCACCCATTTCTTTCTCCTAACAATCTTTCTTAGTTTCCTCAGTTGACGCTTGTTCATGAATATCTCATTGCCCCATACGTAAAAGGGATCGAAGCATGGATCAACACCACTCATATATGTACCTACAAGCAACCAGTAAATGTTAGAAGCTAAACTGAGATTGCACAAATGATGTAAAATACAACTACCTATGTTCCTAAGTACAAGTATTTGTTTTTGAGATTTCAATATGAACTACATATGGATGTATATAGAATTATAGATATAGTTTAGATTAGAATCTAGATTCACTCATTTTGCTCCTTATGTAGTCTATATTGGAATCTCTAAAAATACTTATATTTAGGAATAGATGGTGTATAAGACATGGGATGCAGCTAACCTCGACGGCAAACAACAGCATCACCCATTGTAGCCCTGTGTAAGTACATGGAAATCCAATGTTAACTACAACAGGGTTAACATCCACCAAAAATAGCAAATGGTAATAAAACGACAACATCTGCAGTGATATCTTCATTTTGAAAGAGTAGCACGGTAGCAAAGTGACAGATTAAAAAATAGATACAACTGTTAATTGCAACAGGCTTAACAACATCCTAATTCATGTTTTTTAAGTTTGTAGCCATTGAAATACAACTCTTTAAAAATGTATACAACTGTTAATTGCAACAGGCTTAATGACCATTGAAACTGGTATTGATAAAAATGCAATTGGCAGAGTTAGACATCACAGAGAAGATAATGTCCCATTTGTCTATAAAAAGGTAGGGAAATAGCTAAAACATGTTAGGCATGTTTACTACAACATGCTTAATACATCGACCGTACAAAACATAGCCATTAATTGCAACTAGTATTGGTAAGATTGAACTGGTGAGTACATACTTGGTAAGTCCTTAGAGGTAGTTGCTCGGGCACTTCATCTTGGCCAGAGCCTGCCCAAAGTCAGCGGCGGTGGAGGCAAGTTGTTCCTCTGGGTCGAAGCGTGGATCAGTGCCACTGACATGTGTACCTACAGGCAACCAGTAAATGATAGAAGTTAAACTGCAATTGCACAAATGATGTGAAATACTGTAAGACATGGGATGCAGCTAACTCGACGGCAAACAACAGCATCGGCCGTTATGACCCTGCGTAAGTACATGGACAAGCATGTTAAGTAAAACAGGGTTGGCATCCACCAAAAATAGCAAATGAGCAGCATCTCTAGTATATTTTCATTGCGGAGAGTAGCATGGTAGCAACTGGACAGATTGAAAAATGGATACAACTGCTAATTGCAACAGGCTTAACAGCATCCTAAGTCATCTTTTGTAAGTTTGTAGCCATTGAAATACAACTGTTTAAAAATGGATTCAACTGTTAATTGCAACAGGCTTAATAGACATTGAAATCGGTACTGATAAAAATGCAATTGGCATAGTTAAACATCACAAGGCAGGTGTTGCCAGAGCAGAGAATGGCCCAGATGTCTATAAAAAGGTAGGGAAAGTAGCAAAAACGTGTTAGGCATGTTTACTAGAACATGCTTAATACATCGACCGTACAGAACATATCCATTAATTGCAACTGGTATTGGTAAGATTGAACTGGTGAGTACATACTTGGTAAGTCCTGAGAGGTAGTTGCTGGGGCACTTCATCTTGGCCAGAGCCTGCCCAAAGTCAGCGGCGGCGGAGGCGAGCTGTTCCTCCGGGTCAAAGCATGGATCAGTGCCACAGACATGTGTACCTACAGGCAACCAGTAAATGATAGAAGTTAAACTGCAATTGCACAAATTATGTGAAGTACTGTAAGACATGGGATGCAGTTCACCTCGACGGCAAACAAAAGCATCGGCCGTTATGACCCTGCGTAAGCACATGGACAGGCATGTTAAGTACAACAGGGTTAGCATCCACTAAAAATAGCAAATGGGCAGCATCTCTAGTGATATCCTGAGTCATGTATTGTAAGTTTGTTGTTGGTATTGGTGAAATTGAGCTGGACACGATAATATTTGAACATCACACAGTGTGCATGCAGTACTAAAATAAACAAGGCACAAACATGCTTAATACATCAACCGTACAAATCATAGCCGTTGCAAGTGGTATTGGTAAGATTTAGCTGGTCAGATCTTACATGTTAAGTCCTGGGGGGTAGTCGCTGGGGCACTTCATCTGGGCCAGAGCCTACACCATGTCGGCGGCGGTGGAGGCGAGGTGTTCCTCTGGGTCAACACGCACAGCGGCTATCGTGCCATGGATCGCCATCAGCTCCTGGCGGGGGGGATTTGGAGGCATGAGGATGTTTCACAGGCGCCATTTAAGCAATCAGGCCGGGGCCGTGACAGAGAACGGTGGGTTAGCTGACTGGATCCGATCAGAACGTAGATGTGGTTGAAGTTGTGGTTGCAACGGCGACAGTTTGAGATGCTGGTAGGGGGAGGCGCGAGGGGGGGATACTGAGGGTGGGGATGATGTTGGAGGAATAAATTCTGAAATCGCGCGCCTAATGAAAATTTCGCTACAAAACTTGAAACTTGGGCGAGGGAAACACACAATGCAGACGAAGCGCATAAAATACTCGTGTACGAGAAAAAAAGAAAGTTGGCAGATCCCGTCTCCAAAAAAATGTACATGTGTACTTGATTTTTTTCAGTCAATTGTAAGCCTAGTTTATTAGGAAACATCGCACAGGTAACTGACTTATGGGTCATTAACGCAAAAAAAACGCAGATGGGTACGGCATAGAAACCGTGTGTTTTGTGATCTTCTAATGATTAACGCAAAAAACACACACGGGCACACATGCTAATCAACGCTCAAAGCCCTCAAAGGATGCTCTTACCGACATTGTACATTAATACTACAAACTTAAAGTACTACTGGTAATTTGCTCTAATACTACAAACTTAAACTAGTTCTCACATGCTGCCATCGGGGCATGCTGGCCAGACGCCGGCGTTCTCCTTCCCGGCCTTGTAGGCGGTAGCCCACCGTGCTTCGATCTCCGCCAAGCTCCCATCACCATGGCATGCGCCCTCTTTTTTCTTGCGGTGGCGGGACTCTCTTTTCTTGACTGCTTTCTGCCTTTTCTGCTCCTTCTGTCCGGCTTTGGCCGCCTCTAGATCCACCACCCATTCAGCCATGGCAGCCTCAAAGTCTGCCCATGTAACAGTCTGGCCGCTGGCGGCGAGATGCCATCGCTTCCTTACCATATGTGTGGTCGCGGGCGGCGAGGAACGCGGCGCGGCGGGATGCCATCGCTTCCTTACCAGTTACTGTGCGCCGCGGTGCCATGGGCGACACTTGGAGAGAGCTCTGGGATGGAGGGGCCGGGAAGCTGTACAGTGCGGTGGTATTCAAGAGCTCAACGACAAACGACAATGGAAATTTGGCTTTCCTTACAATTTTTCTCGTTCATTATCGCACACGGTTCATCTCCGTCGCTTCCGGAAACAGTGTGCGCTGAGCCTATTGTGTGTTGCATTATGATTGGCTGGAACCCCAGCCACGCGGATCGCGCGTGTGCATCGTAGGATGCGCCGTGATCGAACGGCAATCCACATCACACCCGTGCACCTATAGATGGATTGGATTTATATGCGCTAAATGCCTAGAAAATGCACATGATCCCCTAAATATGGTAAATGAGCCCGGAAAAATGACAAATTTGAACACAGTGATTTGCAGGGAGTATGTTCGTCTTAGAAAAACACTCCAGGGCAAAGAACGAAGAAAATTTGCATTCCCCTTAAATCTTGGGGATTTCCCTCTCGAAAGCGTGGAACTACCTCGGTGATGGTTCGATTTATGAAGGGCGTGCATGACGACATAAGCCAAACCTTCTCAAATTTTTACCAGGGCATGGTGAGGTCATACCATGGCACCATGCCAGGTGTCATGATTTCTAAGCATTTATTCCATTTTTCTATAGTTGAAAACCCAACAAACAAACATTTGTGGTTGACTATTGCCACACATTTCATCAAAATATCTGTCCATTCCTTGAAAAGGCATGAGAAATTACTAAATGGCACGAGCATGGTTTTCCAGGCCGTTCTTGTGGACCCTTTCATGCACCAATTGTTTGAACTTGAATTACGTGCATTAATGCCTAGGAAATGCACATAATCCCCTAAATATGGCAAATGAACCCGGAAAAGTGTCAAATTTGAACACGGTGATTTGCAGGTTGTATGTTCATCGTAGAAAAAAACTCATGGACAAAGGACAAAGGAAATTTGGACCCCCTTCAATCTTGGTGATTTCCCCCTTGAAACCTTGAAACTCCTCGGTGATGGTTCGATTTTATGAAAGGCGTGCATCACGACATAAGGAAAACATTCTCCAATTTTTACCAGGGCATGGTGAGGCCATACCATGGCACCACGCTAGGCGTCATGTTTTCCAACCATGTGTTTCATTTTTTGTATAGTTGTTAACCCAGTAAACGACACATTTATGGTTGACTATTGCCACACTTTCCTTGAAATATCTGCCCATTCCTTGTAAAAGGCATGAGAATGTACTAAATAACACCAGCATGGTTTTCCAGACCATTCTTGTGCACCTTTTCATGCGCCGATTGTTTGTTTGAATTATGTCCATTAATGCTTAGAAAATGCACATGATCCCCTAAATATGGTAAATGATCCTGGGAAAATGTCAAATTTGAACATGTTGCATTTGAGGCGGTATGTCGATCGTTGGAAAAAAACTGAATGACAAACTAGGACAGAAATTTGGATTTCCCTTCAATCTTGGGGATTTCCCTCACGAAAGCATGGAACTTCCTCGGTGATGGTTCGATTTACGAAGGGCGTGCATGACGACATAAGCCAAACCTTCTCAAATTTTTACCAGGGCATGGTCGGGTCATACCATGGCACCATGCCAGGCTTTATGTTTTTTAAGCATTTATTTCATTTTTTCTATAGTTGTAAACCCAACAAACAAACATTTGTGGTTGACTATTATGCCACACATTTCATCGAAATATATGTCCATTCCTTGTAAAAGGCATGAGAATTTACTAAATGGCACGAGCATGGTTTTCCAGGCCGTTCTTGTGGACCCTTTCATGCACCGATTGTTTGAACTTGAATTATGTGCATTAATGACTAGGAAATGCACATAATCCCCTAAATATGGCAAATGAACCCAAAAAAGTGCCAAATTTGAACACGGTGATTTGCAGGTTGTATGTTCATCATAGAAAAAAAACTCGTGGACAAAGGACAAAGGAAATTTGGACACCCCTTCAATATTGGTGATTTCCCCCTCGAAACCATGAAACTTCCTTGGTGATGGTTCGTTTTATGAAAGGCGTGCATGAAATTTTTACCAGGGCATGGTAAGGTCATACCATGGCACCACATCAAGTGTCATGTTTTCCAAGCATGTATTTCATTTTTTTTCTATAGTTGTTAACCCGGTAAATGACGCGTTTATGGTTGACTATTGCCACACATTTCCTTGAAATATCTGCCCATTCCTTGTAAAAGGCATGACAATGCACTTAGCATGAGCATGGTTTTCCAGACCGTTCTTGTGCACCTTTTCATGCACCGATTGTTTGAATTTGAATTATGTGCATAATTAATGCCTAGAAAATGCACATAATCCCCTAAATATGGTAAATGAGTTCGAAAAAATGTCAAATTTGAACACGTTGCATTTGAGGCAGTATGTTGATCGTTGGAAAAAAAACTGAATGACAAACTAGGACGGATATTTGGATTCCCCTTCAATCTTGGTGATTTCCCTCTCGAAAGCATTGAACTTCCTCGGTGATGGTTCGATTTATGAAGGGTGTGCATGATGACATAAATCAAACCTTCTCAGCTTTTAACCAGGGCACGGTGAGGCCATACCATGGCACCATGCCAGCCGTCATGTTTTTTAAGCACATATTTCATTGTTCTATATATAGTTGATAACCCAGTAAATGACGCGTTTGTGGTTGACTATTGCCACGCATTCCATTGAAATCTCTGCCCATTCCTTGTAAAAGGCTTGAGAAATTAGTACATACCACGAGTATGGTTTTTCCAGACGTTCTTGTGCACCCTTTCATGCACCGATTGTTTGAATTTGAATTATGTGCATTAATGCCTACAAAATGCACATAATCCCCTAAATATTGTAAATGAACCCGAAAAAGTGTAAAATTTGAACATGGTGATTAGCAGGGTTTATTTTCATCGTAGAAAAAAACTCATGGATGAAGGACAAAGGAAATTTGGATTCCCATTCAATTGTTGGGGAATGCGGTAATTTCAAAAAAAATCCTACGCACACGCAAGATCCATCTACGTGATGCATAGCAACGAGAGGGGAGAGTGTTTTCCATGTACCCTCGTAGACCGAAAGTGGAAGTGTTATGAAAACGCGGTTGATGTAGTCATACGTCTTCATGATCCGACCGATCCTAGTACCGAAAGTACGGCACCTCCGCGATCTGCACATATTCAGATCGGTGACGTCCCACAAACTCTAGATCCAGCTGAGGTCGGGGGAGAGTTTCGTCAGCACGACGGCGTGATGACGGTGATGATGAAGTTACCGACGCAGGGCTTCGCCTAAGCACTACAACGATATGACCGAGGTGGAAATCTATGGAGGGGGGCACCGCACACGGCTAAATAATCAACTTGTGTGTTCTAGGGTGCCCCCCTCCCCACGTATATAAAGGAGGGAGGGGGAGGTCGTCCAGCCCTCCTTGGCGCTCCCCCAAGAGGGGATCCTACTAGGACTCCAAGTCCTAGTAGGTTTCCACCAAAAGGGAGAGAGGGGGAGGGAAAGAGAGGGAGAGAGGGGGAGGGAAAGAGAGGGAGAGGGAGAAGGAGAAGGGGGGCGCCCCCCCCCCCCTTCCTAGTCCAATGCAGACTAAAGGGGGAGGGAGCGCGTGGCCTGCCCTGGCCACCCCTATCTCTCCCCACTAAGGCCCATCAAGGCCCATTCGTTCCCCCGGGGTTTCCGATAACCCTCCGGCACTTCGGTTTTATCCGAAACTTCTCCGGAACACTTCCGGTGTTCAAACATAGCCGTACGATATATCAATCTTTATGTCTCGACCATTTCGAGACTCCTCGTCATGTCCGTGATCACATCTGGGACTCCTAACAAGCTTCGGTTCATCAAAACACATAAACTCATAATACTGATCATCATCGAACGTTAAGCGTGCGGACCCTACGGGTTCGAGAACTATGTAGACATGACTGAGACTCGTCTCCGGTCAATAACCAATAGCGGAACCTGGATGCTGATATTGGTTCCTACATATTCTACGAAGATCTTTATCGGTCAAACCACATGACAACATACATTGTTCCCTTTGTCATCGGTATGTTACTTGCCCGAGATTCGATCGCCGGTATCTCAATACCTAGTTCAATCTCGTTACTGGTAAGTCTCTTTACTTGTTCCGAAATGCACCATCCCACAACTAACTCATTAGTCACATTGCTTGCAAGGCTTATAGTGATGTGCATTACCGAGAGGGCCCACAGATACCTCTCCGGCAATCGAAGTGACAAATCCTAATCTCGATCTATGCCAACTCAACAAACACCATCGGAGACACCTGTAGAGCATCTTTATAATCACCTAGTTACGTTGTGACGTTTGATAGCACACTAAGTGTTCCTCCGGTATTCGGGAGTTGCATAATCTCATAGTCATAGGAACATGTATAAGTTATGAAGAAAGCAATAGCAACAAACTAAACGATCATCGTGCTAAGCTAACGGATGGGTCAAGACAATCACATCATTCTCTAATGATGTGATCCCATTAATCAAATGGCAACTCATGTCTATGGCTAGGAAACTTAACCATCTTTGATTCAGCAAGCTAGTCAAGTAGAGGCATACTAGTGACACTCTGTTTCTCTATGTATTCACACATGTACTAAGTTTCCGGTTAATACAATTCTAGCATGAATAATAAACATTTATCATGATATAAGGAAATATAAATAACAACTTTATTATTGCCTCTAGGGCATATTTCCTTCAGTCTCCCACTTGCACTAGAGTCAATAATCTAGATTACACAGTAATGATTCTAACACCCATGGAGTCTTGGTGCTGATCATGTTTTTCTCGTGAGAGAGGCTTAGTCAACGGGTCTGCAATATTCAGGTTTGGTACCTCCCTGCTAAACTAATAGCAAGGCACACATCAGGTCTGGTACACAGCATTGCATACATGATAGAACCTATTGCTGAAGCATAGGGAATGACTTTCATTTTCTCTCTATCTTCTGCAGTGGTCGGGCATTGAGTCTGACTCAACTTCACACCTTGTAACACAGGCAAGAACCCTTTCTTTGCTTGATCCATTTTGAACTTCTTCAAAACTTTATCAAGGTATGTGCTTTGTGAAAGTCCAATTAAGCGTCTTGATCTATCTCTATAGATCTTGGTGCCCAATATATAAGCAACTTCACCGAGGTCTTTCATTGAAAAACTCTTATTCAAGTATCCTTTTATGCTATCCAGAAATTCTATATCATTTCCAATCAACAATATGCCATCCACATATAATATTAGAAATGCTACAGAGCTCCCACTCACTTTCTTGTAAATACCGGCTTCTCCAAAAGTCTGTATAAAACCATATGCTTTGATCACACTATCAAAACGTTTATTCCAACTCCGAGATGCTTGCACCAGTCCATAAATGGATCGTTGGATCTTGCACACTTTGTTAGCATCCTTTGGATTGATAAAACCTTCGGGTTGCATCATATACAACTCTTCTT
Organism: Triticum dicoccoides; assembly: GCF_002162155.2. Lineage (NCBI taxonomy): Eukaryota > Viridiplantae > Streptophyta > Magnoliopsida > Poales > Poaceae > Triticum > Triticum dicoccoides. The sequence continues at coordinate 645,820,773 of NC_041389.1, forward strand.
CTAGAAATCCATTCAGGAACGCAGTCTTCACATCCATTTGCCAAATTTCATAATCATAAAATGCAGCAATTGCTAACATGATTCGGACGGACTTAAGCATCGCTACGGGTGAGAAGGTCTCATCGTAGTCAACTCCTTGAACTTGTCGAAAACCTTTCACAACAAGTCGAGCTTTGTAGACAGTAACATTACCGTCAGCGTTAGTCTTCTTCTTGAAGATCCATTTATTCTCGATGGCTTGCCGATCATCGGGCAAGTCAACCAAAGTCCGCGCTTTGTTCTCATACATGGATCCCATCTTAGATTTCATGGCCTCAAGCCATTTCGCGGAATCTGGGCTCATCATCGCTTCCTCATAGTTCGTAGGTTCGTCATGGTCAAGTAACATGACCTCCAGAACTGGATTACCGTACCACTCTGGTGCGGATCTTGCTCTGTTTGACCTACGAGGTTCAGTAATAACTTGATCTGAAGTTACATGATCATCATCATTAGCTTCCTCACTAATTGGTGTAGTAGTCACAGGAACTGATTTCTGTGATGAACTACTTTCCAATAAGGGAGCAGGTACAGTTACCTCATCAAGTTCTACTTTCCTCCCACTCACTTCTTTTGAGAGAAACTCCTTCTCTAGAAAGGATCCATTCTTAGCAACGAATGTCTTGCCTTCGGATCTGTGATAGAAGGTGTACCCAACAGTCTCCTTTGGGTATCCTATGAAGACACATTTCTCTTATTTGGGTTCGAGCTTATCAGGTTGAAGCTTTTTCACATAAGCATCGCAGCCCAAACTTTAAGAAATGACAACTTGGGTTTCTTGCCAAACCATAGTTCATAAGGTGTTGTCTCAACGGATTTAGATGGTGCCCTATTTAACGTGAATGCAGCCGTCTCTAAAGCATAACCCCAAAATGATAGAGGTAAATTAGTAAGAGACATCATAGATCACACCATATCTAATAAAGGGCGGTTACGATGTTCGGACACACCATTACGCTGTGGTGTTCCGGGTGGCGTGAGTTGTGAAACTATTCCACATTGTTTCAAATGAAGACCAAACTCGTAACTCAAATATTCTCCTCCATGATCAGATCACAGAAACTTTATTTTCTTGTTACGATGATTTTCCACTTCACTCTGAAATTCTTTGAAATTTTCAAATGTTTCAGACTTATGTTTCATCAAGTAGATATACCCATATCTGCTCAAATCATGTGTGAAGGTCAGAAAATAACGATACCGGCCACGAGCCTCAACATTCATCGGACCACATACATCAGTATGTATGATTTCCAATAAATCTATTGCTCGTTCCATTGTTCCGGAGAACGGAGTTTTATTCATCTTGCCCATGAGGCATGGTTCGCAAGTACCAAGTGATTCATAATCAAGTGATTCCAAAAGTCCATCAGAATGGAGTTTCTTCATGTGCTTTACACCAATATGACCTAACGGCAGTTCCACAAATAAGTTGCACTATCATTATCAACTCTGCATCTTTTGGCTTCAATATTATGAATATGTGTGTCACTACTATCGAGATTCAACAAAAATAGACCACTCTTCAAGGGTGCATGACCATAAAAGATATTACTCATATAAATAGAACAACCATTATTCTCGGATTAAATGAATAACCGTCTCGCATCAAACAAGATCCAGATATAATGTTCATGCTTAACGCTGGCACCAAATAACAATTACTCAGGTCTGAAACTAACCCCGAAGGTAGATGTAGAGGTAGCGTGCCGACGGCGATCACATCGACTTTGGAACCATTTCCCACGTGCATCGTCACCTCGTCCTTAGCCAATCTTCGCTTAATCCGTAGTCCATGTTTCGAGTTGCAAATATTAGCAACAGAACCAGTATCAAATACACAGGCACTATTGCGAGCATTAGTAAGGTACACATCAATAACATGTATATCACATATACCTTTGTTCACCTTGCCATCCTTCTTATCCGCCAAATACTTGGGGCAGTTCCGCTTCCAGTGGTCAGTCCCTTTGCAGTAGAAGCACTCAGTTTCAGGCTTAGGTCCAGACTTGGGCTTCTTCACTTGAGCAGCAACTTGCTTGCCATTCTTCTTGAAGTTCCCCGTCTTCCCTTTACCCTTTTTCTTGAAACGGGTGGTCTTGTTGACCATCAACACTTGATGCTCCTTCTTGATTTCTACCTCCGCAGCCTTTAGCATTGCGAAGAGCTCGGGAATTGTCTTATCCATCCCTTGCATATTATAGTTCATCACGAAGCTCTTGTAGCTTGGTGGCAGTGATTGAAGAACTCTATCAATGACACTATCATCAGGAAGATTAACTCCCAACTGAGTCAAGTGGTTGTGGTACCCAGACATTCTGAGTATATGTTCACTGACAGAACTATTCTCCTCCATTTTGCAGCTGTAGAATTTATTGGAGACTTCATATCTCTCAATCCGGGCATTTGCTTGAAATATTAACTTCAACTCCTGGAACATCTCATATGCTCCATGACGTTCAAAACGACATTGAAGTCCCGGTTCTAAGCCATAAAGCATGGCACACTGAACTATTGAGTAGTCATCAGCTTTGCTTTGCCAGACGTTCTTAACGTCATCAGTAGCATCTGCAGCAGGCATGGCACCTAGCGGTGCTTCCAGGACGTAATTCTTATGTGCAGCAGTGAGGATAATCCTCAAGTTATGGACCCAGTCCGTGTAGTTGCTACCATTATCTTTCAACTTAGCTTTCTCTAGGAACGCATTAAAATTCAAAGGAACAGTAGAATGGGCCATTGATCTACAACAACATAGACATGCAAAATACTATCAGGTACTAAGTTCATGATAAATTAAAGTTCTATTAATCATATTACTTAAGAACTCTCACTTAGATAGACATTTGTGTAATCATCTAAGTGATCACGTGATCCAAATCAACTAAACCATGTCCGATCATCACGTGAAATGGAGTAGTTTTCAATGGTGAACATCACTATGTTGATCATATCTACTATATGATTCACACTCGACCTTTCGGTCTCAGTGTTTCGAGGCCATATATGCATATCCTAGGCTCGTCAAGTTTAACCCGAGTATTCTGCGCGTGCATAACTGGCTTGCACCCGTTGTATGTGAACATAGAGATTATCACACCCGATCATCACGTGGTGTATCGGCACGACGAACTATCGCAACGGTGCATACTCAGGGAGAACACTTGTACCTTGAAATTTAGTGAGAGATCATCTTATAATGCTATCGCCGAACTAAGCAAAATAAGATGCATAAAGGATAAACATCACATCCAATCAATATAAGTGATATGATATGGACATCATCATCTTGTGCCTTTGATCTCCATCTCCAAAGCATCGTCATGATCATCATCGTCACCGGCGCGACACCTTGATCTCCATCGTAGCATCGTTGTCATCTCACCAACTGTTGTTTCTACGACTATCGCTACCGCTTAGTGATAAAGTAAAAACAGTTACAGGGCGATTGCATTGCATACAATAAAGCGACAATCATATGGCTCCTGCCAGTTGTCGATAACTCTGTTACAAAATATGATCATCTCATACAATAAAATTTAGCATCATGTCTTGACCATATCACATCACAACATGCCCTGCAAAAACAAGTTAGGCCTCCTCTACTTTGTTGTTGCAAGTTTTATGTGGCTGCTACGGGCTGAGCAAGAACCGTTCTTACCTACGCATCAAAACCACAAAGATTTTTCATCAACTGTGCTGTTTTAACCTTCAACAAGGACCGGGCGTAGTCACACTCGATTCAACTAAAATTGGAGAAACTAACACCCGCCAGCCACCTGTGTGCGAAGCACGTCGGTAGAACCAGTCTTGCGTAAGCGTACGCGTAATGTCGGTCCGGGATGCTTCATCCAACAATACCGCCGAATCAAAGTATGACATGCTGGTAAGCAGTATGACTATTATCGCCGACAACTCTTTGTGTTCTATTCGTGCATATAACATCTACGCATAGACCTGGCTCGGATGCCACTATTAGGGAACGCAGTAATTTCAAAAAAAAATCTACGCACACGCAAGATTCATCTAGGTGATGCATAGCAACGAGAGGGGAGAGTATTGTCCACGTACCCTCGTAGACCGAAAGCGGAAGTGTTATGACAACGCGGTTGATGTAGTCGTACATCTTCACGATCCGACCGATCCTAGTACCGAAAGTACGGCACCTCCGCGATCTGCACACGTTCAGCTCGGTGACATCCCACGAACTCTAGATCCAGCTAAGGTCAAGAGAGAGTTTCGTCAGCACGACGGCATGATGACAGTGATGATGAAGTTACCGACACAGGGCTTCACCTAAGCACTACAACGATATGACCGAGGTAGAAAACTGTGGAGGGGGGCACCGCACACGGCTAAACAATCAACTTGTGTGTTCTAGGGTGCCCCCCTCCCCACGTATATAAAGGAGGGAGGGGGAGGCCGGCCGACCCTCCTTGGCGCGCCCCCAAGAGGGGAATCCTACTAGGACTCCAAGTCCTAGTAGGTTTCCACGAAAAGGGAGAGAGGGGAAGGAAAGAGAGGGAGAGGGAGAAGGAAAAGGGGGGCGCCTAGATGCTCATATTGGTTCCTACATATTCTACGAAGATCTTTATCGGTCAAACCGCATAACAATATACATTGTTCCCTTTGTCATCGGTATGTTACTTGCCCGAGATTCGATTGTCGGTATCTCAATACCTAGTTTAATCTCGTTACCGGCAAGTCTCTTTACTCGTTCTGTAATGCATCATCTCGCAATTACTCATTAGTCACATTGCTTGCAAGGCTTATAGTGATGTGCATTACCGAGAGAGCCCAGAGATACCTCTCCGACAATCGGAGTGACAAATCCTAATCTCGATCTATGCCAACTCAACAAACACCATTGGAGACACCTGTATAGCATCTTTATAATCACCCAGTTATGTTGTGACGTTTGATAGCACACTAAGTGTTCCTCCGGTATTCGAGAGTTGCATAATCTCGTAGTCATAGGAACATGTATAAGTTATGAAGAAAGCAATAGCAACAAACTAAATGATCATCGTGCTAAGCTGGGTCAAGACAATCACATCATTCTCTAATGATGTGATCCCGTTAATCAAATGACAACTCATGTCTATGGCTAGGAAACTTAACCATCTTTGATTCAACGAGCTAGTCAAGTAGAGGCATACTAGTGACACTCTATTTGTCTATGTATTCACACATGTACTAAGTTTCTGGTTAATACAATTCTAGCATGAATAATAAACATTTATCATGATATAAGAAAATATAAATAACAACTTTATTATTGCCTCTAGGGCATATTTCCTTCATCAATCTCGGTGATTTACTATCGCACACGATTCATCTCTGTTGCCTCTGCGAACCGTGTGTGTTCACTCACACATGCAAAAGGAAAAAAGAAAACCTCGCCCACTTCGTCCCCACTCACTCGCCGCGGACTCCTCTGCAACTCTTCACCCTAAGCTCGACGGCTGTTGGCGGCGGGCGTAGGTCGCGCTCCAAACGGCACCGGATTTCGCCCCTACCGCTTTCCGCCGCCTATCTGCATACCGACATTCTAGACTCTGGTCGACTGGGGTTTTCTGCGGGGATTGGGCCAGGGATTTTTCTCATGGAGAAGGTAATCAACTTAATTATCAAAATATTCACTCGTCTCTTATCGCAGTCCGTCCGTCGCTGTTAATCAACCGGCGGAAATCGCCGTGGAATCATTTTTGTTCTAGCTGATTCGTGGTTGTTTATTCATGTGTCCACAGTGCGAGCACAACTCGGGCAACTGTGGTCGTGGCCAGTCGGAAACGAAGTTCTATCTCACCATTTCGGATGACTTCAGGGAGCGCTCGGTATGTTCAATCTCAACCTACTACGGTCGTCATGGCCTAAATTTGTGAACATATACCGTGTGTTGCTACATTATCTATATATTTGCATCAAATCTTTGTTACATTATCTATTTTTAATCCTATATTTTTTGTACTTTGCTTTCATCTATATATGGATCTGTTTTATCAGTTACTCCCATATTTGCATCTTGCTCTGTTATTTCAATATATCTAATTTACGATCTTAATTTTCATTTCAAGCAGTACATCCCTTGCTTTAAAAGAATAGGAGTAGAAGGAAATCTTGGGCTTTACTTTGCTGATGACCCCCAGGATGTCATATTGACAATGCAGCATGGATTTACAATGACGGTTAGTGTAAAACTTGATAAAGGTTGTCACTCCTATTTTAATGCGGACCTTTGGAGCAAAATGTCTAAGTGTTATGAACTGAAAGCTGGCAATAAATTTCTAGTGCGTGCACCACAGCCTGGTCTAATTAACATGGATGTTTACTTCCCCAACGTTATCAGCCGATCAAAGTTTGATCAAGGTTAGTGTCCTTTCAACCTTCTCCATGTTGTCATATTACTATTTAAGCAACCAATTGATCACTATTTAAGCAACCAATTGTGATATCATATTTTGACTCCGTTCGTAGGCAGTAATAAATTCTATTTACCAATTTATGCGCACTATATATTCTTTTGCCATGTTCTGAATAAATAATACCTTTCCACCTTTTAAGCGGGATATGTTGGATGCATAGTGAACGATCTGTATGTTACTAAGCGTACCAAATTTCACTGGAAGGACTTGAAGCATGTCATAAACTTTGTTGATAATCTGACAGAGATAGCTCAGCATATGAAGATGGGATTAATTAGACCTATGGTGCACACACTAAACAAGACCAATTGTGTGCACAAAGCGTTGGTAAAAAAGTCTTATTTTAATGTTGATGCTCATAAACTATATATATCTTCAACGATATGTTACAACTGTTTTTTATTCTACATGTCAATAGAAATTGCCCCCTGTAGCAGTTCCTAGATTGATTTCTCGGCGTGGTCGAATTACACTTGTGCCTGCTAATAAGGCCAAAGTGATTGCAAGGTATTGCATTTCCCGCAAAAATGGAACCATTCAAATTAACAAGTTCTCGCTTCTCGTGGCAATGCATCCATATTGGAAAATTGGAGACACTGTTCTACTCATGCTCTACCAAGGCACAGGAGGGCTCTTCCTTTTCACTGACGAGATGTCGAGCCGCCGTTTCTGTTGTTCTGCCTCATTGCAGACAGTTTGAATGGATTAACCGTGTGTCCTTCATCGCACACGCAACTAAAATCTGAACCATGTTTGATGGCTCCGCCATCGCAAACGTTTTTCACCTTTTTTAATGTTTTTTTACACCACCGTTTGCGATTATTGCATCGCACACAGTTTCGGTAAAGGGTCTCTGATTGTAGTGTCGCGTTAGCAGTATCCTGCAGTAGTGACCCGTTGTATGTGAACGTTAGAATCTATCACACCCGATCATCAGGTGGTACTTCGAAACAACGATCTTCCGCAACAGTGCACAGTTAGGGGGAACACTTTTCTTGAAATTTTAGTGAGGAATCATCTTATTTATGCTACTGTCGTTCTAAGCAAATAAGATGTAATCATGACAAACATCACATGCAAATCATAAAGTGACATGATATGGCCAATATCATCTTGCGCCTTTGATCTCCATCTTCGAGGCGCGGCATGATCACCTTCATCACCGGCATGACACCATGATCTCCATCATTGTGTCTTCATGAAGTTGTATCGCCAACTACTACTTCTACTACTATGGCTAACGGTTAGCAATAAAGTAAAGTAATTACATGGCGTTTTCATTGACTCGCAGGTCATACAATAAATTAGGACAACTATGGCTCCTGCCGGTTGTCATACTCATCGACATGCAAGTCGTGATTCCTATTACAAGGACATGATCAATCTCATACATCACATATGTCATTCATCATATCCTTTTGTCCATATCACATCACATAGCATACCCTGCAAAAACAAGTTAGACGTCCTCTAATTGTTGTTGCATGTTTTACGTGGCTGCTATGGGTTTCTAGCAAGAACGTTTCTTACCTAAGCAAAATCCACAACGGTGATATGACAATTCCTATTTACCCTTCATAAGGACCCTCTTCATCGAATCCGATCCGACTAAAGTGGGAGAGACAGACACCCGCTAGCCACCTTATGCATCAAGTGCATGTCAGTCGGTGGAACCTGTCTCACGTAAGCGTACGTGTAAGGTCGGTCTGGGCCGCTTCATCCCATAATGCCGCCGAATCAAGATAGGACTAGTAACGGTAAGCGAATTGAACAAATCATCACCCAAACTACTTGTGTTCTACTCGTGCATAGAATCTACGCATAGACCTAGCTCATGATGCCACTGTTGGGGAACGTAGTAATAATTCAAAATTTTCCTACGTGTCACCAAGATCAATCTAGGAGATTCTAGCAACGAGAGAGAGGGAGTGCATCTTCATACCCTTGAAGATCGCTAAGCGGAAGCATTACAAGAACGCGGTTGATGGAGTCGTACTCGCGGCGATTCAAATCGCTGAAGATTCGATCCAAGCACCGAATGGACGATGCCTCCGCGTTCAACACACGTACAGCCCGGGGACGTCTCCTCCTTCTTGATCCAGCAAGGGGAGAGGAGAAGTTGAGGGAGAACTCCGGGAGCATGACGGCGTGGTGGTGGAGCTCTTAGTTCTCCTGCAGGGCTGCGCCAAGCACTACGAAGAAGGAGGAGGTGTTGGGGGTGGAGGGCTGCGCCAGGGGAAGGGGTGCGGCTGCCCTCCCACCCCACCCCACTATTTATAGGAGGAAGGGAAGAGGGGACCGGACCCCTTATATGCATCTAGAGGGGGGCGGCGGCCAGGAGGGGAAGACTTGCCCCCGAAGCAAGGTGCTAGGCGCCCCCCTCCCCTAGGGTTTCCAGCCCTAGGCGCCTTGGGCCCTTGGGGGCGCACCAGCCCACTATGGGGCTGGTTCCCTCCCATATTCAGCCCATTAAGTCCTCCGGGGCAGGTGGCCCCACCCGATGGACCCCCAGACACCTTTCGGTGGTCCTGGTACAATACCGTTAACCCCCGAAATCATTCTGGCGACTGAAATTGGACTTCCCATATATAAATCGTTACCTCCGGACCATTCTGGAACTCCTCGTGGCGTCCGGGATCTCATCCAGGACCCGGAACAACCTTCGGTAACCACATACAATTTCCCATAATAACTCTAGTGTCACCGAACCTTAAGTGTGTAGACCCTACGGGTTCGGGAACCATGCAGACATGACCGAGACATCTCTCCGTCCAATAACCAACAGCGGGATCTGGATACCCATGTTGGCTCCCACATGTTCCACGATGATCTCATCGGATGAACCACGATGTCGGGGATTCAATCAATCCCGTATACAATTCCCTTTGTCCATCGGTATGTTACTTGCCTGAGATTCGGTCGTTGGTATCCCCATACCTCGTTCAATCTCGTTACCGGCAAGTCTCTTTACTCGTTCCGTAACGCATGATCTCGTGGCTAACTTCTTAGTCACATTGAGCTCATTATAATGATGCGTTACCGAGTGGGCCCAGAGATATCTCTCCATCATACGGAGTGACAAATCCCAGTCTCGATTCGTGCCAACCCAACAGACACTTTCGGAGATACCTGTAGTGCACCTTTATAGTCACAACGTACGTTGTGACGTTTGATACACCCAAAGCATTCCTACGGTATCCGGGAGTTGCACAATCTCATGGTCTAAGGAAATGATACTTGACATTAGAAAAGCTCTAGCAAACGAACTACACGGTCTTGTGCTATGCTTAGGATTGGGTCTTGTCCATCACATTATTCTCCTAATGATGTGATCCCGTTATCAACGACATCCAATGTCCACGGTCAGGAGACCACAACCATCTATTGATCAACGAGCTAGTCAACTAGAGGCTTACTAGGGACATGTTGTGGTCTATGTATTCACACATGTATTACGGTTTCCGATTAGTACAATTATAGCATGAACAATAGACAATTATCATGAACAAGAAAATATAATAATAACCATTTTATTATTGCCTCTAGGGGATATTTCCAACATTCTCACCACGGGCCAAGCCCAGGTCGATGGAGAGGCCAAGGTAGGCCGGCTCGCTTGCTGGATCGGGTCGAGGTAGACCCGGTGCTGTCAAAGCGCGCACACGCTCGTGCCTGGACGGACGCGAAGCAGGGTCGGGTCGTTACATATGATCATTGTTGTAGTTTGCCGATCACGGATTTAGTCGATTGAGTTTTTCTTTTTCACCCGCCTACGCATAGTTTTGGTCTTATATGACTTTACATTTTGCGGGTGTGTTTTTTGTTTGCGTGCGTTGTGGTTGACTGTGTGCATCCTAGCTATGCAAAGGTCGGATGTGTGCTCTTTCTGTTTATCCTCTTGAGCTTCATTTCGAGCCAATAAAAATCACCCTTTTGTCAAAAAAACTGATGTCACAAACGGGAAGCCCAAACTATGATCCTAAAGCTGGATTTTAGAAAAGCCTATGACTCTGTCTCCTGGCTTCCCTTCTCAAAATCTTGCGACACCACGGTTTCCCAGACCGCTTCTACGCTTGGATCAATGACATCCTAAGCTCGGACAAAACTTATGTTCTATTAATTGGAGTCGAGGGTGATTAGATTAACTGCAAAAATGGTCTTCGTCAAGGTGACCCCCTCTCGTCGTAACTCTTAATTCATTGTGGTAGATATCTTGCAATAGCTAATCTGTAATGCATTCACTACATCTAATGCTGCTCTCGGGCACCCAATCTACCATGATCTCCCCCCGTGGTGCTTCACTACGTCGACGACACCCTAATTGTAACATGCATCTGATGAAGCAGCTGCCACTCTTAAATCAATCTTGGAATCCTTCTCCGCAGCTACTGGGCTTCACATAAACTTCTTCAAAAGCACCTTCGTCCCACTGCACTTAGACAACGCTACCGCTGCTACAATTGCTTCTACCTTAGGTTGCCCCATCTTTAATTTTCCACATAAGTACCTAGGGCCCCCTGTCACCCTACAAACTGCCAGCTTCCGCTTTGCAGCCGATCATCTCTAGCTGCCTAAATCGCCTGCCTGGATGGTGCGCCAAACTGCTCTCCCGTTCGGCACATTTAGTTCTCATCTATTCGGTTCTCGACTCGCTAGCCACGTACTTCATGTCTGTTTTCAAACTCCCTAAATAAACGGTGAAAGCCATTGATGCTATTCGGAGAGCGTTCTTCTGGGCCGCCGACGAGTCATGTTCTGGCGCTCAATGCCTTATTGTCGTTTGCAAACTGAAAACAAATTGGTGGTCTTGGCATAAAAAATATAGCTTTATAAAATGATTGTTTGCTAATGAAGTTTGCTCACAAGCTCCTCTCTGACAGCTCTCCTATTGTGCTGCCCTGGATTTCATGGCTAAACAAAGTACACACCTAAACAACCTGCCACACATTGCCTCCTGCAACAACCCCACCTTCCTGACCAAAATCATATAATGCCACATAAAAACCCTATGTTCCATCTCATCTGTGCTCACAAATAATGGCCTCAGAACTTTCTTCAGGCATGACACCTGGCTACAGCAAACCTCCCTAGCTTAGAAATTCCCAAGCCTCTACTCCCACTCAAGAGACCCACACATCCTTGTTTTCCACGTCATGCAGTACGGCTTACATGCGAACCTGACTAACCGGCTATCTAATGCTACTTCGGCCGAGCTTGTTGCCTTGAATGTACTGTTACAGGACTTCCAGCTCTCTGAAGGACCGGACGATCGGATCCTCAACCATGGTGCGCCATTCTCCTCAAAGGCAGCCTATGCGATCCTCACTCAGGGGGAAACTGAAGATGATCGCGCGAACCTAATTTGGCGATCAAGAGCTCACCCCAAGCTAAGGCTCTTCGGCTGGCTCCTCTTAAACACGAGCTAACCAGTTTCACAAGCATATAATCTCAGATGCAGCCTGCCCATGCACCTCTAAAGACACTGCACATTTGTTCTTAAACTACCCCAAAGCGTGCCAAGTTTGGGTTCAACTTCAAATCAACCCTTCTCGCAGGTTTTAAGACCTTTGGTCTGCCATCGCCCCGACTGGTCTTGATCCCTCCGTCTGACCTGAGGTGCTGCTTCCATCCTCTGGAAGATCTAGCAATCTAGGAACGCTGCCGCCTTCAGAAATGAACACCATGATGCTCTGCTTACTATTTGAAACTTATGAACTTTGGTGCAACCGGTTTAGGGAACCGGTAGACAAGGTAGCAGCCAAGACAGACAAGGAGGCAGGCAATTTTTGGCTGACCCACCTCTCCTCACGGCTTGATGTGCCCTTATAAACTCTTATTGGCCTGGCCAATCTTTGAGAAATATACATTCGAATGTAAACACCAACTATAATACTGCACGAATACACTGAAGCAACTAAACTCAATAGGAAGCAGGTAGCATTGGTAGCATCAAGGAGAACCAGAACAAGACCAGGTCGCATTGCACAGAGAACTACCTGATCAAATGATCTTCCATTCCATTCGACAGAATGAAGCATAGGTGATGGCAAAACGAATATCACCAAAATGCACCGCAAATGACGGCGGTTCCAACCAGATTAAGATCCATAACTGGAACGGGTCTTAGTGTCTTACAAGTTGAAATCGCTCAGGCAAACCATGTCCCAACTAAGCAAAGACAAGGACAAAACCAAAAGATAACTCTATGCTGATAAGACCTCACAACTCTCAGTGAATGAAGCTTCAGATTCATGGAAGACGATCACGAGCTCAGGACGCCTTCACTGAGACTCAGTTGCCGCCGGTACTTCTGGCATCACACCCGGAGTCTCCTCCTTGACCTCAGGCTCCACCTTCTGCCTGCCAAATGCCTGCCACCCATCACAAAGCATCAAGAGGTCAGCCATCAGATTCAATCAGACGCATCAGAAAACAGTAGCAGATTGGATATCACAATTCGGAAGTTCAGGACAGAATCCATTACAATAAATGGCATTGGCATCAGTAGTAACCAGAGCAAACTAGATACGTGGGGTGTTTTGACATCACAAGCAGAAACAGAGAAAGATTAGATGCCAAGATTTTTTCAAGATCTTTATCGCACATGCAAGGACTTCGTGTAGACAGTAGAAACTCGAAAATTCTAAGAAAATAGCCCCGTGGTTATCAGCTTGTGGTCATCAGGAGATGAAAACAGAACAATTCGTACAAGAACATGCATTCCGATCCAAGAAACAAAGAGGGAACCAAAGACTAGGAACAATGTTATCCAATTTTATGTCCCTATCTAAGAATCTACCACAAATTATCCAAGAAATATTTACCCAACAGTGGCTATAAGAACAGAATTTAGGAGCAAATGACTTGTTACCTTTAAGCAAGGGCTTTATGAACTTCATAGCCCTTTAGCATAAGACCCAAGAAAGAATCCTGAACAAAATCTCCGAAGCACGCAACTGAGGCATAATCAAGCAATTCCCATGGCAACTGTAATTTAAACTAATCTTTAGAACAACAGCAAACAATAAAAGGGAAACAGTTATAATAAAGAGATTAGACATTTAGTACCACTTTGCCGTGCTCATTATGGTTTCGCAAAATGAGTAAACAATAAAATTCCTCGTCTAGGTATGTATCGACGTCATGCTTGTTCACTTGATAAGTAACCAAAGGTTCAAAAATGCAATAACTTTTTGCATCAGGCCACTTGGGGCAATCGAAGTTGGTCAATGTTGACCGGAAATTCTCCTGCTCAGTAACATTGAGCCAGAAATAAATCTTCAAAAGATTATCCAAAGCAGCAGCTACAATTGCAGTAAAAAAGCAGTTATTCAATAACGTAACTGCAAATAGTTGTTAGTATAATGCATTAGTTAACCCAACAGTGGATAAAAGTGCAATTAAGCTATCACTAACTAAGCTACTATAAAATGACACAGTTTCTCAAAAAAATAAGTAAAAGCATAGAAGTTCAACAACAATTACCTCTTTCTAGTGGGGACATAAAAACCAAGGGGCGCCGCTTGTACGGTAGCAGTTCTGGATGATTTCTAAATTTGCTCTTCTCGATAAATGTAAGAAAGCCTTCAAAGTATGGTAAATTCTTCCCCTTTGGAAGGAATGTAGCTCTCAACATTAATACGAGGACATGGATATCCTTGTCAAAATCATCTTGACTCGTAGCCACTCTTGGCTTTCTATTCACCACGATTCGACCATAGCTTACTTCAATATCTTCAAACATCAATTCTCCACCCCACGTCAAGTTCTCTTTGTGTGTGTCAAAGTAAGCTATAAGAAAACTACTACCGAGTACCCTACCGATGTCGTCAAAATCATATCTATATTCCTTTCTACCAAGCTTTAATGTTATTACTGTTTCCAGTCTAATAAAGTTCTAATAATGTTCTTTATGATGATAAAGAACATGGTGTTCTAGGCCTTCATGCATGTTTTCCCTGAAAAAAGCTTAGTGTCATTTATGGGTAAGTTCTGATGGTAATGCTAATGCATCCTAGGAAGCAACCAGCTCGAGCTCTGCCTCTTTATTAAGTAGAAATTTTTTGAGCGGTTAATAAGAGAAACCAGCTAAAACCTAGTTCTAAGGTTACTTTGGAACACTTAAACGATTTTGTTTCCCTGGGGAGGGGGGCTTTTTTTCTCTCTCAATTTGTTGCATGAGTAGGTACATTTCATGTGTTCATTACAAATTTGAAATGAGGTTGGCGGGCCAGTCTCACACATGTGCTCTGTCCTTTGAAATATTCTCCAGGATCGGCAACGTGAAGCTGTAGTTACCGAGCATCAAAGGAAAGTTAAGGAGGTCATGACAGCTAAGGCAAAAAAACCAGATGAGTTGGAGCTGAAGGCAATGAAAGCGATGGGAGCAATGGAGGAAGGGGACGCTGTGTTTGGTTCAGGTGCTGAAGTGAACCTGGATTCACAGGTTAGACTCATTTGCCTTCTGGGCACAAACAATACTACAGTCTTCTTTATTATCTGAGGAATGTAGTAGTGCTACCATATCATTATCCTTCCTAAACATATATCAGTATATGCATACCCGTAATCTCCAGCATTATGTTGATATGCTGGATTCCCTTGTAGTCAGGAACCAAGGATTGCAAATTTACTTTTTTGAGTTGGATATTAATATTATTCTGATTTCTGAAGCTATATTTGACATCATCTACTTAGCAATTTGGATGATAATATGCTTTTACATGCTAGAAAATTCTAGGAAGTTTGACGCATCAAGCTATTGCTAGTGAACCTCCATTCTCTCTCAAGCTCTCAGCTGGATTCTCACATACTTGCTTAATGTGCTCATAGGTTTACTGGTGGCATGACAAGTACCGACCAAGGAAACCAAAGTACTTCAATCGTGTGCATACTGGATATGAGTGGAACAAATACAATCAAACTCATTATGATCACGACAACCCGCCTCCTAAAATCGTCCAGGGTCTACAAGTTCAACATATTTTACCCTGATCTTGTGGATAAATCAAAAGCACCAATATACACTATAGAGAAAGATGGAAGCGCGGGGGAGACATGCCATATAAGGTTTCATGCTGGCCCTCCATACGAGGATATTGTAAGCCTTTTGCCTCACCTTTTCAGTTTTGCTGTCATAGTTTCCATGGAAGATCCTCTTACCTACTCTGGTTTTCCTTGGCAGTCTTTCCGCATCGTGAACAAGGAGTGGGAGTACTCACACAAGAAGGGCTTCAAGTGCACATTTGAGCGTGGGATTCTTCATCTGTATTTCAACTTCAAGCGATACCGCTACAGGCGATAGATACCCACACAGCAGAAAGAACTGGATCGTTGATTGGCCTATTAGAAGTTGGTTCTCTGTTTCTCGCTTGAGAGTGTTCTTACAGGATAGCTCCCGCATCACAGAATTCATCCGAGTAGGCATGCTCGAATTAGTTCCTGTACCAAAATATGAGCATACCAAACAATTGGATAGTTTGTATCAAATTTTTGTGGCACTTGCTACCTTTATTTGAATGGAGATAACGGTGTAGCACAAATTCAAAGTCTCTGTACATGTATGCTATGCATTCTTATGCCCTTCACGCGGGATGGATATTTTTGAAACCAGCAAAAGAGACAGAGATATATTATGTGTAGTTTGAGCTAATTATTGTTAGAAGAAACATAGCCTATGCATATATAGGCCCGCACAAATTTCAGGCTGTTAGCCAGGTATATGTTCAAAGTAGATGAAAGAAATGAAGTGGGAAAATACATCTATCTGGCTCGCGATCTTTGTATCTTATTATCTGTGTTGTGAAGCTTGTCATCCTTGTATCTTATCTGTGTTGTGAACCCTTTTGTTTTATGGCACAAACAGCGATTTTATTTACCCATCGACGCAGAGGTAGAGCCTGAAGCTTTCAAAAAGGAATAAGTTTAGAACGGCACACAGTAAAGTGTGCAGTGAATCTTGTGACACATGGTTGTGTACTAACATGGTCAGGTTTTTGCGATCGGTTCTATGCCTACTAACTACTCCCTCTGTTCACAAATATAAGATGTTCTAACTATTTTCAGAATTGAATGTATATAGACAAGGCGCAGTCTGATGCTTTTGATAAGTTTTACTCCTTTGAAGCTTTTGAGAAGTTTTACTCCTTTGAAGCAACAACACTATCAGAATTTGGAATTCTGTCTACAAGACTGAGAACTCTGAAAACTCATCTGAGCAAAAAGAACAAAGATGTATCGTGGCTTACCAATTTGGATCTGAAGGCTAAGTCCAAGCCGAGCAACTCAAACAGCCTAAAGCTTACCAAAAGGAACAAGTTTAGAAGGACACACAGTTAAGTGTGTTGTGAAGCTTGTGACCACATTATGTGTACAAACATGTGTACACAAACTCCATGAAATTCATACTTGGAACTTAAAATCCTGCCTCCTTTCTTTGATTGGGAAAAAGAATATGCATTGCACAGAGAACTACCTGATCAAATGATCTTCCATTCCATTCAACAAAATGAAGCATAGGACAAACACAAAAACGCACCGCAAATGACGGCAGTACCAACCGGATTAAAATCCATAACTGGAACGGATCTTAGTGTCTCACAATTTGAAATCACTCAGGCAAACCATGTCCCAACTAAGCAAACAGAAGGACAAAACCAAAAGACAACTATAGGCTGATAAGACCACAAAACTCCCAGTGAATGAAGCTTCAAGTTCATGGAAGACGATCACGAGCACAAGACGCCTTCACTTAGACTCAGCTACGGCCGGTGCTTCTGGTTTTGTACCTGGAGTCTCCTCCTTCACCTCAGGCTCCACCTTCTGCCTGCCAAATGCCTGCCACCCATCACAAAGCATCAAGAGGTTAGCCATCAGATTCAATCAGATGCATAAAAAAACAATACCAGCTTGGATATCACAATTCGGAAGTTCAAGGCAGAATCCATTACAGAAGCTTAACTCAATTCTTAATGAACATAAAAAATAAAGAATCATACCAAAAAAACTACAAGGACCTCGTGTTTATGGCATTGACATCAGTAGTAACCAGAGCAAACTAAATATGTGGGGTGCTGTGGCATCACAAGCAGAAGCAGAGAAAGATCATATGCCAAGATTTTTATCGCACATGCAAGGACTTCGTGTAGACAGTAGAAACTCGAGACGAAAACAGAACAATTCGTACAAGAACATGCATTCCGATCCAAGAAACAAAGAGGGAACCAAAGACTAGGAATATCTCGTAAACACATGCCATAAACAAGACTACAGAAATGTAGGGAAAGGCCGCGTACAATAGACCCAGAGTGTCCGGACCCCCCTGGACCATGCGCAAGCGGGAGCTACATGCACCGGACTGCCCTTTATGCCACAACTTATTCCAAAATTAAACGGCTAGAAACTAACATTCGATATTCTGAAAGATGTTGCATACATATAAAGCCAATATTTACCCAACAATGGCTATAAGGACAGAATTCAAGAACAAATGACTTGTTACCTTTAAGCAAGGGCTTTATAAACTTCATAGTCCGCTACCATTAGACCTATGAAACAGTTCTGGACAAAATCTCCAAAACAAGCAACCGAGGCATAATCAAGCAGTTCCCATGACAACTGTAATTTAAACAAAACGTTTTAGAACAACAGCAAACAATTGAGACCTATGACAACTGTAAGAGATTAGACATTGAGTATACCACATTGCCGTGCTGATTGTGGTTTCGCAAGATGAGTAAACAGTAAAATTCCTCTTCACCGTAAGTATCCTTGCCCTGATTCTTCTTCTTTGAATAATCAACCAAAGGAACGAAAATACAGTAATCTTTTGCATCAGGCCACTGAGGGCATTTAAAATTAGTCAATGCAGACCGGAAAGCCTCCTGATCAGCAATAGAGAGCCGGAAATAACTCTTCAAAACATGATCCAGTGCAGCAGCTACAATTGCAGTAAATAATCAGTTATTCAATAAGAACTACAACTAGCTGTTAGTATATAATGCATTAGTTAACCCAACAATGGATAAAAGTACAATTAAGCTATCATTAACTAAGCTACTATGAAATGACACATTTTCTCAAAAAAATAAGTAAAAGCATAGAAGTTGTTCAAGAATAACCTCTTTCTACGGGGGACATAAACACCAAGGGACGCCGTTTGTAGGGTAGCAGCCTTGGATCATTCCTAAATTTGCTCTTCTCGATAAATTCAAGATAGCCTTTAAACTACGGCAAATTCTTTGCCCTTGGAAGGAATGTAGCTCTCAACGTTAATACAAGGGCATGGATGTCCAGGTCGAAATCAGCTTGACTAGTAGCCACTCTTGGCTTTCTAGTAACAATGATTCGACCATGACGTACTGCAATATCTTTATGCGTCAATTGCCCAGCCCACGTCAGATTCTCTTTGTGCGTGTCAAAGTAAGCTATCAGAAAACTGTTACCAAGTACCCTACCGGTGTCGCCAAAGTCATATCTATCTTCCTGTGGACCTACAACTTTAGAGGTACAATCCTGTATTGTCACTTTAATAATAAAACTGTCGCGATATGCCTTAAGATAGTCTTCAAAAGAGACGGTATCAGTATTACTGATGTTAGAAATTTTGTTAACAGGCAAAATTGGTTGATTGGCCGCCTCAGATGACGAACCAGACTCTTTACGAGGCCTTTTGAAAGGCCTTCCAGAATCCACACTGCAAAACAGTAATAACATTAAAGCTTCGCATAAAGGAAAAAGACAAATGGTTACAAACTGAAATAGTAATAAAATGTCAGTAATTAACCTGTCACCACCGCCAAGAAGCTTAATATTTAGTTCTCCATTTGACCCATCCCCTTCCATGTAGTAATGAGTACAGACTCTAGCTTTTACATGAGCGTAAAATGCCGGTGCCACTGCAAAACATGTTAAATTTTAGGTTCTGGAAATAAACAGCACAAGATGTAAAACATCAAAACAGAGGACGGAGTAGCAGAACAAAGGCTCATTGTCAAAGCACAATTAAGCAGACATACAAGCAACTATCCAATATTACAAGGCCTAAGCTACACACTAACATGATTATCTTATCTACTTAGAGGGAAAAAGAACAGACTTCGAGTAAAATTAAGGCAGTAACTGAACAAGAAAAAAACTCACCGGTGGAGAGTCCAGGAACGCAACGAGCATAGCTGTATAAGACAGATCAGAAGTGGTCAGATTCATAAGACAGCACCACACACACACACGAGAGAGAGAGAGAGAGAGAGAGAGAGAGAGAGAGAGAGAGAGGATTACGCGCTACAGAGCTTCTTCATCAGGCACTGAAGCGCATCGGCCGTGAAACTATTCTCATCATAAAGAACATGGTAGTTACAACTAGTTCCCTGCGAGTATTTGCAAGCACTCAGTATGCAAACACTGAAGATCAAATGCATATTAAAAATGACATTTGGATCAAGTGTCTACCTGTACGTTGGTGTTGTTGCACAGATAAAAACCAAAGTCTGTTGCGTGGCAGGTCATGAGTCCAAAAACACTTCCTGCAGGACAATAAAAATAGCAATCACAGTCAGCAATGCTTCAACAAGTAGCAGATAGTTGCTACCAGTGACATTGAACTACTAACCTGGAAGTATGTTCCCACTCTTGTCAGTCATATCACGCCTCCCATTAACCTCAGGGAACAACCTGGTGTGATGCCTTTTCTGGACAACCACAAAGGTGACTGGGGGCATATACCCCTCCTCCAGTGAGGCGCAGGCCTTGCAACAGCAAAATTAAGAACCATCAGAATGAGAAAAGCCAAGGATAACATCACAAGAGGTAGACAAAACAGAAATTTGCATGTAATCATATGGTGCAGGCTTACCTTCCTGATTGCGTCCATTTCATGAAGCAGAACATGGCTGAATTGGCCTTCACTTACACCATCCCTGTAGTACATGAGAATGATCGGTCAGGCAGTTCCATGGAATGGACGGGATGAAAAGAGTGTCATGAATTTGTGCACACACCTGTAGAAGAGTATCCTCTCAGGCCTCCGGCCTGTCTTCCTGCGGAAGGCAATCAGTAACTCCCTGTAGAGACAATTATGTCAGGTTAGCAGTTGATCCACAGGACAACTGCTAGCAATCGTCTCTGACTAATCACAAAACTCACCTGATCATGCCACCATTAACATTACCCCTCTGCGGGTCTTTGGTGACACAGAAGAGGTCTTTGATTATCTCCTGCCTGTGTGGTTGAGCAGAGACAAGACCTCTGTACTTGGTGATCTCTGGCCAGTCCATTGATGCCACCACCTACATCAATCCAATAAAAGAAATGGATAAGCCTATTTGTACTCAACAGGTATGTGCATCAAGATGATAATTCCATTTGAAGGATAAAATCAGATATAACGAATTGACAAACTGTTAGCTATGGCGAAGAACTAACCGCAGCAATAGATGATGCAGAGTCCTCTCCAGGTGGGGGGTGTGTAACATCAGCACCAAAGATGATTGTTGGGACTTCAGACACAAACGGTATGCCATTTCGCACAAAAGCTCTCTCCAGAACTGTGTTGCGTCCTCCGACCTAGTCAAGACACAGAATTATCACATTCAACAGAAACCGAAGTAGACAACAAATCAACATTCCATGGAAACTGAATGTAAAACATAGACCAGGTGCTTATGTTACCTTCACATTGATTTTGAGTGCAACATTCTCCATATATTGCTTGTTCGGTCTGGCAGCATGACTTGGCAGGCAACACTGAGACACGATCCCAAGGTCAGTCTCGCAAACCTTCTTGATTTTCCCTGCAAAATTAAACATGGCACACACATAAATCTACAGAAATCCAAGAGAATGTGGAAGGGGATTGACCAGAGGAGCCATATGCATACCATAAGAACCACTGACTTCAGGTAGGATTACGATTAACAGTTGTAGCTGTTTTTCGTGTCCCTGCTTGGAAAGCATTTCCATTGTCCTCCTGTAGACATCTCTCAAAGCATTCTCAATGTGGTTGGGGCTAGCTGATCGGTTGTCTACAAGTGGCCTTGGATTGACAGACTACAGGGTTGGAAAACACAAGTCAGTGAGCTGTAACATACACACATAAACCATAAATGCCTGAGAAACAGGAAAGCAATGCAAAAGCCTTTACCATTCCAGTCATATTGCACATCTGAATCAGATCACAACAGAACCTGTGTACCTCCTCAGGACGCATGCGTGAAAAACTCACACAGGCCCAGTTGTCTATGATTCCTCCATTGATCATTTTCTGCAATAAGAAAACTCAAATGAGACCTATCATTTGTACTATCATCAATATACTACATACAAAATAATGAGCCAAGTCGCAAACAAGCTCAACTGTTTCTCAATTTAAGTAACTAGTGTTAACTACATGATCAATAAAGTGCAATCAAGCAAAATAATTTCAGTTGCTGCATAGAAAATAATGACCTGTCCAATACATTTAGACCAAACAAAGAAGAAACTCAACAAGTTCTCCATGTATTTACTTCCAAGAAGAAGTAATGCTTAGTAAAATTGGGAGTGAAGACACTGAACAGGGAAATACCTTGTTAATCATGTTCCACTGTCCAACACTTGGCGCACAAGTTTTCTCCTTTCCAGAATCATGATATCTCAACTGAAACACATACGAAGGATGTGATTACTACAAATCCTTCCAGTTTAAGCAGCTCAGAGAAAGGGAAAAAAATGCAGCATCCTTACCATGGGGGGAGGCAGCACACGGGCTGGAACAGAGACCAGGTCACTGCAGACATTGATTCCAAACTCCTGAGCATACTTGTTATGCAGAACCATCTACAGCGTGAAAAAGAGTGTTACGAGAAAGACTGGACATTACAGGCAAACATGACATATATGCCTTGAAAAGAAGATATGGGCAGGTATTTACAGAATCCAGTTTACAGTAGGTACATACCTCACGAATGCTTTGCTCCCTCTGCTGGGGACGTTGACGGGTAGCTCTAAGTATGTTGGTGACCTGCTTGTCATTCAGTTTCTTAGAGTACCTTTGCCCTTCAACAATCTTGCACGCCTACAATCAATTTGTAGAGAACCATGAGCAAACAATGCATAATTCAAGTATGACGAAGCAGGCATGGACACAATACCTCCATAGGCAGATACACAGGCCGAGCATCACTTCCAGACTGCAAGCAGGGCCAAGAAGTATACTGCAGATTGTAGTTGTATCTTTGCATGAAGTACTGAACAACTGACATTCTTGTTCCTCTCTCATCAACAGGAAATCTAACAACAACAAAAACAACCCGAGTAGAGTGCTATTAGAAAGGGAATGATAATCATGGATAGATGCTAAAAAGGAAACTGTGGTCTAAACGTTCATAAGGGAAATTGTGAACAGAAAACAATTTGGCACAAACAGATCCTTGCTATGCTGCAGAAATCAAATGCATATGGCACAGGAAGAATGTTGTAAACAAAATTATTCCCCTAACCAGTTCCTGACACACCAACGTCAATGAAGAAGCAATAACCCGGAAATCTCTACACAACTACGCACCTTTCTAATATTCCAGCAACCCTGATTAGTTGCACCAGAACATAGAGATAAAAGACATAATGGAGAATATTATAGCATTGGAGGGAAGTTATTTACATGAGCTGGCTCATGGGAACAGGAGTAATCCCTGTTATCTTGTATCTTCTGATTTGGTCTTCCTGGTGGTTTGTTTCGACACGCACCCCACGGAGTGCTTTCTTTATCTGCATATTGTGCATAGGAGGAGATTAGTCAACTATGTCAAGAGAATAACATGGCGCAATCTACATAACATGAATTCTAAAACTAGCTTAGCATGGATGAACAGTACCTTAACACGGTCCCTGTCTGTCAGAGGCCGTGAGGCATCACGTAAGTTGAGGAACTCTAGCACAAACTGGACCACTGTCACAGGCTTGAAGAAGGATGTTGCAGATATGTCTGAAAAATGAAGTGGAGATCATCAGATAAACAAGGCTAGGACACACTGCAATCAGAAAACAGTAACAGTAACAGACAGGGGAGGGGAGAGGAGTACCTATATTGAGTGACAGCCCCATCTGGGTTGGACGTAAGCTCTGGTAGTAACCTCTCCAGCACTCTAATCCTTCACCAATGTCTCCTCTGTGACCAAAGGTGGTGGAGAATAAGGATCTGGACACTGTGACATAGCTGCAATGAAAAGGAATTGCCAGCAATAGTGTTAGGGCTCTAGAGAACTAGCTAGTATGATCAAGAAAAACTGATAGCAAGAAACCAGAAGGTGGATGTCATACTTCCAGGATGGTGACTCCCTGAGGACAACATCAAGAACTTGGATGGTTTCTTGAGGCATATCCCTCTGTCTTCCTTTGAGGAACTGCTGGAGGTGGTACAGGTCCGTCCTCCCAGCAATCCTAATGGTGATCTTGTACTCCCTTTCAGCCCTGCAAATGAAGAGGCAACTAGTTAGTAGCTACAAATACAATGGATAAGCAAGTTGGACAAGATTGAAGGTAAAGAATCCAATCTTACTTTTCTTTGTCTTTCTTTTCAGGATCAACCAGTGTAACAGAGAACTCCTCTGACTCAAAAGGGAGTGAGCCTGCAGTGTAGAGACTCTTTCTTCCATCATAGGCAGGCAATTTGCCGCCAAGGGATGTCTTGCCGTGCAACTTGATTAGCTCACTGAGTACCTCCCTGTTCACAGCTCTTGACTTTGACTCCGGGTTGATGGAAACCTACAGCGACACATTTCAACATCATTAATTCATTATGTATCCAAAAACAGGAGACGCTCTGTTCTACATTCAGTACACAGAATAGAGACAGTTAGCCATCTGATTTGTCCAGTCATCTTGAACAAATCAAACCTATGCTACATTTGATTCAAATGAGTCGAATCGTGCAGGTTGAAATAACACAGCATAGAATCCAATCAATCCGTGAGGGAAAACTACCGGATCTTAAGAAAACAATGAACAATAATTAGGCAATAAAGGAGATCTAGCTGCTAGTGGCATCGCAGGACTGGGAATCTGGCAAGCAAACGGCAACACATACCATGTGGTGGTGGCCTCCATTTCGACTTATGGAGCCCAGAAGAAAATCCACTCGAAACGGAAGAACTCTTAGATAGAGTCAATCAAGCGGGGAATAAGTCTGGATCCCAAATCGAACACCCAAAACTCAAGGGGGGCACAGGAAAGTAAATTTTTGGGACGGCCATACTAGGGTTCCAGACTAAGGGCCGCGGGTGAGCAGGCCGGCGGGCAGCGCCGGAGGCGGAGAAGGGGTGGCGGCGCTGGGTGAGGAGGGGTCGAGTGGGAGGCTGTGACGGGCACGAATCTTATTGCGGTGTGAATACAATAAGCGGACGAGCCTGTGTACTGTGTGCAGTAAAAAAGGACCTGCGTACTGCGTGTATTAAAAAAAAGGACCTGTGTGTATATGTACCTACTCCAAAAAAAAAGGAACTATGGACTGTATACCAGATACTATTACTTGTTACGAGCAGTACCAAAATAATTCATCGTCAGTTTACGATTTACAAATGTAAATGTACCAGACGAATATAAAATAATTTGCCAAAAAAGAGGTACATTCATGCATGTGTGAGCAGAGTACAAGATTTTAAGCAAAGTAGAGCTCACCATAAAAAGTTGGAAAACAATAATAATATTAAACCCCACATCGAAATTTTAGAGCTCGCTGTAAAAGGTTGGAAAACAATAATATTAAATCTCACGTCCAAATTTTCGGGTATACACCTGAAGAAGAGATCTACCACTGTTGTTCCACCCACACACAAAAAGCAAACGTCCAAGGCTGGACCGAGAGAGTTAAAAAAAGAGTTTCCCGACGTACTAGATGCAAACACGGAGGTTCATGTGCCGGGGTGCCACACGGAGTAGCACTCGAAGTGGCGGTACAGGAGATCCGAGGAGCGGAGCAGCACGGCCTCGGCGTTGCATGCCGTGAACCAAAGACAAAACCCAAAAAGCTGCATGGCCTGCCGCGGGACCGCACGCAGGCAGGGCAGAGGCAAAGGAATCACAAAGAGAAGTACACCAGGGAACACGAACAGGACTCCTGCTTTGCCAAAAAAATGTATGGCACTACGACAAACAGCAATGACGGACCGATGCATCTGCCGTGTCCCAACGGACGGATGTGTTGGTGCTTGGTGGTACGCTGCTTTGCATTTTGTCGCTAAACGGACCAGACGGAAACCAGAAGACCAAGACCAAGGGAAGAACCCCATGGATACTAACAGATCAGAACCATGCAAGAAGGCCAGAAAAAGACACAGGAGATCAAATCGAAAAAAGAAAAAGGTGGGTGGCTTTGCATGGGACGGGGAGGATGGGATGGGATCTCACGACGACCTCCCGTCTATAGCAAGCCAAAACGGATCCCAAGAATCTGCACCCAAGACCGCTAAGTTGCCCAAAAAATAACTAGTACTTGTACTGCTAGTTTCCAAGACAAGACCAACAGAGCCGAAAACAAGACGCGCTAGCTACTGTCTGCGGGATGGCTTTGCACGGAGGCAATTATCTCTCTCTCTCTCGCTCGCTCTCCAAAAATTCCACTGTTCATGCACGAGAACAGAAGAAAACCATCCATCCGTGCATCTTCGAAAACGCCAAGCGAAAAATACAAGGGCCGATTAAGTGTAGCGAGAGCGCTAGCTGGACCAAATCACCCATGGATGGGTCAGTACAAGCTTATCCCGGGGTAGATCTATCGGTTAATTAGCGCGGACAACGGAAAAACATGCTCAAAAACGGCAGATCTAAACTAGACGAAGCTCCCACATCCTGTAGCAAGAGCGCTAGACCAAAACACCCACATAAACTACTCGATGAGGTCGGACACAATTCACAGGGGAAAATTAACGAATCAGCTAGCGGGGGAAAACAACACGATCACAAGGGTATACCGAGAACATGCATGGCACGCCAGATCTAAACCAGAAATAGCCACTACGTGAACAGAGAGTGTAGGTAAGGAGCGGGATGGGGTTCCGGAGGCAGCTCACATCGTAGTGGAAGAGGGCGTTGTCGGCGACGTTCACGACGAAGTGGTTGGCGCGGATCATCACCTTCTGGCCGACGGTGCCGGCGCCGGGGCGCGCGTGGTGGGCGAGCCATTTCTTCGACACCGGCACGTGCTCCACCTCGGGCCCCTTCTCCGCCTCGGGCTGCACCACCTGCGCCGCCGCGGCCGCGGGCGGCGCCAGCGCGCTCTCGGTGAAGAAGGGCTTGGGCTCCAGCTCCTTGGCGACGGCCGCGGGGGTCGGTGGAGCGGGGGCGGGGGCGGAGACGCGGGCCGGCTGGAACGGAGGCGCGGCCGGCGAGGGCGTCGGAGCGGGAGCGCGGATGGTGGTCGGCGTGGGCGAGGGCGCGCGGATGGTGACCGGCGTCGGGGAAGGCGCGCGGACGGCGGCGCAGGGTGCCGGCGCGGGGTTGCGGACGACGACGCCGTGCTGGTAGGCGCCCTGGTGCGGCCCCGTGGCGTTGGGGTTGTCGGCCACCACGGGCGCCGCCGTCGCGGCGGGGCGAGGCGCCGAGGACGCGCACGGAGGCGGCCTGCCCGTGGCCCCACGCCCTCCTCCCGCCGGCGCGCCGCGGCCTCCGCCTCCGCGGTAGGCCATGGCGGGAGAGAGAGCGGTGGTTGTGGGAGGGCTACGCTACGGTGGTGGCGGCGGTGGATTGGGGAGGAAGAAAGGAGCGTGGAGGCGTGGGAGGGAGTGGGTGAGGACGGCGGTGAGCGGGGAGGCGGCTTTATGCGGGGTGAGCGAGTGGGGTGGCGAAACCCTAGCGAGCGGTGTGGTGAGCGCATGGCGTGGTCCGTACGTGGTAGAGGGAGGGGGAGGTGGGCCCAATTTCGCGGTTCTGTAAGGACCGGCGTGTAAAAGGCCGTCCTCCAGCTGCGCGCGCCTGGTTTGCTTTGGTGAAAAAAGTAACCATGGTAGAGCGGGAGTGGTTAACCAGGGTTGCGGTTGGGTCACGTGCCACCAAACGGCACTGTAGACGGACCGGGGTTTCGAATTTCGATTCCCATCCAGCATCCACCAACAATGATTGAGCTGCCAACGGGTGGGAAAATCTTTGATTCTTTTTCTTTCTTGATCATTTAATTAAAGACCAAGTATGTGGAAGTGAAATTAATTCGGGTGCCCAAAAACAATTAATTCTGGTGCATTGGTAGCCTTTGTGGCGTCTCTCCTTGTCTTTTGGTTATGGAAGTGAAATTTCTACACACATGTTCACATGATAAATAGACCTTTCTCACGCGAGATTGATTTAAAAATGGCAACATCATCACAAATCGAGCTTATTTGGAAAGTGTTTTTAGTTACTTCTAATCGCGGTAGATGCTTCCAATACACCTTTATAGCATGAATAGTAATGTGAACTGTGTACTCAAAAAAAATTGTTGTGAGGTTTCTTGCACCAAACTATCTCGCAGCCGGGCTGCCTAGCCAACCCACTCCGCATCAACTAACTACGAACCGCTGACTCGCCCTCTCTTTCCCCTTCCCTCTGTCTAGCATAGTGGCATATTCAGAAGCTTGGCACGAAAGTGTTAAATTCTGACATCTTCCTTCCTCTCTCCTTTGCCGGTGTTGCCAACCGTGGTGGGGGAGGAAGGAGGGTGTGTCTTTACAGGCTGAGACGGTTTTGTTGGACCAAATTATCTCACAACTACATGCTGGCTAGCCAATCCACTCTGCGTCAACCAACTACGAGCTACCGACTTTCTAATCTCTTTCCCTTTCCCTCTATCAAAACTGGAAAATCCGTCTTTGCCGAGTGCCAAGCTCCCACTCACGGGCACACGGAAAAAAAAATTGTGTGTCGAGGACATGACTCGGCAATAGAGCGTACTCGGCGCAATCCTCTGTTTGCTGAGAGCCGTCGGTAAAACAAAAGGACTCGACAAATAAGCCTTTTGCCGAGCCACATTGCACGATCGTTCGGGAGTTTCATTGGTTCATATACTGGTGGGGACCTCACATTATAGAACTTGTCTCGTACAATGACGAGCCTCCTCAAATTAGCTTTAGGTCTTCATTAGCAGGCAAGTTGGATGCACCTGCACTAGTCCAGGGGAGAGCTTTCATTCATACATAGCTCTATGTGCATTGTAGTTGCATGGCAATCCAAACTCCTTGCACTAATATCAATTATAAAGTCTTCTTCGTGGCCTAATCATCAGTTGCATTGATGCAATATTTTCTTTGTTTTCGACTTTTTGAAACCCCAACATTGCGTTCTCATGCCAATGATTAGGGCATGGAACCTAGACTTGTGCTCATATTCTATTCTAAATTGTGTGATTGGTTGAAATAGCGCATAAAAGAAACAATTGTTTGTATTTGATCTTGTCTCAAGGGTTGGGCTTGAAGTGATTGCCATGTTAAACATTATTTGTGCTAAAGGTAATCACCGTGTTTTCCATAATTATGGACATTCCTTCTAAACCTTTGGCAATGATATTTTTGACTCGATCAATTTGATTATCAAAGAACATGTTGGAATTCTTTTATATGCATCAGGTAGTTTAATATTGTTAAATACAAACCATTGTCACGCATCTTTATTATTGATAAAGACTCGAAACCTTAGCTAACGCAGTGACCGCATTACATGCACGTACATGGGAGAGTGGGTGGCTAGGGTTCTAAATTTCATGGTTCCGTCCGGAATCATGCGTAAAAAGGTTGTCGTTCGTAGGAGAATTGTCCGACTCCGCTTGGGTGCATGGATGACAGTGTGTGGCGGTCTCGGAAAATGTGCGGCGGCGCGAGGGCCTTTCTGTGAGTGAGTACACCTAGTTGCTTTTGTAAGCATGGTTCCGAAAATGATAACCACGGGTGGGTCAGGTGTAAACGGTATTGTAGACAGGAGTTTCAAATTTCGATTCGATTTCTGGCTAGCTAGCTACAGGTTGCGACTCGGGACGTTTCCATATCATACGAACAATCTTAATTTTAGCTAAAAATTTAATAAGTATGTGTGCAGAAATAATAAAAACCGGTGCATTTATAGAACTAATATTCTTTTTTAGCTGGGATAGAATTAATAGTTGCCTCTGTTGGACACACTTATTACACATATCCACATAACTAACGTTGCCTCTGTTTTTATTTACTCCACATATTAATTTTGTCTAATGTCAAACTTTCTAAACTTTTATCAAGGTTGTAGGAAAAAATCAACATATACACAAATCAATATCACTAGCTTCACCATTGAACATATTTTCAAGTTATAGGGATTTGCCATAGTAAATGTTCATATTGTTTCCTATAAACCTGGTCAAACTTTAGGTCAAAGTTAATAAGCGGACGAGTTTCCCCTATGGCGTGGCTAGGGTTCTTTCTTCCATGGCCTAGGGTTTGGACGAACGTGTGGCGGTCGTCTCCTCCGACAGCCCATGTGTGGTGTTTTCGGACGCCGGTCTACAACCAGCTGCGATTGTGTGGCCATTGGAAATTCTAATATAGATGAATTTTTACCAGCTCGAACTGAACGATAAAGTCTTTGACGATGTTGAGATAGATGAGGATGATCCAGCATTCAACTATAGTGTTCATTGGCTTGCCCTAGCTAGATTTCATACAGAGAAGTCATCTAGTCAACCGCTTTCTATAGAGATATGAGAGATGCGTGTAGCCCGACGGAGGAAGTCAGATTCCGCCCGACAGGACCGAATTTTTTAACTGTCCAAGCATCTTGCCTGGGGGATTGGGAGCACAAATTTGTTATTCATAAACTGGGTGGTCTTGATGTGCCCATATGATGGATTTACCAAAGCTTAGGGAGGTGACCATTGTTTACATGCCAGTTTAGCTACAAATTCATAAGCTCCTGGATGGTATTGCTAGAAAGATCTCATGCATAAAATGTTAAAAGGGAGTAGATTTACATTATATGAAGCTCCTTACCTTTTATCTAGTTCATTTTTAGCAACGACATTATATGGTTTATTCCTCTAGACTCGACACAGACCAAATAGTGTGACCTAGTACGAATTGTGTCCCAAGACCGATGACGCGGTTATTCGAACAGATTTACACTCTACAGACGTCACGCACTTAATCCACACTATGGAGCTCCTGGCCTCGTACTTTAGTACATGTTCCCATCAGGTGGACCGGTGCTGCTCCAACAAATTATTTTTCTAAATTAGACCATGGTAGTTTTTGTTGTAGTTAGCATGGCATTTTAATTAAATTTTTTTGCGGGTGCAATTAATTAGACCATGGCAAGAAAATTATTTAGACCATGTTAATTAGTGGTTATTCCTTAGATCTAGGCACTTTTGTCAGTTAGATCATGGAAAAAAATTCTATTAATTAGATCATGGCATTTTCACTATTTTTAACCATGGTATCATAGTTAGGCCAACTCGACCGCGCGACCCCAAACGGACGTCCGTTTTGTCCGGTTTCTGTCCGTTTGGGTAGGGCAATGGGGTCGTGTCCAGACTTGTCCTGGGATGCGGTGGCCGTGTGCCCAACGCGCGGACGCATCCCGGCCGCATCCTGTCCGCGTACTTTTTGTATGCAAGTCCTTAAACTTTTTTTTCAT
The DNA here is from genome assembly GCF_002162155.2 of Triticum dicoccoides. Classification (NCBI taxonomy): domain Eukaryota; kingdom Viridiplantae; phylum Streptophyta; class Magnoliopsida; order Poales; family Poaceae; genus Triticum; species Triticum dicoccoides. The sequence goes on from NC_041389.1 coordinate 645,851,837, forward strand.
CATTCATTCTTGGTACATGAGAACACATCACCAAATTTTGACTAGAAAAGCAAGACCAAAGAAAACAAGAACCACAAGAATACATTTTAGAAGATATCCAACTTCCATAACTGCTCCTGTAAGTTGGATTAGTGCCTTCTCGATGCATTCATTGTTGATCTGCGGAGGAGCCACCTCCATCTTGCGTGTTTCTTTCTTCTTATTCGAGCCTAAAGAAGTAGAGGTTGCTTCCTCGCATCTAGTCTCGTGTCTAGCCTCTAATCTAGCAACAAGTGCACTTGTCTCATCTACAGCCTCAATGCTAGCTAAAAGTGCACGAACATCTACTAAATTGTGCTCTATCAATATATCAATGTACTCTTCTTCCCAATATCAAAACTTGCATCCATTCTACACAACAAAATTTGAAGTTAGCGCAACTTGTCAAACCTAGAGCACAAACCGAAGCTAAAAAAAGCACATACCCCATCGTTTAAGCACTTGATGAACACCCATCTAGGATGTTCCGGCGTTGTAGACACGCGGCGCACGACCATCTTTACGCAATGGTCGCACTTAATGAGCGGCAACGGTGCGCCGATGAGCTTTTGGGCTAGCACCGAGCCCGGACGACCGCCATTCGTGTATCTGCCGGCGGACCACCGATGGTGTAGATCCGAGCGGCTAGAGGAGGAGCCACTGCCTGCATGTGGCCTTGCGGCCCTGCCATGGCCTTCCGGCCCGGTGCCCGGCCAGTCCATGGCGTGGCGCGGCCTCCCATAGCCGGGCGAGCTCAAAACCGACCGGATCCGGTCCAAATCCGGCCGGTGGGTGCGCAAAACAGGTGGCCGTGGTTGGGTAGCTCGGGGGCGCTGAGGGGAAGGGGCGGGGCGAGTGCGCGTCCGAGCTGCACAGCTACAATGGCAGCGGCGTCGGCGAGGGAAGAGTGGGGAAGGGTGAAGAAGAATGGAGGGCGTGCGGCCGGGGGGAGGGAGGGGGCGGATAGAAAAATACGCCCCTGTGCCACCGACGGGCGGGTCAAGGGAGGACACGCGCAGACGGCCCGAGCGTCCGCGTGCTGTCTGTTTCACCCCAAAAGCGGCGCAAACTTGAACAGGGGATGGGTCGAAAGCGGACACAAAACGGACAAAAGTCCGTTTGAGCCCGCGCGCTGGGCCGTCTGGTTCGTCCGTTTTACCCCAAACAGACGCGCGCGGACAGGATGGGGTCACGCGGTGGAGTTGGCCTTATCATGGAATAGTACCATGGTGAATTTCTTGTCTCGGAATTATTTGGTCTTCCTTCCTTCCTTCATTCATTCCCTTTGGTTGTATAAGAGCACGAGAGAGGGCAACGGCATGCATGCAGCGCCCATCGCCTCGCCAATGGAAGGCCGGGACCAGGTGATCACAGGCGAGGAGGAGAGGTGCGCATCATCTGGTGCATGCATGCATGCAATGGCCGAGCCGAGGCGGCTGGCCCGCGCTGCGGAGCAAAGGCTGGGTGAGGTGGAGTTTGTTGGGTCCCCACGCCAGCCGGCGACTCCCAGCTTGATCCGCATGACCCCACCCAATCCCGATGGATAAAATATTGTGGGGGAGGGGGCGAAGACACCTGTCCCTGCCTGCTCCTCTTTCTCTCTCCCTCGGTCTCCAGTCCACAGCATATAGAAAGCCAAGCAGGGTCCGCCCGTCCGGTCCGGTCCGGTCTGCTGCTTCTGGCAGAGCCGTTTCGAGTCACCGATCCGCCTAGCCTAGGCGGCAGCAGCAGCAGGTGCGGTCCGGTGCATGCGCTCGCCATCTCCACCTCCACGGACGCCCCTGCCACGCACACATCCATCCCTCCCTCCCTCCCGCGGAGCGCGTACGATCCACGCCACCTCCATCTCTCTCTCTTTCCCTGGCCGCCCGCGCAGATGGACAGGAACGTACGCACACGCACGTCACGGCGCCGCAGCCCACGCACCTCGCTGCGCGGCTTGCTTTAGCTTTGCTTTCGCCCGGCCGGCCGGAGCAGCTCGCAGCGCAGATCAGGGCAGGGGTCGGAGGGCGCAGGCCGTGCATGTCCCCCGCCGGGCCACGTCCTTTTCCTCTCCACCAACACTTTCCCTCTCTCGCATTCCCGTTGCACCGGAACGGCTACTGCGCGCAGCGGGCGTACGTGTGTTTCCTCTCTTCCACGCTCGCTCGCGCGCGCGCCAGCCCGGCTCGGCCGTCGATCGGATCACGCGCCCGTCACGCCCGCACCGGTCACGTATCGCCCTCAGACCTTGTGTACATGCATGACTGTACCGTATGCATGGCCACTCCCGTGCACCTGCCTTCTAGTCGTGGCTCAAGGTTTCAAAACCCACGTAACATGCATATACTCCCCTCCTGCCACGTACTCTACGCCCAACGATTGTTAAAACCCACTCATACTAGAAGAACGCCCGTGCGTTGCAACGGGGCCACATTAACTTTAAGAGTTCAATATTACGACATTGGCGACTTTTTTTACCATCAAATCTTCACACACACACAGAACCACACTCTCCCTCCCTCTTCCTCACTCTCTATCCCCGTCTCCCTCTCGCTCTAACACACACACATATCCATCTTATTGGGTACGGGACCATAATCCATCTATTTCACACATACACGCTAGTGCATAACAATATGGATTATGTGTATTATATTTGCCACCAGAATTGAGGGAATTAATTTCATGTAAATCGACCAGCCACAACTCCAAGAATACGCGGACGAGGTGGTTCGGGTTGGCGTCGGCGCCATCCAGCGCGGGCCACGGGCTCGCTTCCAAGTGCACGTGCAATGCACGACTTCACAAATATTATAATCAGATATGAGAAATCACATGCATAGAAAAGACATTCTGATAGCAATCCAAATACCATACTCAATTGAATACCTAACCTGGACAATACTCTTATTTCTATGCGCCAGAAAAAAATGGAATAGCAAAGCTAAGTATGCCTACATACGCTCAGATTATATATAAGAATCTTGGGTGAACAATTGCAACAAAGCACTAAGCAGCGATAAATTTAAATAAAAAATCCATTAACTATGCAGGCGGCAGGCTTGTTACAACATAGAGAGATAGAAAAATGTCACCTCCAGTAATGTAGCGCAAAGGAGTGGAACGAAGCATGAATGAGCGGTTGCCTGTTCTTCTCCATGTACATGGATCAGCAGTAGAGGCCAAGTATATAAGTACTTGACCGAACTCCACTCTTCGTGTACGGAGAGCCATGTCACATTCTCGCCGCTGCAGCATGAGAGGACGGCTGGTTCACGTGACCCTCCAGCTGGGGGATCCATGGTGGCTGACCGTCAAGCTCGAGGCAGAGAAGTTGAGGGCAGTAGTGGCGAGATCCATGCCAGCCAACCGGGCGAAGAGGAGGTCGTCGGGGAGGGACACATCGGCAAGATCCGGTCACCACGCGACCTGAAGAGCAACAGTGATCTCCACAAGCTGTAGGCCGACGGCGTGCTCCATCCCCTGCGATGGGGTGACCATGGCGGTGGCCACAGCTCCTCATGCTCGCCTCGATCTCGGCGACACACCCTGAGTGTAGGAGGCAGCAACGACCTCGACGAAATCATGGCCTCCATCCCGGAACGCAATCATGTCGCTCTAAATAAATGGATTCAATCATGTGACTCTAATTACTTCGGATTGTTATGTGCACACTAAGCGGGGTGCAGTTAGGAAAGAAAATGTTTTATAATTAAAGTGATTGAGTGATTTAAGGTAAGGTTAATTAATTTAGATTTGATTTTTAGTGATTGTTAGTAAAGTATGATGCGTCTTTAAAATCTTTTATTTGTTTCTTTAAAATCTATTATTTGTTTCCTAAAGAAATTTGCAATAATGGAAGGTATCGGTTGATTTGGATAAGTTAGTAAATTTAGATCCGTGATTGCGTCCACGTTTGGAAAGTGCTGATTTGCAAGGAAAGAGCTGAGGGGTAAATAAACCAGTGAATAAGAAACCAACATCGAAAAAAATCTACGACGGTTAACCTACGAAAAAAAACCGGACGAAAGTGATGGGACGAAAAAAAACCTGGAAGCGAGACTACCAACTGCTCCATTAGGAGTAGAGATTTCATATTTGCCTTCATCGCGTCCAGTTCAAAGCACGCCAAGTATTCTTCTTACTTCCTTTAGCCGTCAAAAAATTCAGTAATCGCATTTAATGTACCAGTGATGACTATACCAGGCAAGGAGTACAGAACAAGGACCATGCACTAGTAGAAAACAGGGCTTTCGTTCGGGCATGGCAAGCCCATTAGTCCCGGTTCAGTCACGAACCGGGACCCATGGGGCCATTCGTCCCGGTTCGTGAGCCCAGGGGCCGGCCGGGGCCTTGTGGGCATTGGTCCCGGTTCGTATGGACCCATTTGTCCCGGTTCTAGGCACGAACCGGGACCAATGGTCCTCGCTCCTGGCCCACAACCATTGGTCCCGGTTCTTGGCTCGAACCGGGACAGAAGGCTGAGCTTTAGTCCCGGTTTCTACCACGAACCGGGACAAATGAGTTGCCTATATATACCCCATCGCCACAGCAGAGCACTCCACAGTGCTCTGTTTTTTCTGGCCGGCGAGGGGAGGGCATTTGGGTGCTCTAGCTCACCTCCTATGCACATGCGGTGTTCGATGAAATGTCCGAGCCATACTAGTTAATCTTTCCCCTCTCGAAACTCGACCTCCGAGCTCCATTTTCCCCGAGATTTGTCTAGGTTTAGCGGTCCGTCACATCCCGTCCCCGTCTTCACCGCCGTTGATCGCCCGCGCCGATCTCGTCGCCAGCACCACCATGGTGAGCCTCTTGTTTTTATCTTCTTTCTGAAAGAAAAAAATTCTTACTTTAGATAGATACTTGTCTAATTTTGTTACTTTTATTATTCTTTCTTATTACATAGTGCGACGGTTTTGGTATCCGCCCCTGTCGGCCCTCGTCCTGTCTATGATTCGGATGTGGTATATATTATCTTTTTATAACTATTTGGTTCATTTATTGTTTATGACAAATATGCCGACCAACGTGACATAGATTTTATTTATCTAGGAGGTGGTTGAACCGGAAATTCCAACCGACCCTATTGTCGAGAGGTTAAATTTAGTTGAAGAAGAAAACAATTACTTGAAGGAAAAAATAAAAAAATTGAGGAGGAGAAGATGATATTGGAGTTGCATGTTGCGGATGTCGTCGATGATCACAAGATCAAGATGGATGCAATGCGCTTGAAGATTAGAAAGATTAGAAAATATGCCATTCATACCGAGGCTTGGTATCATTATGCCGTTGGATCAATTGTTACCTTGGTTGCGATTATGATCGCATTTGTTTTCGCATTGAAATGTTTTACATAGTTTCAATGTATGGTTTAATTAATTAGATGCTCTGGAGAGCTATATGTTGTTAGATGAAAACTATGTATGTACTTTAGTTTTAATGTGACGATGAGCTTCTATTAATTTGGTCACTTAATTATCTATTCATGATGTTCTGTAATGATTTTTGACACACTTAATTATATATAATGCACGCAGATGAACCGGCAATGGATGTACGGTGACAGACACACCTCCGAGTACATTAAGGGCTTGCATGATTTTCTCGAAGTGGCTGAGGCAAACAAGCAGAATGGTTTTATGTGTTGTCCATGCCCTATATGTGGGAATACGAAGTCTTACTCTGACCGGAAAATCCTTCACACCCACCTGCTTTACAAGGGTTTCATGCCACACTATAATGTTTGGACGAGGCACGGAAAAATAGGGGTTATGATGGAAGACGGCGAAGAAGAAGAGGACGATGACAACTATGTGCCCCCTGAATACGGTGATGCTGCAACGGGGGAAGCTGTTGAAGATCAAGAGGAACCAGACGATGTGCCCAATGATGCTACAAGGGGGGAAGCTGCTGAAGATCAAGAGGAACCAGTGCCCCATGATGATGATCTCCGTCGGGTCATAGTCGATGCAAGGACGCAATGCGAAAGTCAAAAGGAGAAGCTGAAGTTCGATCGCATGTTAGAGGATCACAAAAAAGGGTTGTACCCCAATTGCGAAGATGGCAACACAAAGCTCGGTACCGTACTGAAATTGCTGCAGTGGAAGGCAGAGAATGTTGTGCCTGACAAAGGATTTGAGAAGCTATTGAAAATATTGAAGAAGAAGCTTCCAAAGGATAACGAATTGCCCGACAGTACATATGCAGCAAAGAAGGTCGTATGCCCTCTAGGATTGGAGGTGCACAAGATACATGCATGCCCTAATGACTGCATCCTCTACCGCGGTGCGTACAAGGATCTGAACGCATGCCCGGTATGCGGTGCATTGCGGTATAAGATCAGACGAGATGACCCTGGTGATGTTGACGGCGAGCCCTCCAGGAAGAGGGTTTCTGCGAAGGTGATGTGGTATGCTCCTATAATACCACGGTTGAAACGTCTGTTCAGAAACGAAGAGCATGCCAAGTTGATGCGATGGCACAGTGAGGCCCGTAAGAAAGACGGGAAGTTGAGAGCACCCGCTGACGGGTCGCAGTGGAGAAAAATCGAGAGAAAGTACTGGGCTGAGTTTGCAGCTGACCCAAGGAACGTATGGTTTGGTTTAAGCGCAGATGGCATTAATCCTTTAAGGGAGCAGAGCAACAATCACAGCACCTGGCCCGTGACTCTATGTATGTATAACCTTCCTCCTTGGATGTGCATGAAGCGGAAGTTCATTATGATGCCAGTTCTCATCCAAGGCCCTAAGCAACCCGGCAACAACATTGATGTGTACCTAAGGCCATTAGTTGAAGAACTTTTACAGCTGTGGAATGGAAACGGTGTACGTACGTGGGATGAGCACAAACAGGAGGAATTTAACCTGCACGCGTTGCTGTTTGTAACCATCAACGATTGGCCCGCTCTCGGTAACCTTTCAGGACAAACAAACAAGGGATACCACGCATGCACGCACTGTTTAGATGACACTGAAAGTATATACCTGGACAAAAGCAGGAAGAATGTGTACCTGGGCCATCGTCGATTTCTTTCGACCAACCATCAATGTCGAAAGAAAGGCAAGCATTTCAAAGGCGAGGCAGATCACCGGAAGAAGCCCGCCATGCGTACCGGTGATCACGTACTTGCTATGGTCAATGATTTACACGTAATCTTTGGAAAGGGTCCCAGCGGACTAGCTGTTCCGAATGACGCTGAGGGACACGCACCCATGTGGAAGAAGAAATCTATACTTTGGGACCTACCCTACTGGAAAGAGCTAGAGGTCCGCTCTTCAATCGACGTGATGCACGTGATGAAGAACCTTTGCGTGAATCTGCTAGGCTTGTTGGGCGTGTATGGGAAGACAAAAGATAAACCTGAGGCACGGGAGGACCTGCAACGTTTGCACGAAAAAGACAACATGCCTCCGAAGCAGTATGAAGGTCCTGCCAGCTACGCTCTTACGAAAGAAGAGAAAGAAATCTTCTTTGAATGCCTGCTCAGTATGAAGGTCCCGACTGGCTTCTCGTCGAATATAAAGGGAATAATAAATATGCCAGAGAAAAAGTTCCAGAACCTAAAGTCTCATGACTGCCACGTGATTATGATGCAACTGCTTCCGGTTGCATTGAGGGGGATTCTACTGGAAAACGTCCGATTAGCCATTGTGAAGCTATGTGCATTCCTCAATGCAATCTCTCAGAAGGTGATCGATCCAGAAATCATACCAAGGCTAAGGAGTGATGTGGCGCAATGTCTTGTCAGTTTCGAGCTGGTGTTCCCACCATCCTTCTTCAATATCATGACGCACGTCCTAGTTCATCTAGTCGACGAGATTGTCATTCTGGGGCCCGTATTTCTACACAATATGTTCCCCTTTGAGAGGTTCATGGGAGTCCTAAAGAAATATGTCCGTAACCGCACTAGGCCAGAAGGAAGCATCTCCATGGGCCATCAAACAGAGGATGTCATTGGGTTTTGTGTTGACTTCATTCCTGGCCTTAAGAAGATAGGTCTCCCTAAATCGCGGTATGAGGGGAGACTGACTGGAAAAGGCACGCTAGGAGCGGACTCAATAATATGCAGGGACGGGCATTCTTGGTCTCAAGGACACTACACAGTTCTACAGAACTCTACCTTGGTAACCCCGTATGTCGATGAACACAAGAACAGTCTGCGCTCCAAACACCCGGAGTAGTGTGACGACTGGATTACATGTGAACACATCAGGACTTTCAGCAGTTGGTTGGAAACACGTCTCAGAGGTGACACCACTATTTGTGATGAGTTGTACTCGTTGTCCAGGGAACCATCTTCGACTGTATTGACTTACAAAGGATACGAGATAAATGGGAATACATTTTACACGATTGCCCAAGATCAAAAGAGCACCAACCAAAACAGCGGTGTCCGCTTTGATGCAGCAACCAAGAGGGGAAAGGACACATATTATGGTTACATAATGGACATATGGGAACTTGACTACAGACATGATTTTAAGGTCCCTTTGTTTAAGTGCAAATGGGTCAATCTGTCAGGAGGCGGGGTACAGGTAGACCCACAGTACGGAATGACAACAGTGGATCTGAACAATCTTGGGTACACTGACGAACCATTCGTCCTAGCCAATGATGTGGCACAGGTTATCTATGTGAAGGACATGTCTACCAGACCGAGGAAAAGAAAAGATAAGGAAGCGAATACATCATACGATGAGCCAAAGCGCTACATAGTTCTTTCAGGAAAAAGGGACATTGTGGGAGTGGAGGGCAAGACAGACATGTCTGAAGATTATGAAAAGTTTCATGAAATTCCTCCCTTCAAAGTCAAGGCTGACCCAAGCATCCTGATAAACGATGAAGATTATCCATGGTTACGGCGCAATAAGCAAATGACACAAGCGAAGAAAAAGTGAAGACTTTCTCCCGCAACTATTATGATGATACCATGCCAACTTTGTAATAGACGAGTATGATACCATTGTCCGTTTTGTACAAGAAGTGCATCTAGTTTTTGCCGTAACCCTCTCAACTTTCTTGCACATGCTATGTGGATGAAATGATGATACCATGCCAACTTTCAACCTTTTCAGAGTTTATTTGAAATGCTTTTCAATTTTAGGGTCTTATAGCTCAAAATAATTAGTAAATGCATGAAAAATAACAGGCCAAAAATTTAAAATTATGCCACCTACTGGGCCACCACGGCCTGAATACGATTAGAAACCCATCCATGGGCCAGGATTCAGGCCCGCAGAAGGCCCAGTAGGCCCACAGGCATGTACAGAGAGGTTAGGCCCGTAAGCCTGCTTTAGAGAGGAGCTCGACAGCTCAGGTGCACCGCACCTTATAAACAAGTGCGGCTCTCTCTTAGCTAGCGAGGTGGGACTAAATTCACCACCACGCCGCTGTGCAAGGCCATTGGTCCCGGTTGGTGGCACGAACCGGGACCAATTCCACCCTTTGGTCCCTGTTGGTGCCACGAACCGGTACTAATGAGGCTGTGGTCCCACGAGCACCTTTAGTACCTGTTCGTGGCATGAACCGGTACTAGAGTTTCTTACTAGCTAAGCAGTTTTTTAGTCCCACCTTGCTAGCTGAGAGGCACTAGGAGCGGTTTATAAGCCCTGAGTGCAGAGACGATGAAGAAGAGACGCAATGCTCACGTTGCTTAGCTTCAAGCCTTGAGGAATAAGGTAGACTGCATCGAGCTATGTGCAGTGCAGTCTACACTATTCCGAAAGGCTTGAAGCAAATCAACGCGCATTGCGCCTCTTTTTTATTTTTAATCATTAAAAGCAAAAAGAATTTTCATAAAGAACTTTTTTTGATAGAAACTTTAATAGCAGAAAGAATTATCATAAAGTAAAATAAATAAGTAATTAAAAACAAAATAAAATAAAATAAATAAGTATTTTGTTGTAAGTAGAAACAAAACAAAATAAATATAGCAAAAAAGAAAACAAAAAAACTAAATACATCAAAAAGAATTTTCATAAAGAACTAATGGCACTAATAGAAAGTTTATATTTTTTCTAAAACTAATGGCACTAACAGACAGTTTATAATTTTGCTGACCTAAAAGCAAAAAGAATTAAAAAATAAAGCAAAAAACAAAAGAAAATAAATAATGCAAAAAACAGAACCAAAAAACTGGAATTTTTTTTAAAAAACTGTCACCTATTGGGCCACCACGGCCTGAATACGACTAGAAACCCAACCTGGGCCAGGATTCAGGCCCGCAGAAGGCCCAATAGGCCCACAGACAGCACAGTGTGACATTAGGCCCGTAAGCCTGCATTTGAGAGGAGCTCGAGAGGGCAGCCGCAGTGGGGCTTATAAACCACTCCGAGCCCCTCTCAACTAGCGAGGTGGGACTAAACTTTTGGCCGCGGGCAGCGCAAGGCCTTTGGTCCCGGTTTGTGGCACCAACCGGGACCAATGCCCCCCCTTTAGTCCCGGTTGGTGCCACCAACCGGGACTAAAGGCCGCCGCTTCCCGCCCTTTGGGCTGCTGAAAAGGGACCTTTGGTCCCGGTTGGTGCCACCAACCGGGACTAAAGGGTGGCATTCGTCCCGGTTTGTGCGTTGAACCGGGACCAAAGGCTTTGCTATATAAGCCAGCACTTAGGAAATTTTCAGATTTCCATCGTCAGTTGCCCCCGACGCCACCAGGCTGCCCGT